>NC_132789.1:67518293-67829682 GCF_048418805.1 Vulpes vulpes | reverse complement strand
TAAAAACTTACAAATTAAAGAATTAAATAAACGCTTACACATTTGATTATCTAAATCTTCTGGCATTTTCACTTCTGACTCCAAATGACTGGTGGAAGAAAAGTTGTCTTCTAGTGAAAAGCAGCAATCCCCTGGGCACCTGGGTGGCTCAGATGGTTAAGCATCCGCTCTTGATTTCTACTCAGGTCATCATCTCAGGGCTGTGGGATCCAGCCCTGCATTGGGCTCCACTCAGCAGGGAGTCTGCTTGGATATTCTTTCCCTCTGCTGCTCCCCCCCCCCCCCCACTCTTTCTCCCTCTCTCTCAAATAAATAAATAAATAAATACTTAAAAACATAAATAAAAAAATAAAAACAATAATCTCCTGCCATACCCCATCATACATACATACATAGTATGTGTCCTAGAGGGAATTTTGCGAACTCTGAAACTAGTCTGTTTTTAGTTTTTTTTTAAGGATTAGAAGCATATCAGTGTTTAAAATGTTTATATGACTAGCCTTTCATTTATCAATTTGAGACCATCTATGCACAATCTGCTATGGTAGGTAAATCAATCTCTCACTTTCCTTTTCCCATCCTAATATAGTTATGTTATTTTTTAATTCCTCTAGTTGTGATTTTATAACTTTGAATAATGTATCTCACCATTTAGAGTTTATTCTATTAATTCCTGAGTTTGAATTTGAAAGATGAGGCTGTTAGCCTTTCTATTCTTGCTTTAGTTTCCTCTCACACTCATCCCCTAGCTTCAGGCATGGGTAATTTTCATATTGTCAAGAAATATTGATAATATTTCTTTATTATTTTGTGACCATAATTGAACCATTAGTACAGTGTAGATGGGAGGTGCCGAAACTCATATGCTGTGGAGAGCAGGCAAGTATGAGTGAAAGAGATTGGTAAACTTTGCCTCACTGGTGAGTGCATGCTGAATGTTGCCTGGATGAATGTGGACCCAGTGATGCAGAATATCCTAGTGTTTTAAGATAATCCAGATTTTTACGTGAAATCTTCTGATTTAAAAATACTGGAACCTCATTCAATGAAAACACACACAACATACACACACACTAAGTCAAATAAAACACTTCTGTTGGATGTAGCCCATTGGGCTACTGATTTGTGACTTCCAGTGTATAAGCTATATTTACAGTTTATAAATAAATAAATGCTATTTACATTTTTTATAGTTTTCAAAAAACATTCATAGCATATCAAGTGCTAATTTTCATTCTTATATAGATTTTTTTCCTTGCTTTTCTTAGTTTCTAATTTACACTGACTCCCTTTATTAAACCCTTAGTCTTTCAACTTTCTAAGGCAAGTGCCAACTTTAAGTCCTTATTTTGTCTAGGTATCTCTGTTGTGATGGATCTTTTGAGGTTTTTGCAGTTTTCATCCAGGTAGTGATAATTCTTGGTTTTGTTTTTTTGTTTTTGTTTTTGTTTTTTTGGCACAGTTCTTGGCTTCAAGACCCATTTCTTGACTTGAAGTTTTCCTTAGTTTCCTTCCTTGTTTTCCTGGAAAACACCCTTAAGTAACTTCCTAAGGGAGGATGTGTAGGAAGTAAACATTCTGAGTCTTTGTATGTCTGAAAGGCTTTTATTCTACATTATATTTGACGCTCATTTGGCTAGATACAGAACTGTAGTTTTAAAATTATTTTCCCTAACATTGAAGCCAGTTTTTTCATTGTGACTGCTGTTTTTTAAAGTGTTTTATTAATGATTGGCTTTTAAACATATTTACATGTATAACTTCTCAATGTTTTCATTAATTAAAAAGAAAGATAAAATATAATCATTATATTAACATTAGGAGGAAAAAAACAAAGCAATCTAAAGAGAAGAATAAACAAAGTCAGGGTTGCTCATGTGATATCTGATAGTCTTAGTCTTATTTGTGTTTTTCTCTACATAAATACTTTAAGGATTTTCCTTTATACTTTGTGTTCTAAAAAATCTTTAAATGATGCATCTAAGTTGGAGTATTTTTCCTTCATTGTCTGGGGCACTTAGCAGAAGTTTTTATTGAGATATTCATGTCCTTAGCCCTGGAAAATCCCTTTTATGAGCCTTCTTGTTTTCTTAATAATTTTCGTCTTGGGATCCCTGGGTGGCGCAGCGGTTTGGCGCCTGCCTTTGGCCCAGGGCACGATCCTGGAGACCCGGGATTGAGTCCCACGTCCAGCTCCCGGTGCATGGGGCCTGCTTCTTCCTCTGCCTATGTCTCTGCCTCTCTCTCTCTGTGACTATCATAAATAAATAAAAATAGATCTTTAAAAAAAAAAAGTTTAAAAAAAATAATTTTCGTCTTTTTTTTTCCTGATTTTATTTTATTGTATTAATGGAAGCTGAAATTTGAATGTCATCTGGAACAGTCAACCTCTATAAAATTTAATCTAGGAAAGCACTCGTTTTTTCTTTCACATTCTAGTTTACCCATTTTATCATTGTTTTCTTCTCTTGACTTTATTTTCATTTTGGACATGTTTTACACGTAAATAGATTTTAAAAGTCAGGAAGACTTACTTTTGAAAACATCAGAAACCTCTTCAACTCTCTATAGTCTCAATTTTCATTTCTATTTTAAGAGCTTCTACTTATTACTTCTAGTATTTGCTTCCACATTTCTAATAACATGCTTACAGTAACTATTTTTTATAAAATGATGCTATTATTTTTTTACTCTGAAGCCAAGGATTTAATTTTGTAATACGTACTTCCTCCCCCTTACTACTGAAACACTTTTCCTCCTCCGTTTTCCAGGCATAATCTTATCATTCTTTTAAATTAAATGAATATTCAATGTTTACATTTCTATAGCCATATAGACTTCATTCACAGATGAACTATTCAGTGCTTTCTCATTTTGTTTCCTTTTACATGTAAATTTTTCTTTCTTTTTCTTTTTCTTGGTCATGGCTATCTAATTTTTTTCCTTTTGTTTAATTTCCCGAGCACCTATCTCAATTCAACTCGACACTTTTTTGCCAGGATTATAAATCCTCTCTCAATACACTTAAACATATCAAAAAATCTCTTAAATTCTTTTAAAAGCATTGAAGTTATCCCTTCTGGAAGGGTAGATTTGATGTTGCCGGTCTAGCTGCACTGCTGTGTCTTTGGGATTCCCCTTCACCATCATCGTCATGGAAATTCCCTTCAACTCTCTCCTGTGTTGGACACTGTTTCCTGGTTCCCAT
The DNA here is from genome assembly GCF_048418805.1 of Vulpes vulpes. Lineage (NCBI taxonomy): Eukaryota > Metazoa > Chordata > Mammalia > Carnivora > Canidae > Vulpes > Vulpes vulpes. The sequence goes on along the minus strand of NC_132789.1, from coordinate 67,826,474 downwards.
CTCCTCGTTCATCTTTCTTGTTTTATCCTCTCCGCTAGTTCCAGAGAAAAGGAGCATGGGAAGTACATTTTTTATATCTTTCAAGCCTATTCCCACTCTTGATGAGTAATTTATCTGGGTATAGACTTCAATATTATATGTCATTTCTCTTAGAATTTTGAAAGCATTACTTTGGCCCCAGGATTGCCTTTGGAAAATCAGGCCTGATGTCATTTTAATTCTTGGCTTCTGATCTGCTTTCCTCTGTGGGAAGATCTGAGATCCTTTCACTTTTGGTATTTTGAAAACTCATGATTTTACACCTTAATGAGGATTTTTCTTTATTTATTGTATTGAGAATCTTTTTTTTTTTTAAGATTTTATTTATTTATTCATGAGAGACACAAAGAAAGGCAGAGACATATGCAGAGGGAGAAGCAGGCTCCCTGTGGGGAACCTGATGCAGAACTTAATCCCAGGACCCCAGGATCATTCCCTGAGCCAAAGGCAGACACTCAACCACTGAGCCACCCAGGTGCCCCTATATTGAGAATCTGATGGGCACTTTCAAACTTAGTTCATGGAAACTTTTCTCGGATTATTTCTTTAACAAAATCTTGTCCTTTCTTTTCTCTCTTCTTTTTATCTAGAACTTCTCTTGTTTAAACGTTGGACATTCTGATCTATGCCTGTTCTCTTATCTTCTAACTCTTTGTCCTTTGTTTTGCATTCTAGATGGCTCACCACATTACCCTCCAATCCTACTCCTGTTTTAAACTTCAAATACTAGATTTGCAATTTCAAGTGCTCTTGCTTATATTCTTAATGTTCTGTTAAAAATAGCATCTTCCTCTTTATTCCATGGCTGGAATGTCTTTTCTTATCTCTCTGAGGATATTTGTTTGGAGAATAATTTTTCTGTCTCTACCCTGTCTCATCCTTCCCAGTCTCTTTTATTGTTTGTTTTGGTTGCTGTCCCTTAGGCTCAAAGTTTTCCTCAAATGTCTTGTGTCCTCTGGGTGTCCATTCATACTGAAGTTTGATGCACCAAAAAGCTGTCTGGAAGCTCTGATTGCCTTTATTCCAGCACAATTCGATTGGGCTGTTTCATTGAGGGAACCACAATGATCAGTATTTGTAGATCTCTTCTCACAGGCTGGTCATTTTAAGATTTCTCATCTAGGGATCTAACTTGGTTCTTGGTGCATTCTGGAGTTTGAGTGAAGATAGGGCAAAGGACCCTACTTTTTAATATGTCACTTAAATGCTTTATTTTCAGTATATTACCTCTGACTTCAGCTGTTCATAATATAAGATTGCTCTGCTTCAATTCCTCTAAAAGATAGGGGTTTTTGTTGTTGTTGTTGTGTGGAGCAGGGAAAGTTATCTGGCTGAGCAGGTTAGGAAAGGTCAGGGAATGGGTCTAATTATTTTTGGCTCTGATCCAGAAGTTACTTTCAAATATGTATCTGTTTCAACCACTATCTTTATCTCTCTTTTAGATATAAAAGATGTCATTGATTTTGAAATGTTCCAGGGGTCAAGCTTATTCCTGATTTTATTCCATTGCTAGTGTGTGTTTATTTTTCCCCTTTTTTAATGTTAGTCATCCTCATTTGTTGACTTCATAGATTCCAAAATTCTGATCCTGCCATTTTTTTTCTGTCCTCATTTTCTTTGTATATATCTCTAGTGTCATTTTAGTGAAGTGTGACAAAGGAGTGAAGGAAGGTTAAGAATGTATCTTCAAATTGTCATGGTTAAACAGAAGTCTCTGTTTTATTTTATTTTTATTTTTTAAAGATTATTTCTTTATTTATTTGAGAGAGAGAAAGAGAGAGAGAACAGAGCATTTATTTGAGAGAGAGAGAACATGAATTGGGGGGTAGGGGTAGAGAGAGAGAGAGAGAGAGGGAGAAACAGGCTCTCTGCCGAGCAGGGAGCCAGATGCAGGGCTCCATCTCAGGACCTAATGATCATGACCTGAGCCCAAAGCAGGCACTTAACCAACTGAGCCACCCAAGCACCCTATCTCTGTTTTATTTTTAATTCAGCATTGACCTAATGGGTTATCAAAATTTGGGAGGATTTTAAAATTAAAAAATCATACAAATCCTAGTACCTTAGTACAACTATTTTGAAAATGATTATTCAAATGCTTACATATTTTATAGCCATTTTACTTATACATGTATTTGTGACTTCATTTAGTATTTCATCATGAGTGTTTTATATTTTCCTATAGAATTTTCTTAGGTGTAGCCTTACACTGTTTCATTATGTTGATGTCACATTATTTATTCAACTAGTCTGTAACGTTAGGTTCTAATTTTTTCTTATCATTCATAATATCAAAATGAACATCTCTTTATTTTTTGTCTTCTTGAATTTTTCCCTAAAAACATATTCCTTACCATACATTGACTGGATCCAAGAAGAAAATACAGATCTTGTTCAAGAGAAGTGTTCTTTTAAACTGTCTTTGCTGTATACATGTCTGAGAATCTGATGAAGACTATAGACGTTCCCTCCTCGCCCCCAGCCAAATTCCCTCAGTTACATGGAGTGACATGCATACACACACCTCCCCCTCTACACATAATCTCAGGTACTTAAACACCTTTGAAGTCTATTCTCTGGACTCTGGTGTAAGACCCTAATCTTTATAGTAAGTACTTCTCAAAGCTGTGAGTCTCAAACCCCTTTCTTGTCAAGAAATTAAAACTGAGATAAAATGGGGTCACTGAATCACTGAGGATCCCATTGTCTGAGATTCATGTGGTTCTTTCCCTTTCCACCATGATTATGGCTAAATCTAGGGCTATGGGAACTGATGAGGAGCTGATTCTTGTAATCTTTGTCCAATTTCTGTCCCTGAACTATTCCATTGCTTTGAATTTATTGGTCAGAAACATGATCACTATATAGGTTGGTTATACAAACTTTAGTTGAAAAATGAGCAAAACAGGAAGCTTAAGTGGGGATTGGGTGTGAGAAACTTGGAGAAAAATAATAGAAAGAGCATGTGGAACTAACAGTGGCCTATTCTGAAGTGTTGTACAATCTTACATGATAAAATGCATATTGAGGAACCGAAATTAGAACTCTTGGTAACCATGGGAACAGCACTGTTATGGCTCAATTGTTAGAAAAACAGTCCTGGGATTTCTGTGAAATGGAAATGATTGTTTAGATAATGATACATCTCTAGTGTGAGGACTGATAGTGAATTTCCAGCATAACTGGAATTGGTAGGCCAAAATGTGAGGAACTTCTCAAACTCAGCTTTCCAAAATATGTCTCCTTGAAATAAACACAATTAAGCTTTATAAAAAAAATTCCAGCATTTGGCATTTTGCAACGTGATTTTGAAATTTTATAGCCACAATTTTCCTATATATCCATAATTTTCCATATCCCTCTTCTTTGCATATTCTATATTTAGTAGTTTTTCAGTAGCTTGCTCCTGGAAAAATGTCATGTGAGAGTTCCTATTATTCTAGTCTCCAGATCCCAGAGTTAATTTTAGAAAGAGAATTTAGAAGTTAGATGCAGAGTAATCTTAAAAGAGGAAATTTATCTACATATAAGGAAGTACTTAGGTCTGTAGTATCTTTGCTAGGGAGAAACTCTATAATAATAAAATAATTAACATTTATTTCCAAACATAAATGTTATACCAGGAGCTACACTTCTTGCTTACAAATACAAAAAATGTTACCAACTTGTTTTTTATTTCTCTCCATGTTTACAGAATGTTAAACTGAGGCTTACCAAGCCGAAGTAATTTCTCCAAGGTAATAAGACTGTAAGGGATCACATGGTAACTGGACCACACTCCTCATTCCCCACGTCTTTTTATACCCAAACCATGTGCTCTTTCTATTACCCCATGTGGTCCTTAAGAATCCGTATCTGCTACATTTTGCTAAAGACAAGGATATGTGTGTTGCTTCTGATTCTATGCAAAATGAAGAATTTATATTGCTGTTCCTGATGACTGATAAATCTTTCCCTTCAATCATTACAGCCTCCTGTCTGTAAAGGGCTCATTCAGATGCCACATCCTTTCATTGAGCTTTCTTTTATCTACCCAATTGAACCATTTCTCCTTCTTTGACATTTCCTCGACATTTAATTCTACATTTCTTCTGTTCCTTTGTAACCTTCCTCTTTTCTTGTGTCCATGCTTGGTTTAGCTCCTTGAAGGTATCTTATATACAGTGAATGTCCACATGATGTTGCCTCATTCATTGTTAAGTGGCTAGTTTTTGTCCAGTGATCTGATCGCATCAATCTCTGTGTGTCTTCAGGTGACTAGACAAAGAAGATGAAAAATTGCGGAAATGTAGGTAATAATTAAAAAGGATGTGTTGATCCTTTCCCTCCTGAGGAAAGTTTCTATAGAATGGATAAAAGCTTGCCTGAAAAGAAAGCTTTGGGAAAAGACTGAAGGGAATTCCTCCTACTTCTAAAGGACAAAACAACAATGAAAACTGGCTTTCATGCAACTGCATTAGGCTGAATATTTTATAAATTTAAAATGTGTTTATTTTTAATCCCTGTCAGACCTCTGAAAAGCATAAGTCTGTCAATGTATATGACACCAATGATGATGATCACAACCAATATAAACCCAAAACATTTAATTTCTCCAAAGGAATTTCTAGATATGCTCACTGCCAAAGACATTGTTTCCTTCTCTATATTTGGAACGTCACTTTGTGGAACCGGTCTAACTTATGGAAAACCCTATGTTTAAAAACTTATCTGAGATAAGGCTGTCATAAACAGCATGGATGTGTTTTATTTGAATCAATAATTGATTATTGAACATCTTTTTAAAAATTCTAGTAATAAGAGATGCTAGAAAAAATAACAATAATTCCCATAATATACCTTCAATTTAGATAGTAGTCTTCATCTGCAAACTAAAAAGAACCCCCAAAACAAAAAATAAGCACTCTAATTCATACTAACACAAAATTCTCAAGGAACATACATGTATTAATGTTTATAATAATGGCATTAGTTCATTCAGAGTGCAATAACCTATAATAATTGCTATTTTTAACACTATGTATTATTCTGGTAGGAATCATATTTACATGTTTGATGCCATTCAGTAATTAATTAGGTTGCCTAATTTAATGATAGGTCATACTGGCTTATTAGGTTTTAATTGAAGCAAACTAGGGCTTTAGGGGGTTTTTAAGACCCTTTCCCTGAAAAGTCTTGTCTATCTCTCTCTCTCTCTCTTTTTTTTTTTTTTTTTTTTTTTTGTCAATCTCTTAATGGTTACATAGGCATCATTCCTTTTTGTTTGGAATTCTACAGGGAAATGTGTTTTTGATTAGGTGAACATTTGTGAGAGACCTTGGTTTTCTTGTTTTTGTTTTTATTTTTGAGTGAGGATACTGCTTCCAATAGACATAGTTAATATATTTTTTCACTAGATTTTTAATTCAAGGTTAGTTGAGAAGAGTAAGGGATTAGCTCCATTAGCTCCTCATGCAGAATGTGTTGTATTTGGTAAGTTCCTACATTACAATATGTGCAGGACATAAATTATACTTAAATGTTGGGCTATCAGCATCAGGGTCCAAAACTTACTGATAGTACAAATTGAAATGGAATGTCACTCTTTTGTTTTCCATAGCTGTGGTAGATAGAATATTGCCCTCCTCTCTGAACATGTCCAGAGGGAACTTGTCCATTTGTTACCTTACATAGGTGGGTCCATTTTAATCATATGAATCCTTAAAAATGGAGAACTCTTCCAAGCTGAGTGACGGAAAGAGATGTGATGATGAATATATGGTCAGGGATATGCTACATTGTTGTCTTTGAAGATGGGAGGAGGGATCCAGAAGCCAAGGAATGCAAGCCATTTCTAGAAGCTGGAAAGTGAAAAGATAGAACTTCTGGAAAGGAAATAGCCTCTGAGATCTTGATTTTAGCCCATTGAGACCCATGTTGGATTTCTGACTCAGAAGTGTAAGGTAACAAATTTGTGTTGTTTTAAGCTGCCTTGATTGTGGCAATTTGTTATGGCAGCAACAGAAAACTAATATAATAATTGAGATAAACTTTCTCATGAGACCCCCATCTCTCTGCCTATTAAGAGAAACAATGCGAACTCATAAAGTAGAAGTATTTCAATCCCTTTTGATTTAAAGTGTTATGTGTTGAGGTCACTCGGTCTCTTTTGGGTAAATATTTGCACTCCCAGAGTCACTTTCCCTTTCTTTTCTTATTGGTACTCAAAGTGGCCCATAGGCCAATGGGTTGGAAGGGGCTTATATATCTTCTTGGGAATGAGAGCAAGGTGGCTTATCTATAATCCTCTGGTTATGGATCAAGTTCCACTAATCTTTGCTTGTTGGCCTCTGCTAAATGTGCTGGTGTTATAGTCAGTCTTTCTGAACTATGGGCATGCACTGGGAGAATGGTACTTTGGGGAAAAGAAAGGTAAGATGCAGAGTGAATCTTTTCCAGAGAGGAAAAAGAAATAAAAAGCTAGTCTCTTCCCTTACTGCCTATATTAGACCTACCATTGCCCCTGGTCAGTGAGGTCCCATCCTTAACCAGCCCTGGACTCTGCTGACCAAGTGGTCTTAGCACTTCTGCAACTACTGGAGGGCCACGTGAGCACTTCTGTGTAGTCTGTATTCTCTACCAAGCCTGTAGGAGGCTGTAAACCTTAGTTCAGTCTCCTTTAACCAATGCTGAGCTATCAGTATTATGCCACTTTGTTCTCAATGGCTTGGGATTTCTCCTTGCACCTTTGAGCCTTCCACTATGTCCGGGCAGTTGGGTGACCAGTTCTAAAGTTCTTAGGGTTCTTGTGCTTATCCAGATGTCTAAAGCATTCCCCCAATTTATGTCCCAGTATTTGTTTAGGATTTGTAGAAGCTAGGCATCTTCTCTGGTCAGACCACCTCTCTTTAGGCTCCTTCTAAACTCTCTTGGGACTTAAATAAAATGTCTGGATTTTTGTTTTCCCACTCTGGAAGGGATTTTCCCTACATCTTACTCAATTTACCCAGAGTATCCCAACCTCATTTTTTTTAATAGTAATTTTGAAAGTAGTAATAGGGAAGGGTACCCCCTTCACATTATAGAAGAAACTCTATGATCTGAATTGACCTTGTTTGTTTCTTGATAGGGTAGCTTCAGGACAATGAAACATAAACTCTAAAGGCTGAAAATACTTTGATTTCATGCATAGACTGGCACATGATAGACCACAAACTGGCTGACTTTTTTTATAAATTAAGTTTATGGGCATACAGCCATGTCCATTCATTTACAAATGGTCTCTGACTGATTTGGGCTACAATGGCAGAACCGAGGAATGCAACAGACACTATAGCCTGCAAATCCCTAGATACTTACTATCTGGTGCTTTAAGGAAGTGATCACTGACCTCCAGTTTAATGTACTCATTCATTCTCTATAACTATGTCACCACCGCCCCCCATCATTCTGGCTTAAACAACAAACATTTATTTTCTGACATTTGTGTGGGTCAGAGACCTGGGCTGTCTTGGCTGGATAATTGTGGCACTTGGTCTCTCATAAGGTTGCAGTCAAGCTGTTGTCCAGGACCAAGGTCATCTGAAGGCTTTCCTGGGGTCAAAGAATCTATCTCCAAGCTCACACAAGTGGTCGTTGGCAGATCTCAGCTCCTCACTGGCTATTGGTTGGGAGGCCTCCGTTCCTTGCCACAGGAGCTTCTTCATGGGGCTGTTCCACAGGACAGCTGGCTTTCCCCAGAGCAGGTGATGAGAGAGAGAGAAAGAGAACAAAATGGAATCAGCACTCTTTTATAACCAAATCTTGGAACTGATACATTATAACGTCTTCATATTTGTTAGAAGCCAGCTGTAAGTCCAGCCCATCCTCAAGAAGAGAGGATCACATGAGTACCTGGAGCCCAGGAGGCAGACACCATTGGAAAACATCTTAGAGCCTGGCTGTCACATTTCCTAAATCTCTGCATAATCACTCTTTATATCAACATGGTATATGTGGATTTCTATCCATGTAGCTCTGGAACTTAAGACCAAGGTCTCTGGGAACCAAGATAAGCCAAGTGGTGAAGTACTGAAGCCATTTTAATAAACAGTCTAATTCTAAGGCAGCCATAAAAGTAGCTCATCTGCTTAGTGCCTGTGGGCCAAATCCAGGCTAGAACCCAAAGGGTCAGGAACACTTGGAAGCCTAAACAAAAGCAAATGGCAAAAGGATTCAGAGAGAATAGAGATTGGTTGTTGCAGCCACTTGTTCCACTTGTGACCTGGTAGGCACATAAGAGAACACTTCAACAACAATGAGACCTTTTTATTTGTCAGTTTATTCAGTATTTGACAAATATTTGCTGAGCTCCTACTAAGCTCCAGGTGCTCTTGAAGGCTTTGTGGATACAGCAGCAACTTGGACCCAAAGATGGCCTCAGGCAGGAAACATCTCACGGCAGGTGCTTCCTTTGTATGTTGACAGAGACAAGTGACTTCCCAGAACTTGACCCTTTCAGGATTTGTGGGCAAGAGAAGATATTTATATAAAAAGATAATAGGTAGACTGGCCCACTTGCATCCAGGGATGTGAAGGGAGGTCCTGGAAACGTTGTAATGCGTTTACAATCCTTCCTGCTTTGAATGCTTTAAAAATGCTTGTCGCCCCTGAGTCTGTGAGTCCAGACACTGGCATGGAGTGGCAGGATCTATAAAAGCTCTAGACTGTTGAAAGTATTAGCATGTTGTCTTGTTTTTTCTTTCCTGCTTTTTTTAGCCATTTTTAGCACAGCCATATTTTTCACTAGGCTCAAACTTCTTTTATTCATTCAACAATCAGATCTGGAATTCTGCTCTAGAAACCTCTATGAAAGCCCAAACCATTCTTCTTCCTATCAAGATGGATGCATAGAGGAGAAATGGGAAGAGAAGGGAGTGTGTTCTTAGTTGATCCATAGAAAGTCAGATTCTTCTGGGGTTAAAGGATAAAGGCCCCATATCTGTGCTAGTGGGGTGGAGGAAGTAACTATGGTGGGCACTGCCTCTAGGACACTGTGAAAGCTTTTGACCTACAAATGAGGTTAATTTCTTCTATCTGTGTGATTGAAAGCCAGTTTTAGGATCCCACTAGACCCAAATATTCCATTGCCTATGTATTTGTATCAATGGTTTATTGGTGTGGAGTTTTTTTTATGGGTCTCGGGAGGGACCAAGGCTAGGGGCTCTCTGGAGCTCACAAGAATGTCTATTTCAGTCATCCACATTTCAAAAGGGAGGGATTTGGAGGGAAAAACAGCCATAAAAATTTATTATTTTGAATTGGAATCTATGAGAAAAATAGAATTGTAATTTTAAAATGAAATAAAGGCCAAGCAAAAGATGAAGGCCTAATGGATAGCCACAGCCATGTCTGTGACCATGAGTTCCGTTCCTTGGAGCTTATAATATTTGATGCCAGATACACAATGCATTACACTTACTCAGCAATTAAAGGTAAGAGGTTGTGAAACTCTAAATGAGCCCGAAAAAAAGGGGGCAAAGGCTGAGTTTGAGTGAGTAAAGGAAGATAAATCAGATGAGATTGCATGTTGATGACACTCACCACGGTTGCTCAACAGCAATATCTGACAAACAGCAAGAGAAAAAGGAAACATTTTGGCAGAGTCAGCCACCCCCAGCATCTCTCTTCAAAACCCTACTAAGAAATCCCCACTGCTGGATGAGTTATTTCCCCTTTTTGCTGTATGAGTACAATGGGAAAAAAAAATAGACCCTAGAGCTGAATTGTGAAGTTAGGAAACAGTGGCATGAGTAATAATGCAATAACGAATGAGACAGAGAGGCCTAGGGGTGCAGATAATCCACACAGAGGGCTTGCCTGTAGGCAGGTCCGTATGGGTGTAGTGGATTTCAACTATCCTTTCATGCTAACGGTGTCTTGTTCCTGACTGTCCTCATTACCAGTGGTTTTGTTGGTTGCTTCCTGCTGCCTAGACTCTGGTGGAAATGCCCCTCCCCTCACCCCTTTTTTGGTTCTGCCGTAGTTGCCTTAGAAACTCCTATGTTATCTTCAAAACCCAGCTTAAATCCATCTTTCTTTCAGGAAAACGCTGATCTCCCCAGCCCAGAATTAACTGCTTTCTCTTTTCTCCTCCTAATATCTTTAGCATTTTATTAAATCGTTCACAGTGTCCTTTATACAAAAGTTGCATATACATTTTCTGTTGTCTCTATGGAGTTGAAGTCTCCAGAGGGCAAAAGGCTTTCCATGAATAGCTTTATAGTTCCTTTAACATTTACTCAGTGATAGAAGGGCTATTAAAAAACCAATAATAATAAGTCACTGTTTATTGACTTAAAATATAAACTAAATCTTAATAATTTTAATAAAGATTCGTAAGATTCTAGGTGAAAGTCCCTTAACTTTCCTGGAGTTAAAACTAATTAACCTCTATCTTTGTCTGCCTTGCTAATATTGAATTTTGTTTTATAAATAAATATATATATTTTAAAAACCCTGGGGAAGCTATTTTATTTTTTAGAACTTTTTTTATTAAAAAGAAAAAAAGGAATTGATTTCATATATTTTGACTTCCTTAGAGGCATGATGCCATGTGGTTGCTTTGTTGGCTTCAGATAGGAGTTGTGGAAGGTTCTAGAATATTTTAATTCTTTCTCCCTTTGCAGAAAACGCTTTTTTTTTTTTTATAAAGATTTTATTTATTTTTTTCAGGAGAGTGAGAGAGAGAGAGCATGAGCAAGGAGAAAGGGCAGGGTGAGAAGCAGACTCCCTGCTGAGCTGAGAGCATGACACTGAATTTCATCCCAGGACCCCGGAATCATGACCTGAGCCAAAGGCAGATGCTTAACCGACTGAGCCACCCAGGCGCCCTGTAGAAAAACCTTTTAAACTGAGCTCCACATTGTAGAAGAGAAACTGAATGACCCTCACTAGGTCCTATGGTTTTTTGTCTTCCTTTTCCTTCCAAACCTGTCAAAGTTATAGTTGATGCCTGTTGGCTACACTTCCTAGATATGCCTTGCTTTCCTAGCTCTTTGCCCTTAACTGACAATCTTCATCACACTTGAGAAACAGTTCTCTAAAAGGTCAGTTGTAACTTCCTTTTTGTCAAAATCTCTTAGTAGCATTAGCTGTTGATAACCTCCTCCTTGTAACTGCCCGCTGTCTTGGCTTTGACATTGCTCTGCCCTAGATTTTCTCCTGGGGGGAGGGAAAATGAACTCGTTAAATGCACATGATCCTGCTAGGAGCCTTCAGTGTGTTGTTGTATCTGAGCCTCATGACAACTGTCTGAGGCAGGGACATTCTTTCACACCATTCCTAGATGGTAGATGTTTTTGTTTTGTCCCATAGGCCAGTCATTTCACACAGGATTAGGGCTTGTGCGCCTATGCTGGTTGCAGTTTTCTTGAGTGTAGAGTCTGCACTCTCACCCTCCACCTCTTCTCTGTTACAGTGCCTGGCACAGCAAATATTTTCAGGGTTTAATAAATATTTGTTGACTGATTGTAGATGAAAGTGCTCAGACCTTGAAGATAAAGACTAACATAAACATTAGCCAGTTTTTTGTTGAATGTCTGTTTTTTCAAGTTCTGGAAAAGACTACTTCCTTTTATATACCATCTTAAAACATCACACACACACACACACACACACACACATGCACACATGCACACAAACACACGCCAAACCTCATTCATGAAAGGTTTGACACTGAGATTAGAAAACCATTAGCAACGGTCACCTGCAGGCCAGAGTGGGTTTCCTGCCAGTGGCAGGAGAACCTCTGGGCGGGGAGTGGCTGGACTCTGAGGCCTCTGAATTAGATCAGGGTGATTGTATTTATTATCGGCTCGGGGCAGCTTGGCCCAGTTTCTGAGTCAGATGCACTGAGTCTATCCTTTCTGTCTGACACATAGATATCTCAGCCCTCATCAATGTGAGAAGAAAAGCAGTTGTGGGTGAAGCAGGACAGTGGGGGGAGGTGGGATCTGGGGAGGTGGTGCCAGTGAAGTTAGCCGGCCTCACCCTCTCCATCTCCTCTTTGCTCTCTTAATCGCCTTTCACTTCCTCCTTTCCCACCAGGTGCCAGAGGGCTTGTGCTTCCCCATGATCTCTCTTGTCATGGGGGAAGTGGTGGGAACGAACTTCTTTTTAAAAATGTGCCTGCTGTGAAGCTTGCACATTGTTGGGCGTCCAGTCATTGCTTCATCTGTAGTCTTCTGGTCGTTTTGTAGGTTAGATTTTATTTTTTTATTATTATTTTTAAAGATTTTATTTATTTATTCATGAGGGACACAGAGAGGCAGAGACAGAGGCAGAGGGAGAAGCAGGCTCCATGCAGGGAGCCTGATGTGGGACTCGATCCCAGAACCGCAGGATCACGCCCTGGGCCGAAGGCAGATGCTCAACTGCTGAGCCACCCAGGTGTCCCTGAGATAGATACTGTTCTATCACAGACGTTGAAACTAGGGCTTTGAAAGGATAGGAAATGTGTCCAAATAAAACAGCTTGTAAATACAAAGGTGGAATTTGAAGCTCAGCCTATCTGACTCCAAAACATCTGGGCTCTTTATATTGTACAAGGATACCTCTTCAGAAGGAAAGGGCTGATACAAAATTGATTCCCATGGAGGGCTTTGTGGCTTATGGTAGAGAGAGCAGTGCTTTTCTAATAGAGTTCCAGAAAAATTTCCATGACCAGAGGGCCAGGGCATTTGGGGTGGAGGAGGCTGTTTTCTCCACCCACAGGCTGATTTGGGGCAGGATCATCTTGTGCTTCCATGAGCTTCATAGCATTGCACCTGAACTCGCCAATAAAGCATCCTTAGCCACCTGAGGTTCATAAACTGGAATTCAACACTTAGAGACTTTTTTCTTTGATGGATGTTCTTTCATTAGTCCTGGGAAAATGAATTTAGTGTGCAGGTCCTTCGTTTTAATCAAAGGAAAAGCCTCAGTTAAAATAAGGAGCAAAACCCTCCCATCAGCACTAAGTTAATTGATCGTGGGTATGTGTGTGCAACATTCCGATGAATCCCTCTGCACTGGTTGCTGTTAGAGTGCTCACCTGTGACTTGATTAGTGAGACAGCCTGGCAGAATTTTAGAAGCTTCTTCAGGGGAAGGGCCATGCCTGCAACAGTGAATGGCTCTTTGTTATCCAAGGAAAATTGGCAAATAGGTATCTATGTACATTTAAATATTTATATATTCAAAGCTCCTGAAAATAAACCTACTTAAAATATTTTTTGAATGATTAAGAGAACTGTGATTGGTTCCATGTCTTCAAAGGGAAACTAGATCTGCTGATAATTTGTTTATTCTTACTATATTTAAATAAACTTAAATTGTATTTAGCACTTTAGAAATAAGTCAGAGAAAGAAAATGGCATATGATTTCACTTGTGGAATCTCAAAAAAAAAAAAAAACCCAAAAAACAAGTGACTAAAAAAAAAAGGGCAGAATTAGACCTATAAATCAGAGAACAAACAGAGTTGGCAAAGGGGTGGGAATAGAGGGATGAGCAAAGTGGGTGAAGGGGAGTAGGAGATAAAGGCTTCCAGTTGTGGAATGAGTAAGTCACAGGGATAAAAGGCACAGCATGGGGGAAATAGTCAATGGTATTGCACTAGCCTTGTAGGGTCACGGATGGTAGCTGGCACTTGCGAGCAGAGCATAATATATCGAATTATTGAATCGCTATGTCCTACACCTAAAACTAAGTTAACTGTTGTGTGTCAATTAAACTTCAATTAAAAAAAAAAAAAACCTTGATGGATACTCTCAAACTAGTCTCCTGAAAATAGTGTCCACCTACACAACTTCATTAATGCGTCCCATTTTCTTTAAGTTTGACACGGCCAGTTAAACAAAGAGAAAATCATAACCGTTCCTGGGAAAAAATTATATTTAGCATTTTAAGAAAACAGAGATGAATCAAATGCTGATCCTTCTTTTTCAGCCTAATTTTCCTAATAAAATTATACGACAGCAGTAGGGAAGTCTTCACTTAATGTATGTATAACGTTTTGCAATGTTACTACAATTGAGGTTATTTTGCCTTAAGTGAAGGTTTTGTCAATTATCCTAAAGGACTCTCTTAGTGCCTTTTATCAAATCATTCTTTTTTGCCATGCTTATCAGACCAGTATCCTTGTTGATTTCCTCTTCATTAATTTTTTTTAAAGATTTTATTTATTTATTCATGAGAGACACACACACACACAGAGGCAGAGACACAGGCAGAGGGAGAAGTAGGCTCCAGGCAGGGAGCCTGATGTGGGACTCAATCCCGGATCTCCAGGATCACACCCCGCGCTGAAGGCGGCCCTAAACTGCTGAGCCACCCGGGCTGCCCCTCTCTTCATTAATTTTTAATAGGTTCGCCTCTGCCAATTCATTTCGGTGTGTGTGATCCAAGAAGTTTTCCAACATCACTTTCATCCATCTTATGAAATACTACAACTTTTGCAATGTTTGCCATTTTGCCTGGCAACCTAGTGCACTGTGTTTGCATTGTTTGAGTAAATGCCTACAACATCTACACTATCAGAGTTGGTATTGATGTGATTTGTGGAGACAGCAGCTAGGGCCAAGTGAAGGGTAAGTGGTGACTAGTATTACAAGAGATCATCAGTCTGCCCCTTTGTGAATATTTTTGTATTACGGTACCTCTTTGCTTCCCTAAGCAACCAGGTAATTGTGAGATAGGGCATAATGCGGGTTCAAATACTAAGGACGGCCTGGGCTCAAATACTCCTTGAATGGAATGGAACTGGCTTTTCCTGGATCCGCTCTGACCCTGTAAATGTAGCAGATGTTAGGAACCTACAGGCTTGGGTTGCTCCAAGATAAACTAAATCCTTTGCCAACTACTTTGGTGTGCATGAATAGAGCCGAAAGCATTCCAGAACTATTGGAATGTTAAATCTCAAATTCTGAGATTTGCTTGAAGGCCCATAATTATCTCTATTGTGATGCCTTTCAATGGATCTAAGTTGTGTAGTTTTGATTCAAGGTGGGCTAAGGGAGGGTAAAACTGAAGGAGACTTAGGTTCTAGGCCTGTACTATTATGCTATAGTATGCTTTTTGAGGTGGGGGTGGTGGGGGGCTATTGGCTTCAATAGACTTCAATGCTATGATCTTTGTTTCTTTTAACTTCATTTATCATTATTTTCTGTGAGAATGTAACTTACAAATAAGAATCAGTTTCCCTTCTTATAAGTATTTTAGATGCAACAGGTCGGTGGCAGAGGATGCTTGCTAAGCCCCCTTCTCTAATTACAGACATATGACCATATACTTAAACAGTATTATTTGCAACGTATAAAAGCATTTCAAAGTAATGATAGTTTTTTTTTTCGTAAGTAGAGAGGATAATGACATCTTGCTTCTTCCTCTTTGTTTCTTTAACATGCTATTTATAGGACATTTTCCCCCCTTTTTTCTTTTTTTGCACCTGTTGTAGTTGGATGGGAGGTTTGGGGTTAATTCTGCATTTTTCTTCCCAGTGGATTGCAAGCTTCTCGAGGACAAAACCTTAGTCTTATTTTGTTTCATGTCCCCAGGATCTGACATTGAACTCCATAAATGTCTGTTACATTGTTCTTTAATTGAAGTTGAAATGAAGAAGCTGACTTAGAAGGAAGGAAATGGTAAATTATTGTGGCAGAAGTAGGTTGCACTGACTTTGCAAGGACAGGAAATAAAGCGAGGTTAATTGGTAGAAGGTAGGACAGAGGACAGGTTCTCAGTAGTGTGTTATGAAAGGAGCAGAGGCCAAAGTACAATAACTATTCCACTGGAAAAACAAATAAACAAGCTGGAACATTCTTGCCTGAGCACATATAAACTTGGAGTCTGTGAGCAGTTAGAGGCTCCATGCTAGTGACAAGGTTTATGAAACTATCTGCATAGTTTCCTTGGCCTTTTAATTTATGTTTTTTCAAAAGTGCTTCCCGATAGGAAATGACACTTTCTAATGAAGTGTCAGTGAAGCATAGCTGGTGATTGATACAAGGTGATGGAATCTCTTTAAAATGAGATTTAAAAAAAAAATCTCCATTTTAAGGAGAGTCCATCACATCAGAAATTTCCAGTGACCAACAGAAAGAGGGCAAGAAGGTTTTCTGGAAGCTGTATGTCTGTTCAGTGTATCCACAGACCTGTGGAGAAAGAAGAGCTTAATTAGACAGATGAGCAATTTCCTGAAAAGGCACATGCAGGCGTTGGATTACATATCATTTCCTCTGGAAGAGGCAAAAACCATGATGATTAGCAACTCACTGTTTTGGAACCTAGCCATCCTCCAGTTTATTTTCACTTGGTGGGAGTGAAGGAAGGTGATGCTATTGCTTTTGAGTTGGGTTCTCTTAGTCATGAATGTTGGATTTCTTTTATGCAGAATGTGTGTTAAATTGAGCTCTAGATTATTGGAGTGTGGGATTTGGCTTCGTGGCTTGCCCTTGGTTAAACAGCAATCGCTTTAGTCAGAAGAATACTCTAAGCTGTCCTCCCTTGTTTTCAGTGGCTTAGGAAGCAGAAACTAATTTTCATTTCCACTAATCCAAACTTGATTAGGAAAAGAAATATAATGTTACTACATGAAAGCTTGAGGTTCCTGCCAAAGCCAAATATGTACTTGAAAAAAATATCCTACTCATTCTTTCCCATTTGGTTTATCCATATTCCCTCCATTTTTCCATTTCAGAGTATATACCCGAGAGTTTGCTATTTGGAAATTAATAAATGATCTCATCAATATCAAAAAATTGCCACTGATTTGAAAGAGGAGAGAGCTGAAAGCCCCATCCGGATAACATGGAGATTAGCTTCCATTTCTCAATGCTTCTGCTTCTTTGAAATAAGGAAGTTCATTGTTCTTTCTTAGTTTCCTTGTGTTTGCTTGTCTTCCCTGGCCCTCTTTGGTGTTTTACAAAACTGAGTCATTGAAACCCTTCCCATTTCGCCACCATGCAGACAGATGTGGTGTAATTATCAAGAAAAGAAACCTTTTCATTCTTGCAGGCTGTCAGAAATCCTAGTTATTAAGTGTCTTTTCAGGTCATTGATTTGAAATACTTTGAATATTTTTTAAACAGTTGGCAGTGATTAGGAATGGCTATTCTTGCTTGAGCTGTTCTTTCAGTAATCAAGTTTAGGTAAGTATTGGACCAACTGAAATTGAAAAAAACGGTAAGTTCAGTACCAGGTTTTAGTTGAATACATGTGTATAAAGAAGAATAGTAAACATGCTTTTTTTAAAAGATTTTTATTTATTTGAGAAAGAGAGAAAGAGAGAGAGAGAGTATGTGTGCACAAGCAGGGAGGAGGGGTAGAGGAAGAGGGAGAAACAGACTTCCTGCTGAGCAAGGGAGCCCAGATTTGGGGCTCGATCCCAGGACCCTGAGATCATGACCTGAGCTGAAGGCAGACACTGAACCAACTGAGCCCCTCAACAAGCTCCTTTTAAATCAAAAATTAATCAAAGACTTCAAAATGTAGAATGTTCAGAGTGAAACACTGGTGAAGATGAGATTTTGATAGTCACTCTATGAGGCAATGCAATCTGGGAGACAGGAAATCAGCAAGTTCCCTAGGCTGGCCAGAGTCAGTCTGATGTGCAACATCTTTACTTTAGTTCAGAGAAGATCCTGTATTAGTCAGGGTCCTTCAAGGAAACAAACCCAACAGGAGATCTAGATCTACATCTATTTATCTATCTATATGTATATATAGATTTATATACCTATACATACATATATATACACATATATGTATCTGTAGATATGTAGATGTAGATGTAGATCTAGATATATTTATCATGAGAAATTGGTTCATGTCATTATGGAGGCTGAGAAGTTCCATGATCTGCCCTCTGCAAGCTAGAGACCCAGGAAAACTGGTGATGTAATTCAATCTCAGTTTGAAGGCTTGAGAACCTGGGGAGTGGATTCAAGGGAAGAAGATGAGATAAGATGTCCCAGCTTGATCAGTGAGGCAGGACAGGAAAAAAAGGGATGAATTCCTCCTTCCCTGCCTTTTGTTCTATTCAGACTCTGAATGGATTGGATGATGCCCACCCATATTGGGAAGAGTCATTGAGCCCACCATTTAAAATGTTAGTCTCATCAAAATACCAAAATCTGTATTAGATAATATATCCAGAAAACTACAACTAAGATTTATTATTTATTCAGTGATTTATATATTTATTTCAGAAATTGGCTCACAGGGTTGCCCACCCACATTGGTGAAGATGGTCTTGCTTTTCAATTTACTAATTCAAATCTAATCTCTTCCCAGAGACACCTTCTTAGACACACCCAGAAATAACATTTTACCAGCTGTCTGGGCATCTCTTAGCCCGGTCAAGTTGACACAAAACTGGCATAGGGCCCCTTCTGTGAAGTAGACAAGCTTGACACCAGAATTGGGGCCTACGGAAGCAATTTTGTAATGTTCTTCTGGTGGTTTTGAGTTCAGAAGTGCTAAAACTTTGTTAGATAACATGTAATAAATTAATTAAATCTACCATGGTATTTTTTTTCTTTTTTTTTTTTTAAAAGATTTTATTTATTTATTCATGAGAGAGAGAGAGAGAGAGAAGCAGAGACATAGGCAGAGGGAGAAGTAGGCTCCATGCAATGAGCCCAACGTGGGATTTGATCCTGGGTCTCTAGGATCATGCCCTGGGCTGAAGGCAGGCACTTAACCACTGAGCCACCCAGGAATCCCTACCATGGTAGTTTTCATAAAGAAGGGAATTCACTACAAAAGCCTTAAATGATCTCAATTAATTTATAATTAGAGGTTATAAATCATTTCCATTAATGAAAAAAAAGCAAGGAAACATGGGAATTCAAATTTTAGTAGAACGAAATTTTAACATTCTTTTCTTTTCTACTTCTCCACTCTACAGAACATTATGCCCTTGATTTGCTCGCCACCACCACCTCCTCCCGCAAACACACATATACAGACATGCAGAATTATTTTAGACGTTTAGTGGAAGTCTAAGTGGGAGTACACAAGCCACGTCTGACCATGAAATGTGTTTTGTTTGCTTTTGCAGAGTGTTTAAAATTTAAAAAATTTTTCTCCAATGCTAAAGCAAAAATCTAAATTTCTGAAAAATTGAAAAATGGAGAGTATTGGTCGTGCTGGACCTGTAATATCCATGTGGCAGGAGCTAAGTAGTGAGCTTCCCACCTCATTTACATGGGACATGAACTGTAGTATCTGACACAATTCTCACCGTTCTCAAATTTCTCCTTGACATTGAGGGTGAGTTGTCACTTAGGATCCAGGTTGGACTGTTGTTTTTCATATGGTAAAGTTAAGATACAGTGCAATATTTTAAAAATCTGTTATGTTTACAAAAGCAGGCAAATGACATGTTGGGTCAAGACTTGGAGATCTTACTTTGTGTAAAAGTCATGCATGTGGTAAAAATGAATTTTGAACACAAGGTTGAATGGAACACTTTAAATAAATATAAGATTGTCCAGAATTGGGGTTTTTTTGTTTGTTTTTTTCTACTTTGTTTGCTCTTGACACAATGCCTGACATAGGCTTTCAATAGATATTTGTTGAATAAATGTGAATGGAGCTAGTGTCCATGTTCTTTCCATTATACCATCTGCATTTGGACAAGGGGGCTAAATTTTCCTTCCTGTGAATGTTATTATAGAGACTTCTTCCCCCTTAAATAAATGAGAGAGACAGGCTTCAGTCTTTATTTTTGTAATTTAAAATCTACTGACTGGATTGTTGAAGCCTATGCTGGCTATCGGAGAGAAAACTAGCTTTAACCTGACCCAACTGAAAATGTGATATACCTTTATTTAAAACAATGAATATATCATACTTTTCAAATTAAACCTTCACAATGAAGTACATTGTGGACTACAAAATTCATTTATTTATTCAACAAAAATTTGAATGCTGGTACTAAGTACTTACCACTGTGCTAGGTATTAGGAAAGTTGTATTGAGTATCATGTCTCATATAAATGTGAAATGGATTTCGAAAGAATAATTCAACATATTGTGATATAAAATAACGTAAAACTCTCCTTGTCAGAAACAATCACTAGAAATCTAAAACTAGTTACCCATTTAGGAAAATTGCCTCATGCAGACACCTCTGATAAGGAGTAAATGTGTTAACATACTTGAGGCAATTCTACTTCTCTAATATGCTTTTTTAAGATGTTGAGACAACAGCCAGATGAAGCAACTGTCCTAACTTTATTATTCAATGAGGGCTAAACAATTGATGTTATTTTCATCTAAGTGACGATTGGCTACTTGCTTTTACATTCACATTTCACACAAATTATTTTTCCTTTACATACTGAATTTAGTACTCCCTGGCGTGTTTGGTGTTCACTCTGAAAAGGACAGAAAAAAAGCAAAATAAACAAAAAGCCCCCAGAAGATACAGGGCTTTGAACAAGTTTTTTGCTGCTTGTGCAATTGGGCACTTTGAATAGTTTGACTTTCATGTGTATCCTCTATAGTTATGTACTTTAATAGCATACTTATTCGGTGCATAGGATTTGGAAATTTCTTTTTCATAAAGGAGTTAAAAAAAAAAAACCCTAGTAGATGGATATACATCCATGGAATTTGAGAAAGACATGAAAACAGCCTCATTTAAGTTTAGATCTACCAAATGTAGCAATCTAAAATTCCTTTTATAAAAATATTTTCTGGTACTTGCTAGATTCTTTTTGATTTGTAACAGAAAGACAAATTAAACAGGTAGATTTGGACAATAAACCAAATAATCTAAGAGGATTAAAAGATTAGTGCCAGGCACAGGGAGGCTCCACTCTACACACACTCAAGGTTATGCAGATGCAGAGCCGGCCACATTTCCGCAAAATAGAGACTCTTTCAGAAAATGTTCTTTCTCAGTGACAGTGCAGCTTGCCCTTTACCATTTGGGGCATGTGAGGTAAATAGTTAATGAATGCCTCTGTAAGAAACAGAATAGCACATTACATCTCTCTTACTCTGACATTCTAGGGCTCTTTCAGTTAGAAGAAGAGAATACTAGTGTTACCCTAAATATCAAAGTCTGTAATTCCACTCAGAAAACAGAAACCAACTCAATAAGCTATCATAATACCCTGCATTGATGGATCCTAAGTCCTCAATTTCTGTCCTAAACAGTCTTCTTTTTGTAGCAGACGAGTTCAAGGTTCATCATTTATCCTTGTACAACTTCAGCATGATTAGTTTAAGGAGTAGATACAGGCTGGGACTTGAAAACATTTCTTTATCATGTCAGGCAGTAGATGTAACAACAACAACAACAAAAATCCTCAAAACATTCTATCTTTAGAAGGCTATTTCAATGACTGTTAAAACTGAAGTAAAGTTGGTTGATAGTTTTCTAATCACAGCGATGAAGTCATTCCACATTGGTTGGAAAATGGTCAGGGTACTTGCTGCATATGAATGTGGCACACCAAAACAAGGAAAGTCCCAATTAGTCAGATGTTGATTGTTAAGAAATGATGGAGGCCAGTAGATGTAGAAAAAGGTGCTCAACCTCATTAGCAATTAGAAGAATGAAAATTGAGATGACAGATATACTGACCAGATGGGCTAAAATTAAGATGTAAATCACATTGAAAGAAAGCTTAGAGTTATAGAGGAAAGCTGAAGATATATGTACCATATGGCCCAGCAATTCCAGGAATATACCCTCAGGAAATGTTTGCCTGTGGGTCCCCGGATAATGGATAAATACGTTGGAATACTAAACAGTACTGTAGATGAGCAAACAACAGTTTGGCAGTACTGTAACAACAGTTACTAGCAATACTATGGGAATTGTCACAATTGTTAAGGTGAAACAAAGGAATCATGGAATAAAAGACACCTACACTATGATTCTCTTCCGATTAAATTCAAAACCAGACAAAATCAAACTATATTGTTTAGAAATGCATAAATAAGCAGTAGAGACTATAAAGAAAAACAAGAAAATGATTAACACGAGTAAAGATGGGGTGCCTGGGTGGCTCAGTCAGTTAAGCGTCTGCCTTTGGCTCAAGTCATGACCGCAGGATCCTGGGATCCAGTCCCTAATGGGGATCTGCGCACAGTGAGATGTCTGTTTCTCCCTCTCCCTCTGACTCTCCTCCCCACTTGTGCTCTCTCTCTCTCTCCCTCTCTGTCTCAAATAAATTTAAAAAATCTTGAGAAAAAAAAAACACAAGTAAAGATAGTGGTTATCTCTCAGGGAGATGTGCACACAGGTCTTCTGGGGAGCTGATATATTGTATTTCTTAATCTGGACTAGACTATGTTTAAGGAGTTGTCAAAGAGTACAGGTATAATTAAGATGCTTTTCTCCATGTGTGTTTTATGTTGAAATAAAAAGTAAAACACACAGATACACACACAGATTTCAAGACCACCATCCATGGCATGTGTCTGTATAATGCCTAATAGGCTAAAGTGGGCCTGGCTGTTTGGAGGGGAGTCCAGGCTGGCACCTATGAGCAAAGTGTGCACTGGCTTCAAGGTGCTACTCCTTTACAATAACATCATTGGCTGACTGTGGTCCAGGCTTGGGTTGGGCTGTTGACACAAAGGATCCTTCAACAAAAGCCTATTTGATTTGATGGACTTTTTCAACTAACTCGTAACTACCCACTCGATCTTGCAATTTGGTTTGGAGATACAAACCATTAAGCATTAATGTAAAGTAAATGAGAATGGTTGGGAATCTCTGGGACTTAGTCTGGGCTCCTTTATTTTCATTCTAGTCCTGCTTTCTTCCTAAATGACCCACAAATTCATTTTCGTCAGCCTGCTTTTACCTCAAGTGACACAGCCTGTGTTCCATAGATAGCAAAGGAGAAAATGCACTCCACAATTTTTTATCATCTCTAAACACATTAGCAAAGGAATATCTGAAAGGTGTTTTCATCTGACTAATTAGGTTAGAAATCTCAGGAGAACAGTCCTATTTGCTATATTTTTGATGGAAACATTTCTGTTTCTGGTTGAAAGACTTGCAAGAACAGATTTCTCCTCTGATACTTCCTATTGGAACTTGAAGTAGGAAAAAAGAAAGCAGCTTTTTATTCCCCATCAATTGAAAAACAAACTTGGCTCGTGAGGGACTTATGCACAAGGGCCACGATTTGTTAATTTTTTAAGTATGTATTGTATGGCATGGAGTTGTGCAGAGTGCCAGGAAATCATGCTTATTGGTGACTGTTGACCTATGTTGCCCCCTTCCTCAAGTTTGGCTATTTCATTGCAATATTTATAAAGTCTTTGGCTTTCAGTGAAAGCAAGTTGTAGAACATAAAATACTTTTCTTTTTATTTAAAACTTTTAAAAATGGTTTATGAATTTGAATACTTAGAACCAGTTGTTATTTTCTCATTGCCTTATATTTGTCCACCTTGTCTTCTCTAGAAGTTCTTCTAGTAAGTTCTCTGACAGAAGAAGCTATTTTTCCTTTGTGTTCTCCATGCCATTTATATACAGTGCTGAGAATACAATGGGTGCTTAGTAAATTCTTACCACTTTAGATTCCATTACCTTTTTTAAAATAGCTGCTTTTAACTACATTCAAAACCTGTCTTGAGACCCATGCTCGGCATGATCAGAGTCAGATTATGTAAGTTGTAAGAAATGACTGAGTTCTTGGTCTCTCCAGGCTTCTTTTGCTACAGATTGTAATGGTTAATGTCTATTATTAAAAATCAATTCTTAATAATAATGGCTATTATTAATATTAAAAATAAGGCTTTGGTTTCCCTTGCCTCTAGAGATGTATCTAAGAAGACGATCCAGCAATTGCACTATTAGATATTTATTCAAAGGATAGAAAAATACTGATTTGAAGGGACACATGCACCCTGATGTTTATAGCAGCAGTAGCAATAATAGCTAAATTATGGAAAGAGCCCAGATGTCCTTTGATTGATGAATGGATAAAGAAGATGTGCTGTATATATACAATGGAATACTACTTAGCCGTAAAAAGAATGATACTTGCCATTTGCAACAATATGGATGGAGCCAGTGCATCGTGCTAAGTGAAATGAGTCACTCAGAGAAAAACAAATACCATAATGACTTCACTCATATGTGGAATTTAAGAAACCAAATAAATGAACATGGGGGCAAAGGGTGGGGGAAGAAAAGCGAGACAGAGGCAAACCATAAAACAGACTCCTAACTATAGAGAACAAACTGAGGGTTGCTGGTGGGGGTGGGCGGGCTAAATGGGTGGTGGGCATTACAGAGGCACTTGTGATGAGCACTGGGTGTTGTATGTAAGTGATGAAACTCAATTCTGCTCCAGAAACTATACACTATATCTATTACCTTGTAGGTTAACTGAAATTTGAATAAAAGCTTAAATAAAAATAGGCCTTCTAAACAATTTTTAAACTATATAAGCCTGCAGGGTATTGAGGAACAACACAATGTCAAAGAGACACTGGGAATAGAATAATAATGTGTGTGATTACAAGTGGAAAATAAAATAAAAAAAGAAAACCCAGAGAGAAACCAAAGGTAATGAAAACATACGGGAATGATGAGTTTAATCTACCAGGTTCTTTCCCTCGTTGTCAGGTGCCATTTCCATCCCATTCGAAGGCGACATAGGTTCTAGCCAGGAGCTTAAAGACCAGTGTTTGCTATAGTGAAGGAAAGGGATGGCCTCCTGAGAGTCTCTCTCAGATTCTAGTATTTAGTTTTCAATGTTAAATTTCTCTAAAATACTCTAATGGAATAGAGTATTCTGGAATAGAGTGGGGATGTGCTATAGAAGACAGAACAAGGATTCCTAATCTGGAGACCATGAAAGGGATTCAAAGGTTCTTGGGCCCTTGATGTTGTCTGGAAAACCAAGTCTGTGCCTGTCTACATTGTTCTGAGTGTTCTGGCCATTTGTCTAGGATTCCTGACTTCTCCCCCAGGTGAAGAATCACTGCTTACAGGGGACACTTACATTTACTCTGTGTCCTGGAACCAGCCCTATGAACTTGACTGGACAAGTGGATGGAAAAAGATCCTTCCCACAAAGACATTTCAAATGGCATTTGCAAAGATGACACTTCTCACTCTCACTATGCTTCACTTAGGAATGTTCGGGGGATCCCTTTCCAGAGTTCAAGCATCGCGCTGAAAATACCAGAGGCTATTAATACCGTGTGTATATTTACTTTCATGACTTGGCAGGGATGTGAGCTGCGACATGCAATCTTCTCAGAGATGATACCGTGAGGGTTGGCGAGCAAGCAGGCAGATGTCTGGGGTTTGGCAAGTAATATGCTCCTCCTCCTCCTCCTCCTCCTCCTCCTTCTCCTCCTCCTCAGAGTTGCAGAATGGTCCACAAAGTGCATTTGTATTTCCACTGTCTGTAGCTCTAGTCTCTTATTTAAAAAACAAAACAAAAACAAAACCCCCAAAAACACATCTTTATTGAGATATAATAAATGTACCACAAAATTCAACTTTTTAAAGTGTGTAATTCAGTGGCTTATAGTTTATTCACTATTTATCGAGTTGGGCAACCATCACCTTAATCTCATTTTAAGACCTTCTTAAGAGTCTTTTCTAATTACGTTCTTCTACTAGCTCCAGAACAGCACTATGTTTCATTTATTTTTTTTTTAAAAAAAAGAAGATTTGTGCTCTGAAATTATCCCTGCAGATAATCGGCAGTCACACATGTTAAGGGAGGGTAGGTCTTGCTAACATATACGGGTACCATCCCTGCTGGTGCCAGGTTCGAGTCTGTGTGACTCAGTGTTTACAAACAGAGCATTAGTCAATTTTTAAAGTGTAGATGGTATCTCCTAGACAGAAAAAAAAAAGACAAAAATTGGACCCTTAGGACCATTTAAATTTGCCATTTTTGTAGGCCAAAAGCAGTGAAGCTCTGTAATTTCACAAGGCCCAACATAACTTACATCTTCATACCTACCCCACTGACGCTGCAAATTACTGCTACTTGAAACACATGGATAAAATTTGTGTTTCTTTGTAATTATATACAAAGAGTTAAAAATACTCCTATTCTCCATGGTTATCCATCCATTCAACCTCAACTATTTACTAAGTACCTAATGTTTGCCAAGTTAGGTGGTGGGAAGAAAGATAGAGTCTCAGCCTTAAGGATCACACGTTTTTGCAGTGCCTTCTTCTAGCATTCTTTATCAATTTATTATTTGATAGCTATGTGTTGTGTTTGCATTTCCATCTTCAGCCAATTCATTAACTGGTTAACTCTTGGTCCCTGTTGCTTCAGAGGTAGGCCAGGCCTTCCTTTCCTTTGTGCACTCAAGCCTCAATTACACAGAGGGTTGTTTTTTTTTTTTTTTTTCTCTGATTCCCAAGTTCACCGAGTGGACACAATCTCCTGTCAGTGTTGCAATGTTTCCATGTGGTTAAAGGATGTAATTTTGTGGTTTTCCCAAGTGTAATTACTACCTGCCCCAGCCTTGGCTGGATGCCAGTGATTCTCAATTCTTAAATTTGGAAGTAGATTAAAGCATTTAATTAACACACACACATACACACACACACACAATTGCGTATCTTGAACTGTGCAAATCTAGTCCTTAACATTCAAATCTCACATATGATCAAGAGCATCAATAATATAAGAGATATATATAAGGGGTTTGTACATATTTTTAAAATACTATTTTCCAATATTTTTTATGTGTTAAATATGGCATTTCAGACACACAGTGGATTTTTATCAGTCCTGAATTAAGCTGGAGTAGATGCCTGAACCATTGACTTGAGGTGGAGAACTGCATGTATCTTTTGATAATTTTCCTCCAGGTACGGCTCCTGAGTTGAGAAACAGAATACTGGGAAATTTCTATTATCAGGTTTATACAAAAAAGGGCACAATACTCAGGAAGCAATATGATGCTAGTCAGGGATAATAGTGTTAATTTCGTCCAGAACTGATAGAAAACAGAATTTGTGAGTGTTGGGGAACACGTTATCCCTTTTTTTTTTCATATTACAAATGAGGAAATGGAATCCCAGAAAAGTTAAGTGATTAGTTTAATGTTACTTAGTTATTAGTTAAAAATCCCAAATTCCAATCCAATAACTTAGATTCCCAGCGCAATGCTCTTTCTACTGATGCTTACATTTCACATGGGAAGAGATTTCGTTATAGTCAAACATGAGCCTTCTTTGAGATTAAAGTCCAGTTCCTTCAATTGTCTTTTCTCTTTCTTATCCTCCCACTGTTTCACTGTTTTTCTTCGACTCCACTTAACCTTGGCTAGGGTCAGACAACCTATGTCAGTGGTCTTCAAACTTGAGCACACATCGGAATTATCTTGATGCTTTGCCAGAGAAGACTCCTGGGTCCACCCTGAGTTTCTGATTCTGTAGGTCTGGGATGTGTGCATACAGGTGAGAATTGTTATTTTTGGGAATTTTCCGGGTGCTGCTGCTGCCTGTTGGGGACCACCCTTTTGAGAAATACAAACCTACCTGAAACAGGCTTAACAACTCCTCTATCCACAGGGTTTCTAAGGACTAGCTCCTGTTGCTTACACCTTTAGCCTCTGGAAATGTAGGAATCCCATCCAAAAGCTCAGCTGCCCACTGTAGTCTCCGAGCATTGAGACCAATGTGAGAGTGACTACGTGTCTCTGCAGAGGGCTAGTGAGTCAATCTGGAAAAAAGGCAGCTATGTGGCTTTTCTGACTAGCACAAAGAGAGCCTATGACCGTCTCCTGACTGGTGCTTCCTTCTCCTTCCTTTATGAAAATAATTGATGTTAAGTGTGCCAGTGATAAGAAGAAAGCCACCTCAAGTTCTGAGAACCTCATGTTTTCAATCCTTGAAGAGGTAGAGAATTAAAATACCACTGTAGCAGTCAGGACTCTTAGTTGCAGAAACAGAATCGAGGTTAGCCAGTATAAACAGAAAGAGATTTAGTAAGGTATCAGGTAGCTTATAGAATGTGAGTGGGCCTAGAAGAACCTGGGTCCCACGCAGAACTCTCTGGGGAGTGTGGGGTTTAGCTTTCCAGCCATTTTTTCTACAGGAAGGGAGGCTGGAATGGCTGTTGAGTGAACTGGTCTGTAGTATCTGCCACAATTATCATGTCCAAATTGTGGTTCATTCTTTATTCTGAAGCTAGATGCTGGTAAGATATCTGGTTGTTTTTACATACTCACATCATGGTGTGTGAATTACCCAGTGTTGAAAAAGAGATGTGGCAGTGAACTGACTAGTAAATTAAAAATTTTGTTAACAGTTCTTTTAGTATACTGGCAGCAGGGTAGGGATTTCTGGTCCTTGGGCTCCTGGGACTTCAGGATTCACAGAGATTATTTATGTAAAGAAATACTTTTCTAAAGGTGACCTGGTGGCTATTAAGGCCCACTACTGGGACACCTGGGTGGCTCAGTGGTTGAGCATCTGCCTTTGACTCAGGGCTTGATCCTGGAGTCCCCGGATAGAGTCCCACATCAGGCTCCCTACAGGGAGCCTGCTTCTCCCTCTGCTTCTATCTCTGCCTCTCTCTCTCTCTGTGTCTCTCATGAACAAATAAAATCTCTAAAAAAAAGAAACACACTGATGACTTCATTACTGGTGGCCCTAGTGTTTATATTTTATATTATGTTTATAGTTTATGCTGTTTCTGTAGTGTGAGACTATTTACTGAAATTGGAATTCTTAAAAAGTATATTTGACCACAATATGTTTGGGATGATGATTCACTATACCATTATTTTATAGAATATACTGGATTAAAAACATCATTGGCCTTAGCAATCATTAGGTCTTCTTGTGAACTATGAAACTTGAGGTGCCTTAGGTTACAATTAATCACTACTAGGTCACTACCAAATAGAATCCAAGGCTGGAGCATCATGCTTGGACTCCTCATCTTTCCTCTGTGGCAGCATTCACTGGTGGCTGTGCTACTGGGTGAACTCTCTAAGCTGTTAAAACAAAGAGGCTCTTCTCAATGCCATTAGATTGTGTTTTTCTCTTCTGTGTCTGTCTAGAAGTAGGCAATGCAAAATAGGTATGCTAATTCTGTTATATAACACACAGCTTCTATCTCTGTCCACGTTGGCTATCGTGACTCTCCCTCCGACACTGGGAAGGGAAAGTAGGAAGTAGGGGACACATCCCTTCCAGTTAAGGGTAAAACCTAGAAGTTATACACACCACTTCTCTTGCTCCCTTGTCATGAGTCAGAACTTAGTCACAGAGCCACACCTAGTTGCAAGTGAAGCCAGAAACTGTCATCAGTAGTTGGAAGGCTTGAACCCAGGGAAAATCTTGGTTGGTGGGTGTGGGATTTCAATACCAGAAAGAAGAAGTGAATATTGGTGGATGCTTAACTATCTTTGCTACAGTGGCTTATCTGAAGTTGTAGGTTGGTTTTCTCTGTATCAGAGCTGCTTTATGGGTAGACAATGCCGTGCCACCTATGCTGAAAGTGAAGCTCTGGGAGGGGTGAGTAAGGCGAGAGCATTCAACTAATTGCCTGGTAAACAGATCAGGAATAATAGAACCTCATTGTTGAAAGGAAGTCTCACTCTTCACCTGGTCAAACCATTCACCTGCAAAACCTTGACTATCTTCTAGACTTGCCCAATTTTACATATGAAAACTAAAGTCTTACCCAGAGTCACAGAATTAGTGGTGACAATCAGGTCTAGAATCCAGAAAACATGATAAATTTTATTCTCCTTCTAATGCTCCTGGATACACCCTTTGGAGCTCTGTTTCTATCATTCCGTGGTGTCAGAGAAGAGATATTTGTGTTAATTATAAGCTACAACAATCTATGTATTTTTAGAACTCTGTTAAGTGCTGTAGAATAACTGAGCTAGTATATTGAATTGTAAGGCCCCCTTTCAGTTATTGAAACAGTGGAGTCTTGTTAGAACACAGTTCATGATTACACATCTTTGGAGGCCCATACAAGTTGGTGAAAAGGGTATTGAAGTAGAATTCAAATGACATGACCTCGTCTTAGCTATCTACTATCTATACGACTTCAGTACATCATTTGACTTCTTTGAGACCTGACTTATTTTTAAAATAAGAAATTAGACTAGATGGTAAACTACTGAGATGGCATAATATAGGTTCCCACCAATTAGAATAGATGCCATTCATAAAAATCTCAACTAGGGGAGCTGGTGCATTCTGGAAGACGGTAATCTAGCTTTTAGCTCTATGGGTTTTTCTCTTGAAATTGATGTGCACGCAGTAAAAAGCTGCCAT
Source organism: Vulpes vulpes (assembly GCF_048418805.1). Taxonomy (NCBI): domain Eukaryota; kingdom Metazoa; phylum Chordata; class Mammalia; order Carnivora; family Canidae; genus Vulpes; species Vulpes vulpes. The sequence goes on along the minus strand of NC_132789.1, from coordinate 67,796,173 downwards.
ATTAGCCTGCACCATTAGCACTCATCGTCACCATTGGTAACACATGACAAAGGGCACATTGAAGCCTCTGTCTGATGACTATTTTTCAACCTTAAGATTGAAATGAATATCAGACACTGCAAAAAATCTCTGTAAGACTGTTCTGGAACAATGAAATTGTATTGCCTTCTAGGAAACCAGAGTTTCTCAAGTCCTTCTGTAAAATAAATTATACAACAATGTAGAGACCGGCTTCTAAGATGCCAAAGAATGTATCTGGTCATGAAAGGGACAGTTTCTAGCGCCCAACTCAAAAGGCTGTCACGTTTTATTACATTCCTAAAGACCTCAGCTCCAAAAAGAAGACAACGGTGGGCCTGCAGGTGAGCCTGAATATACTCTTTAGTACGGTCTAGAGATAAAGGTTGCAATTGAGAGCATTTAGAATGAATTGGACAGAATAATTTTAAATTATGGCCTCGAAATTTCCACTTTGCTTATAGGAATGAGATAAGGCAAAAAAAAACCACTCCAGTTAGTGGAACACAAGCTACTAATTTCCTGAAAAAGACAAAAAGAGGGGACTGCATGGCTCTTACGTGGAATGACCAATTTTCTTTAGTCTCAGTGCTGACAATGAGCTACAGTGTCAGAGGAGAAAGTGATAGGAGAGGCAGCCTGAGATCAAAACGAGGAAGAAAGGAAAGCTGAACAATGGCTCCTATCGGTTCCAAAGGTGAGTTCACCTCCCTGGCTTTCAGCGGTCGGTCGTGTTCATTGCCGTGGCTCCGTGTCCACAGACCGAGCCTGTCCTCTGCTTCTCTGCTCGCCTGTGCACACGCATTTTGATCACTTGTAAATAGTGTTCCCTCCATGGTACTTTTTACCTGGCTCCTGAAAAAGCAGCACCTCTTCCAAAAGCATGAACATGGCTCTATCAGCATCTTGCCTGATTTCCATGAGAATGTGGGAGACTGACAAATGAAGAACGCTGGCTGTTTGGAACTGAAAACAAGGATTCTTCTATGATGTGAAAGCATTAGAGGTCAAGTGACCTTCAGAGTGGGGGTGGGAGGGAGATGCCCTCAAATCTCAGGGTCCTGCCAAGAGGGTGACATTCCTGGGACCAGCTGGGCCCTTGTCACCGCAGCTTCTCTACAGTCCCTCCTAGCAATCTTCATGCCACCCCCTCCCCCACTTCCCAAGGCTCCTACCAGGCCTGTGGAAGAGGTGGAAGCCTTTGTAGTCCACATAAGAGGAGGGGGTGTCCCATCACAACCTCTGGCACCACTTTACTTACCTTTCTTCTCGGACATCTAGAAAATAGCCTCTCAGAGCCATCCTCCCCTGAGAGCCTGATTTTCTGAGACCTTTTCACTCTGGGCTAGACAGAGAGAACTGGAAAAAGATGACAGGGCTTTGGTGTTGTGTTAATGGGGTGTTTGGGCTTGTTGGCATCCTGGCTCCCGAGGGACATCACTCCCTTTCCCAGTATCCTTCAGATGTACCAATGATATGTGGGGTCTTGTGTTTCCCTTGTAATTCTTTCAGGGTATAGTGATTCTTCTTTCTTGTTCTCTTCTTCCTCTCCCTCCTTCTGCCTTCCTTCCTTCCTTCTTCCTTCTTTCCTTCTTTCCTTTCTTTCAGTGTATTTTTCTCTCAGATTCTCCTTTGTTTTCCTCCTGAACAAGCCACCAGGAAAAAGTCTTGATTGTCTTGAGGTCCTTGCACATTTCAGAACAACCCTGGGAAGATGTGTTTTTATGAAGCAACTCGGGCATTAAGCTGTCTGCAAGACCCTCCCTCCTCTGTAGTAGAACTTAAGTTCCCATAATCAGGATGGCTTTGGATCTTTTTCCCAGATCTCTCTGAAATTCCACAGCTCAATACTATATTTGGTCCATTTTGCTAGGAATGAACTGATATTATCAACTTGACTTTTGGAGGTGGGGTAACGATTCTGTAGGATAATGAGAGGAGGCTTTAAGAACATGCAAAATGTAGGAGAGGGGTAGAAAGAAAGAGAGCTCTGGGATTATTCTACCCTAGGTTCAAATCTCAAGCTTGTCACCTGTGTGACAAGAAGGTTACTCTAACTGTTCTGAACATCAGTTTCTGTATCTGAAAAATTGAGGCACTAAGCACTAACATCATGGAATTATTGAAGGCCAAAGCCTTGCCTTGAGAAGATCCTAATGTGAACATTTCAATTTCCTTGCTGATACTAGAACAGTAGAACCTTCTAATTCTCTTGTAATCCTTTTTCCTATTGATTGGCCTACCACTTATTGAGGGCTTAATTTTTGCCAGCTAGTATTAGCATTTTGTTCAATTTAATCTTCATTACCATCTCATGAGCTAGCTATGCTTTTAATTGGCCAGTGAAAAGCTGTGACTTTTAAGGGTTTCAATTATTTGCTTGAGGACATCCAACTGGTAGGCAGCTCAGCAGGAGAACTGGCTTTAGCTTCCCTTGGGCAGGCCTGTTTCAGAGCTCTCATATTGAACTACCATGCACACTGCCTCCCAGTAGCATGTATTTGGGGCAAACATTTTCTTTGGTACCCAAAAGCCAAAAAGGATGGCCAGACCTTTCATGGCCATAAGAATGAAAATAACTTCACTATCATCAACAGGAAGAGGTTAGCGTTTGGCTAAGACCTGCTGTTAAAGGAAACAAGGGCTCTTTCCTGGAAGCGAATGTCCTCAGCTTAAATACACTTTTTGCTGCTGGACCTGGGCTCAGTCATCATGGGTGGAAGGCATCCTTGTTAATGCTTAAACAGTGGCAGGACCAGGCCCCCGGAGTAATTAATGGCTCCATGTATTAAGGCCTCGAGGAGGGCCTGTGAAAAGGGTAATACAGACATCTTGGAAATGACTATTTTTTGCAGATTCAATAATGGTTTGGAAACTAAAAGCTACTTTCCTTTTTTTTTGAACTGTAATATCTAGTTATTTGTAAGAAAAATAAAAACATCTTCCTGGGGGGTAAATCCCTTTTCTAAACTTTCTCTGCTGGTGCATTTCTTACGCCAACACATGAGCTGATGAAACAAGAAGCGCCGGCCTCATAGATGCTGGTATGTTTCAGTGACATAGAAAATGTTAAAAGATCTGATTTCTGAACAACTACCTACGTGGGTAAAAGCAACAGCAATGATGCGTAGGCAGCAGTGCAATATGGTCCTTCAGTCAAGGAGCAAGAAAGCCAAGCTGACTCCAGCTTCCCCACTGTGCTCTTTAGTCCCAGTTCTCTTCTCTATATTTTCTTTCCTAGGCTCCCCAGAACCTCCATAGGAAGACAAAGATGAATTTGCATATAGTATATGTATGAATGGTGTGTATATGTGTGGTGTGTGCATTTGTAAGTGTTTGGGGTGTACACATGTGCGCTGTGTGTGTTGTGTTGTGTGATATGTGTATTTGCACATGGTACGTGGCTATGAGTGTGGTATGTATATGTATGTGGTATCTGTATATACGTGGCGTCTGTGTCATGTGGATTATGCTCCTGTGGTGTATTCATATGCAATATGTGTGTGATGTTTGTGTATTTGTGCTTGTAACATATGAGCATGTGCTATGTGTGTGCGATATATAGGTGTGCACAGTGTGTATATACTTGTGATATGTATGTATGCATATCTGCATGGGATGTGTGCATATGCGTATGGTAAATTTGCATGTGGTGTATGCATGCTGTGTGAATGTGAGATGTGCATTTAAGTGGTAGGGAGGTATGTCTCTGTGTGTTCTGGACGTGCATGTGTATAGTTGTGATATGTGTGTGTGTGATTATTCATGTTGGGCTGTGCATTTACATTTGAGGTGGTGAATATATATGTGGTGAATTTATATAGTGTGTATGTATTTGGATGTAGTGTTTGCAAGGATTGTATGTTCATATACATTGTGTCTACATAGATGTATGAAATACATGGTGTGTGTATGATGTATATTTGTGTACATTTGTATATGGCATGTGTGTGTAATGTGTATATGTAGCCTGTGTATGCAAGGTGGGTGCATGTGTGGGGTGTGTGTATATATATATATATATATATATATATATATATATATATAATGTGTGTGGTGTTTGGGGGGGTGTTTTCATGTGGTGTATATATGTGTGTGCTATCTCTCGGTGTGTGTGTGATGTGTTTGTATGTAGTATGTGCGTTACGTGTACGTGTCTGTATGATGTGTGTGTGTGAGAGAGAGAGAGAGAGACAGGGGTGTGTGGTATAGCTGGGGTGTCCATTTATCCTTTAGTAGCTCCAAATTCATTGAAGAGCTAGTCAAAATCATTATTGCAATGGGCTCTGTCTTAAAAGAAGCTAAATACAACAGTAACAGAAATAGCTGCTCCTTTTTCTTGGTTCTTCCAAAGTCATGATAGGTTGCAGACAGGAATGACTAACCAGTTCCTTCCAATAGGCCTCCTTCGCCCCCAATCCTCCGGGGAGCCGGCTTATGTTGCAAGGAAGTGGAAGAAGCAGAGGGCTGTGTGCAAGTGTTAAAAAAAAAACATACAATTATTCATTGATTTGTATATGTGTCTCATTGCAAGTCAGAGACATCATTCGATTTGCACTGGCCATTGCCCTTCTTGCAAGTGGACTATTACTTCAAGTTGCCTTTGTTTGGCTCAAACTGGGTCTTCCAAGTTGGATAGGGTCTTATTTCTCAATCTGAAAATAAACCTGCTCAGTGGCAAATGGCATGACAAAGACTCCCCCTTCCCACCACACAGCCTCCTCTGAAGCCTCATCTTAGTGCCCAACATAAAAATCGTATCTTCTGGCAGTTAAAAACTCCACTTTCCATTTTTTAATATCGCTTTTTTTAATTAGACTTCTGAAAAATAAGCCTGCTCTGGACCCGAGGCAGGGAGACAGAATTGCTAAACAGTCGAGCCATGTGTCCCTACATGCACTCTATTCAAGAGTCGGCCTAAAATGCAGTTTTGAAACTGAAACAACAAATCTTTTCTCAGAATCCTCTGGCAGAAAAGCGAGGTAGCGCCAGTTAAGAAGTGCACCAAATCCTAATTACTCCCTTGGGAGCCAATCATTAGGCGAAAACCTGCATAATGTTCTATCTCCTGCACCATGCAGACGCTGACATATTTCTCATTTTGTTGTTTCCTGCCATTTGGAGATGTTGCTGTTTGTCACACGCCAAACAGAGGAGAGAAGAGCAAAGTGCATTTCAGTTGCTTGGGCAATTTTTACAAATAACCAATAGATGCAGCTGTTTTGAAAGGCTTCCTTCTCCTGCGTCTGTGTAAGGCCAGGCTGCCCGACTTTGGGGCTCGGAGCCTCACTAGCAGTGGTTGCTCAAAGGCACTGCGGGGGCCAACCAGGTGTTTGGGAGTTGCACAGACAGGGGTCAGGGCTTAAAACTACTCTCTAGAGTGCCCCCTATCTTCGGTAGAGCAGTTTCACTTCAATCGTTTCTATTAGTAGAGTGTTTCATAACACTTAATTCAAGAAAAAAAAGGAGTGGATAAACCTACTGTACTATAACATTAAAAGGCATAGAGCCTCTGTGAGTAATGAATGACAGACAACCTCAGACACACAAAGGGCAGGTGGCCAACTCATAAAAAAATTCTTCACAGTCACCAAGCCAGCCTGTTTCAGTGTCAACAGCCATTGACCTACAGGAGAAATCTCTGATTCGAAATCTCTTGACTGCCTTGGTTCTTCCCTATCAGAAACATGATTAACTGACCATGAAGCTGGAAAGAAATATAAGAGGTGGACAATGGCATGTTTTATAAGCCAGATTAAAAGGATGGATTTTATCTTCAAAGTCATGGAGTTCTGTAGATGCAGTTGTAGCACGTTTGAGTTTTACAGAGATCATCGTGGCTGATGGGTGGAAAATTGACTGAGAAGTGGGCAAGCCTGGAGACAGAGAGACAAATACGATGTTACTGACATTTTCTTTTCTCCCTATTTGTAATAATAATAATAATAATAATAATAATAATAATAAAAAGAATGTATCCCTGTGGTGGACAATAAGGGTAAGTAAGAACAGTGCCAACAGAGCACTTGTGAAATAAAGTCATCTACTTATTCATTCAGGTATTTAATCTGCTAATTCTATTTGATTTACTCAACAAATATTTGAATGCCTACCATATGTCTGGCATTGTTCTAGGTACTGGGGACAAAAACCATTGACTTTGTTGGGTTTATATTCTAGAATGGAGGAGACAGACCATAAACAAGTTGTAAATACCGCATGTAAGATGACAATAAGGACTAAAAAGAAAAATAAAACAGAGGTGGCATGCAGAGTAGCTGGGGAGGTTGGATTTTTTTCTAAAGGTACGATGGCCATTGAAGGCCTAAGGAGGTGAAATTTCAGGAAGGACCCAATAGATGTGAGGTGGGGGAGTTAACTGTGTGGTTACCCAGGGAACATCTCAGGCAGTGGGAACAGCAGAATCAGAATCTCCAAGGGAGCATCAGAAGTGGAATGCTCAAGAGAGAGCAAAGAGGCCAGTAAGGCTGGAGGGGTAAGGACTAGAAGATGAGCTCAGAAAGGTTGACGATGAGGCTCAGAGCAATGCAAACATTTGGGCTTTACCCTGAGTGAGGTGGGAGTTATTGGAGAATGTTGAGAGGCTCTAACTTATAGTTTCACGTGGTCTTTCTGGTCACTGTTCCAAGAATAGACCTTTGGGAGCAAGAATCAGGCAGAGAAATCGGTGAGGAGGAAGGTGCCATAATAGAGCTGAGAAATGATGGTGTCTTGGACCAGAGAAAATGAGAAATGGGGATGCCTGGGTGGCTCAGTGGTTGAGCGTCTGCCTTTGGATCAGGACATGGTCCTGGGGTCCTGGGATCAAGTCCCAAATCAAGCTCCCTGAAGGGAGCCTGCTTCCCTCTGCCTGTGTTTCTGCCTCTCTCTGTGTATCTTTCATAAAAAGGAAAGAAAGAAAGAAAGAAAGAAAGAAAGAAAGAAAGAAAGAAAGAAAGAAAAAGAAAGGAAGAAAGAAAGAAAGAAAGAAAGAAAGAAAGAAAGAAAGAAAGAAAGAAGAAATGGAAGGAGGATTCAGGATGTACATTAAAGGTAATGCTGACAGGATACAGTAAAGGGTTGGACTTAGGTATGAGAGGACAGAAGTCAGGAATGGAAGACTAGCATTATCTCTAGTCTTCCATGGAAGACAGAAGGTGGGTCTGGTTTGGTGGTGGGGAGATTAGAAATCTGGTTTGGGACATACTAAGTTTGAAATGACAAGACAAGAGGGCATGGGATATATTTGAGTTTAACAGAAAGATCTGAGCTAGAGTTCTCTTTAGGAAAGCTTAGCATATAGGTGATATATAAAGCCACATACTGGATATGGTCCCTAAGGGAGAGGATATAGCTAGAAAAGAAGGGAAAACGGACCTGAATAATGACCAGGTGCAATCGACATCCAATTTCTTTGATATCTCTCAGAAGCCCTTTACCAGGAGCTCCGTTAAACTATTTCCTGAAATTTTTCATGGTCCTGCACCTAATTTGTGTTCCAGTGCAACAGTTTTCTTTTCTACTGACTCAAAATATAAATCAATATGATTTTGCTGCATATCGGGTTTAGACAGAATTCATAGGTAACTTAGGAACCTACTTCACACTTTTCAAAAATGTTTCTATGGGAACATATATTCTGAACTTCAAATAAGTATCTTTCAAATTACTTTTGGAACATTATCCAGTTTCGCTGGAAACTGCAGCCTTAGAGCAGAAAAGAACATATAGTTTTATCATCCTTTATAGCTTTCCACTTGATCAAATATTCTTCATATTTATAATGTAACCAAAATATTTATCTTTTTGAATTTTAATATGTTATTAGTATTTTCTTTGTCAGGTATTTTTTAAAAATAATTTTCCTTTCCCTTGGCTCTTGTCTAACCTCACATCTACCCCACTGATATATATTAAGTACTTTCTAACTTTACTGATAAAATAGTTTTGATTTTAATTGATGACTACTATTTTTTATGTTATGAAAATATATCTACTCTCTATTACATGCCTTGTTTACTTCAAATTAATACCAGACCAGACTTGATCAGGGCAGTCTTAGGGGGATGACTGTTTCATCTTCTGTCATGGGTCCCAGATTATTCATGATTGTGAGGAGTAGGAAAAAGGATGAGTAGTCATTGAGGTAATAAGAATTGAAGGAAGCAGTAACATAATCTGTTTCGCATTCTTTGTTCAATTTTTTGGAACTGCTCAAAGACACCCCATCATTTCCTCTGGCTGAGACTTTTTACACAAAGACTCAATTGCATTGTTCCCTATTCTCTGCAGGCAAACCATTTCTTTAAAAAAAACCTTCATTGTGCATTTCTGATTGTCATTGTGACATTTTGCATGGAATGGCCAATCTAATCAAAAGGTTCTCTCAGATTAGTTTTTTTTTTCTTGTTAATTAGAAGCATGTTTTATCCTCATGCTATTAGGCATAATCTCTTTGGAAAACATTGAGTTTCAGTGTTTGCAAGACACATCTTCAAGTCACATCCTTTCCGTTACACCATTTACTGAGTTAATCTTTGGAGAGGGTGAAATGTCATCAGTTTCACCAGAGGATTTCTCAATCTCTTTCATTTGTTTCAGCCAACAGTTTTCCTCCTGACTGGGGTAAATGATCACCAGGTCCTGCAGTAAAATTTGTTGGCTCTATGAACTGGAAAGCTTTGATTTCTATTTGCATTTCTTGTCCACATTTCCTTTGTCATTATTCTTTTGTATTTTCTGAGTTGGAAAATATTGCATGAAGGTACTATTCTTTTGTAATAGAAAGAACATATAACAAGGCATCTGGAGATCTGGAATGTAGCCCCATAAATCAATGGACAAATAGCCTCTTCATGTTTCAGTTTAAGTGGGGTTTGCAATACTTCTTATACTCTCATTATGGTATAGATTATGTGAAGCAATTCAGTTTCACACTTGGAGGAGTCTTAAGGGGCACTTTGCTAAAATCTCTGTAGTAGAATCTCCTTTAAAATATCTTTCATTAGCAGTTACCTGGTTTTCCTTGAAAATCTTCAGAAATGAAAAATTCCTATTCAGTTAATAAAAAGCAATAATTGTTAATTACTCATTATTTCGAGGGGGAAAAAACTCAACCCAAAATTGTTCCTCATAATACACTTTGAAATTCTTTGAGAAGTCAACCACCTGTGTAACCCAATATTATTTTCATTGACTAAAGGTCAACACAGATGGTGGGGATGTGAGGAAGATTCAAGTGCTTCTTTTCCCGTAGAAAGGTTCATTCTTCACCATTTCTGCAGCCAGGACTGGTCAGCTTCCCCCCCCCCCCCAATTATTTGGCAAATGTAAGTTTCTGAGCCTGTGACATCATGTGGAAATAGAGGCTCCCCTTGTAAAGGCAGAAATTGACAGGTGAGTAAGGAATATTACTGGTGAAATTTTTAAAAAAGAGGAAGGAGAAAGGAGGGAGAAAAGGATAACAAAGAAAGAGATGAAAAGGAAAAAGATAAGAGAAAGATGAGCAAAGAAAAAGAAAGAGGGGTGCCTGGGTGGCACATTTGGTTAAGCATCTGGAGCACATGGAGATGCAGTTTTCTGTTTGATCCTCTAGTTTGAGTGATCACACCTTTCTGCTCAGTTCTGCAAAAGAGCTCTCTTTCCAGGTTACCAAAACTTGGTATTCATGAATGCTCATCTCCTCTTTTTTGGATAACATGGAGGGAGCTGATGAATTATATGTATACTCTTCTTAGTCTACTACTTTAAAGATATTAACCTTCCATATGTGTGTAGCATGAAAGGTGGCTACAATGAAAGTGGTCACATTTTATGTGATAAAAATGAGGAGACATTTATTTGAAAATCTAATACATAAGTTCTGGGAAACTCTGTACATTTTTGACGGTTCCTTTGTTCACCAGAATTACTAAATTCTACAATCATTCTGTCATGAAAAGAATTGGTTATATTTTGACAGAGTGCTGATGAACACGTTGCTGGCCCCAGTCATTTCTGTTATTGACACTACTCTTTTCTGTGAAACTTTGTGGGTGGAAGGGCTATTACATTTCCTGTAGCTCACTTCCCTGGGCAAGTTTCAGGTAGAGGAGTTACTTTTTCTTGGGCAGAATCATTTAATTATGGCTTATGGTACCTAGGGCTATATCCTTCCATCCATCATCCGCATTTACTTCTCTCTCATTTCTTTTTATAAAAGACTGATTTCTTGGAATCTCTACACTTATTTAGATCTGACTTTTCCATATTTTATCTACAAGAATTTTATTTATGAGGAAACTGAACTCCAATAAAAATATTTAAAAAAAGAATTTTATTTACAAGGATAGTTTGCTACTTCTCTCTTCTATTAAAATGGTCAAACTTCTTTGAGAAAACATGGTTCTTTTTGATTAGCAAAGAAAAAACCAATCCTACATAGAAGATTAATTTGAAAAAATATTTAATGGGAATATCTATTTTAGTTTATCTTATTAGGTCTCTAGGATAGGATACATCTTAGTGCTTACCTAGCTGATTCTTAATGCTTATCTAGCCATTGGATTGGATTGTGTGTTCTAAGACTTCAAGAGGAAATGAAGAAATTAGAGTTTATGTAACCAGTGTAAGAGGTGCTAGGAATCTATAAAAGTAATTATAATTGATGCTTTTTATAATCTTCTGAGGTACACTTATTCCTTTTAGGAATTTGGTCAGAGTCATGGTCCAATCAAATACAGAGTTAGGAATTGACTTCATTTCCACTGGATTCCAAAGCCTATGACCTCTTCTCTCTCCTATTTTGTCTCTTGTGATTTACTCCTGTGTCCCTTTTCTTTGCAGATATCATACCTTTACAAATCCTTGTCTCTAGGGAGAAGATCAAATCATTCTTTTTTAAAAAACATTAGAAATGAGATCCGGGTGAATTAGAAAATCGAATATGGTTTTAGTAATTAACTGACGTTTTATTACATCTAGCTAAAAAATAAGAAGAAAAAAACAGGTAATAGATATTATAATGTATTGGAAAGAACAACAAGCAAACAGTGTTAGAAGCCCAGTTCACTGGTGCAGCCACTCTGGAAAACTGTGTGGAGGTTCTTCAAAGGGTTAAAAATAGATCTGCCCTACGACCCAGCAATTGCACTGTTGGGGATTTACCCCAAAGATACAGATGCAGTGAAACGCCAGGACACCTGCACCCCAATGTTTATAGCAGCAATGTCCACACAATAGCCAAACTGTGGAAGGAGCCTCGGTGTCCATCGAAAGATGAATGGATAAAGAAGATGTGGTCTATGTATACAATGGAATATTACTCAGCCATTAGAAACGACAAATACCCACCATTTGCTTCGACGTGGATGGAACTGGAGGGTATTATGCTGAGTGAAATAAGTCAATCGGAGAAGGACAAACATTATATGGTCTCATTCATTTGGGGAATATAAATAATAGTGAAAGGGAATAGAGGGGAAGGGAGAAGAAATGGGTAGGAAATATCAGAAAGGGAGACAGAACATGAGAGACTCCCAACTCTGGGAAACGAACGAGGGGTGGTGGAAGGGGAGGAGGGAGGATGGGGGTGACTGGGTGGTGGGCAATTAGGGGGGCACTTGATGGGATGAGCACTGGGTGTTATTCTGTATGTTGGCAAATTGAACACCAATAAAAAATAAATTTATTATTAAAAAAAAAGAAGCCCAGTTCACTGTGTGACAGAAGGGAAAATTAATCTCTCTGAAGCATATCTTCTTTACTGAAAAATTAACATCTGAGGTACATTTTGACATGAAGATTAAATATGATATATATATATATATATGCAGATATGGCTGGGTCAGTAAATTATTCCTTTCCTTCTCCTTTGAGCCTTGCTTTCCTTATCTCAAAATGGACACAAATGAACTAAGTATTCTCTGAATCCCTTGCCAGATCCAATATTTCCTGGAATGGCACCATAAACATCCCCTACAAGGGAAATAATCTGGGGGTAGAAATCATTGAAAGTTTTGAGCAAGTATACAGTTCGTGTTAGCTTAAAATAATGCTAATTCTAATTAATGTATTCATTCATTAGTTTAATACATATTTATTGACTATATTTTATGTGCCAGACAGGTAAGACACAAAGATGGACAAGATAATGTTTTGTATGCTTAAGGAACATACAGGTTTCATGGGGTAGTGGCGTGAGAATTGTTAGTTATGAAATAATATGGTAAAACTATGGGGGGGAAAGTGAGTACGAGATACTGTGGAGCACAGAAAAGTAATTAACGTGGTCTTAGAGGCAAGATTTTACAACAGAGGTGACATTGAAGCTGGGATTTGAAAAATGAAAGATTTTCACTGATGGATCCAAGGCATAAAGAGCTTTCCTGGAAGAAATACCACACCGAAGGTAGAGAGGCAAGAGACAACATGACGTGTGGAGAAAGGCAAGAAGGATGCAGTGATCGAAGTGTCGAGTGCACTGTAGATGAAAAATGAAACCTGGTGTTTCACGCTCTGCTGAAACTGGAACCCTCATCCTATAAGTAATAAGGAACCATAAGAGTAATGAAGAAACACTGTTTTATTCAAGACAATGTTCTTATTAGATCTGTGTTTTATAGAAAGATGAAATTGTCAGTAGAAGATGAAATGATAGGAGAGGCTAAATAGCTAGTTTATTATTGGTTACTATGAATGAGAGACATAGAGATTGAATTAAGGCAGAAACAATGGAGGTAGAGACGAAGAGCTGGATTCAAGAGATATTTAGAGGGTGGGCTTTTTGAATATAGGCAGTGGAAGAGAGGGAGGGGGCATCACTTGACTACCAGATTTCTAATTTGAGCAACGGGAATGCATGGTGGGTAGGGAAATGAAAAGGAATCCAAGTGGGTAGAGCTGAGGAAAGATAGATGTGAAGTCAGCCTTGGATATATTGAGTTCAGGGTGTTGACCGGATATCTAGGTAGAAATGCCCAGGAGTCAGTAGTTTTTTTGGTTTTGGTTTTTTGTTTTGTTTTTTTTTGTATTGCTTGATTGCCATTCCAAGCTGTCTATTCATCTTCTCCCATCAGACCTCCTCTATATCATTACAAACAACAGCAAATGGTTTCTAGGAACTTAATTATCCCTTTTGGTCCTTGGTGGGCATAAATAGGAGGACCCCTAGAGGGTCATTTATTTTCAGACCTCTTCTCCAGAATGAGGATTAGCAGGGGCTAACACACCTACGAAGGGGGCCACGCTCAGAAGGCTTGGCAACATCAGGGTCAGAGGCTTATGCAATGTTGTTCTAGGTATCCATAGAGCTGTAAGGAAGACATCTATGTAGTAGTTTTAAAGCTTGTACACAGATTATTTGAAACTTTTCCTGTGTAACTGTGAAGTCTAATCTCTTCCCCTTGAATATAGGCTAGCTTTCGAGACTCGCCTGTAGCAAATAGAAAGTAGCAAAAGTGAAGCTGTGCGCTTTCCAAGGCTAGATCATAAGCGGTGATACAGCTCCTACCAGGCTCTCTCTATCTCTCATGACATTTGCTTTGGGACTCACAAGTTAATGTGTAAGTAACCCTGAAACTGCCATACTAGAGAGACCGTGTAAAGAGCGCACATAGACATACAGAAGCTAAGATTCTGAACACCAGTTCTGACACGCGAGCTATTTTTCCCTCCATACCATTTAGCAATTCTGTGACATCAGCTGGGTGTCCCCCAATTCAACTCAGTCCTGACACTACGGAGAGACAGCTTTGGATACCACAGGTTAAGGGTTCAGTACTACAAAACTACCCCCCTGCCCCCCGCCCCGCACGCCCCAGGTGCCAACCACAAGTCCAGGCTGTTACCTGGACACCAACTGGCTATAGATTGGAGGTTCCAATGACCACCTCTTTGGGTTTGGTTAATTTGCTGGAGCAGCTCACAGAACTCAAACATTTTGCCCACTAGATTGCTGGTTTATTATAAAAGGATATAACTCAGGAACAGCCAGATGGAAAAAGACACATAGAGCAAGGTATGGGAGAGGGTATGTGGAGCTTCCGTGCCCCCTCCAAGTGCACCACTCTTCCCAAATCTCCCTGTGTACCCCAACCTGGAAGCTTTCCAAATCCTATCCTTTGGGTTTTTATGGAAGCTTCATTATATAGGCATGATTGATTAAATCCTTGGCCATTTGTGATTGAACTCAATCTCCAGCCCTTTCCCCTCCCCAGATGTCTGGGGGAGGGGGGGCTGAAACTTGCCAACCCTTTAATCACAGTTGGTTCCCCTGGCAACCAGCTCCCATCCTTCGGCACCTCTCTAAAGTCACCTCATTAGCATAACAAAAGACACCTCGAGATCGCTCTCATCACAGGAAATTCTAAGGGTTTTAGGTGCTCTGTGCCAGGAAAGAACTGGATAAGAATCAAATATGTATTTCTTATTATAAATCACAATATCTGAGCACAGAAGCTCAATTGTGCCAGCTCTCTGTTTGAGTTTTCCAGCATCAACCATCAGATATGTGAGAAAGACTGCAGATGACTCCAGCCCTTAACCTTCGAATTTTCCCAGCCGATGCTGTGTGGAAAATAGAGCAGTTCTTGCTGAGTTCTGCCCAAATGGCAGTTTCATGGGCAAAATAAATTTTGTTATTATTTTAAAGTGCTAATTTCGGGGTGATTATATTACATTTGGTAATTGAACACTACAAAGCCATGATCCATCATAATCTAACTTAAGTATCTTACTTATTTGATACAGGGTCAACATTTATTCATTCTGCTCTCAAACTTTCAAAATAGTCCAAGATCTTAATCCACGCCGACTCACTGAAATCTCATATTCTCTTCTATTCTGCAACGCCAGCTTAACTCCTGGCTGCCCTTCATTCTTACATTTGCTTATCTACACTGGCCTTTCCTCATCCTTTGGCCACTTAAAGTGTTTTTAGATATTAGGCATGCTTACTTATAAAGGATCTAATCCATATATTATTGAACATAATAAAATTATACCCACAATCTGTGCCAAACAGCACTTACATTCTGTTCCCAGAACAGAACAGACCTTTTAAAGTCAAAGTTAGATGGAATGTTATTAAGAAAATTATAAGGAAGAGAAAATATTTTATAAATCTGTTGGTCAAAGGTCAGCTGTGTTTTCTTAGCAACTGTCAGGTATGTCATATAGCATTGTTAACTATAATCACCATGCTGTACATGAGACCCCCAGAACTTATTTATCTTATAACTCAAAGTTTATACCTTTGACCAACATTTTCCCATTTCCTTCCCCCTAACTCCTAGCAGCCACCAATCTGCTTTGTTTCTATGAGTTCAGCTCTTTAGATCCTACGTGTAAGTGATATCATATAGTATTTGTCTTTTTCTGACTTATTTCACTTAGCATAATGTCCTCAAAGTCTGACCTTGTTGTCCCAAATGGCAGGATTTACTTTTTTTTTTTTTTGCTTAAGTACAGTTGCCATATAATACTGTATTAGTTCCAGGTGTACAACACGGTGACTCAATAATTATACACATTAGGAAATGCTTACCACGATAAGTAACCATCTGTCATCTTACAAATTATTACAATAGTATTGACTATAATTTCCTATGCTGTATTTTTTTTATTCTCGTGGCTTATTTTATAACTGGAATTTTGTACTTCTTAATCTCTTTAACCTATTTCACCGGTCCCCTCTACCCTCGACTCCTCTGACAACCACCAGTTTGTTCTGTTTATGACCCTAGTCTATTTTTATTTTCTTGTTGTTGGTTGTGCATTTGTTTTGGTTTTTTGGATTTTATGTGTAAGTGAAGTCATATGGTATTTTCCTTTCTCTGATTTATTTCGCTTAGCATAATACCCTCTAGGTCCATCCACGTCACCATGAATGACAAAATTTCATCCTTTTTTATGGCTCGGTAATATTCTATTTTATATACACACATACATAGTATATATACATATATATGCACATATATTATACATATATATATGACCTCTTCTTTATCTATTCATCTATCAATGGACACTTAGGTTGTTTTTATATCTTGGCTATTATAAGGGGTTGTCCTGGGCTAAATTTCACACCCCTTACCTCAAATTCATATCTTAAAATCTTAACCCTCAGTACCTCAGAAAGTGACTATATTTGGAGACAGGTCTTTAAGGAGGTAATTAAGGTTAAATGAAACCCTTAGGGTGGGCCTTAATCCAGTTGGACTGGTGTCTTATGAAATGGGGAAATGTGGATATAGATACACATAGAGGAAGACCAGGTGAAGACACAGTAAAAAGACAGGGCTTCAGAAGCCCCCAACCCCGCTGACACCTGTTAGCCGCCAGAACTGTGAGGGAATAAACTGCTATAGTTTAAGCCCCCCAGTCCTTGGTACTTTTTTTTTTATAGCAGTCCTAGAAAACTCACACTGGAGGAGGACAGGGAAGTCCTAAACAGAACTACATGTTGATGGGTTTGACACAGCAGGAAGAATGGATTGTATGCTGGAGAGCTGGCAGGGACGGTGCTCTCTTGAACCTCTCTGACAAGATCCTTTTCTGTTGTATTTTGGGCTAGAAGTTCTGGGGGCCTGGATGTGGGAGGAAAGAATAAGGTGAAATGAAGGAAAAAGCCTTCTCAGGAGACATAAAGCCGTGAGTGTGTGTGTGTGTGTGTGTGTGTGTGTGTGTGTGTAAAATATGTTGATCTTATGTAACTTCAAGTTAAGTACTTTTTCATCCTTTTTACCATTTTCTTTGACTAGGTCAGAAAGGCCAAGTTGAAGAAAGAAAAATTACACCCAGGCTTTTGTAGTTAATAGAAGTATTTCTATCTTATTTCGAGGGGACTAGAATTTTAATACGTAGGTGGCAGAGAAAACTGACCAGATGAAGGTGGTTCACAGTAAAATGCAACGAGTTTTATTTTTTCCTCTTATGATCAGAAACACGTAAATATTCAAAACAAAATTGTGTGTGAAAGGAGGGTGTACAAGAATAATTAAGAAAGAACAGAATACATAACAGATTGTCCTTACCTAGTTCCAATTATCTCAAGATTGTCAGGCTCTTTAGAACTTGTAGTGTTTATATCACACCCCAATCTGGTTGCAGAGTGGCCCTGCCCTAAGCTATCAGGTGATGAATCTGAAAGATTGAGGTCAGATGCGTTGGATAGGAAGGCAAGATAGACTGTCATTAGGAAGAAAATACATAACTACAAACTCCCAAGTGCACCGTAACCTCACATTTGAGCTAGAAGGTTATTATCCATCTGGCTGTGTGCTCTGGGAATGAACTGAGAAGGGCAGATTCATTTCCCCAAACAATTAAGTGAGCACCAACAAAGGGGCAGGGCACTAATATTCTACCAAAGGGAAAAAAAGGTGTGTGTGGGGGTCTCTTGAGCATATGGATTATTTCTAACCTGGACAGGTGCTTTGATAATAATACATCAATTTGAAGTAGGGGGCAGATGGTAAGGATGGGCATCATTATTTCAAAATCTGAATGGCAAATAAAGTCTTATTTTAGTCAGTGTAGGCTGCTATGACAACATACCAGAGATTGGGGAGCTGAAACATTCATTTCTCACAGTCTTAGAGACTAGAAGTCCACGATCAAAGGTGTCAGTATGGTCATGTTCTGGTGAAGACTTTCTTCTTGGTTTACAGTCACGTCCTCACTGTATAACCTCACCTGGCAGACAAAGAGCAAGAGGTCTGGTCTCTTACTCTAAGGACGCTAATTCCATTTATGAGGGCTCCATCCTCATGACCTAATTACACCTCACAGGTCTCATCTCTAAATATGATCACCTTGGGGATTCGAGTTTCAACATATGAATTTGGGGGGACACAGACATTCAATCCACAGTAAGTCTTCACTGACTAAGGCACCTGATAAAGTGTGTATCCTGCCAACCTTCTATATGGAAATCTGTAGTCCCCTTCAGGGACTCTTTTTAGTCCCTGATTTCATTCATGAGTATTGACTATTTATTGACTGTCTCTCCCTCCCCTGCATTGGGGAGGGCACTATTTAAAGATGCATATGAGAGAATTTGGATCCTTTATGCACTTTAATTCGGGGAAAGGGCGTACTTACCCAAGAAAAGCTTTCCATTCTCTTTCCCATTCCTCTTCTTGCTTCCTTCTCCTCCTCCAACCTCCTCTTCACCTTTTTCCTTTGAAGCTATCAAGGATTATAAGATGCATTTAGGTTAAACATCCAGATTTATCATTTCTCATCTAGTTGACATAGATTGGTTAGAAGGTATGCTCTTTTATCCTTCTCGGCCATCTCCAATTAACACAACCTATGGTACCACATTGACAAACCCAGCACGTTGAGAGACACCAGGGACTTACTCCTGACTTGTAGTGACCTCAGCCAAGACTCAGACTTGCTTCTGGGCTCTGTGCTCATTTCCATCTCTTCCTAGGAGCCAGTTATTTGGCAAGAATGTAATTGCAGGCAAGCAGCTGGAAGGAAAGAACATTTTGGAAGGACTAGGGGTATACAAAAACCTGAAAAAAGCAGGTAGATGAGGGGAAATCTAGTTGCTATATTGGTCCGGAGATATGTGTAAGCAAATATCTAGACTTTTTATTACTCATATTGTCTTAATTACTGGACAATGAAAACTACTTCTTTCTTAGAGGGAACACGAGCTGGGGGCACATTCTTCATCTAACAACAGAGTTCCTTCCAGTGAGTATGGAGGTGAGCTGCCTGACATTCACCTTTCTTGGCACTGGAAGGCACACCTGATAATTACTTTAGAGTTTGTTTCTGAGAATATAGGCCCTGATCAGTATGTTTTCAAGCATCAAGAAAAACGAAGAGGAACTAATATTTATTGAACTTTCATATCCAGACTCTGTGCAAGGTTTTTTTTTCACATAAGTTATCCTATCTTCATAATAATACCCCCAAAATACACATTTTTGCTTCTATGTAGGTCAAAAATAGTCGGCCGCTGGCAATTTCACATGCTTCAACCTAATATTATCTTCATTTTTAATGATGAACATACATCAAGACACATTTGCTCTGTTTTCTACCCCAGCTCCCTACCTAAGCTCCCCACTTTATAGCATAAAGCAATTGTTCTTAAACTTTAAAGGGCAGGGCTTCCTAGAAAATAGATTGCTGGTCCTCAACCGCAGAGTTTCTGGTGTAGTAGGTCTGAGGTGGGACCAGAGATTTTGAATTTTTTTTATAAGATTTTATTCATTTATTTATTTGAGAGAGAGAGTTGAGAGTGGACATGAGTGGGTGAGGGAAGTAGAAGGGGAGGGAGGGAATCTACACCAGACTTCACACTGAGCGTGGAGCCTGATGCTCCCAGTGCCTGGGAGATTTTGAATTTCTAAAAAATACTCAGCTGCTGCTGCTGCTGCTGGTCCAAGATCACACTGGTTCTGGGATCCACTGGTATAGAGGGGTAAACATCCTCAAGAATGCACCTTTAAGACTTACTTCTCCCTCCATATTGGGTTCCAAAACAACACTAAAAAAAAAAAATCCATATTTCCTTTAAAAATATTTTCCACACTTGATGTCACTGTCACTTACCCTCAATTTATATTTCATCAATATATAATGCATAAAAGAGAAACTATATCACCTTAATTTTTAAAAGCCACAAAATTTTTCCGTTCATAGAAATAATTCCAGAAAAACTATTTCATAGGTGAGTATCAAAAGTCTAACATTTGAAGTGGTGGAAATTGAGGGAAGGGTGAAAGAATAAATTTGGCGGATAAGTAGGATAATGCAGTGGGGAGATTCACACATCCAGGTTGAGGCTGCACTAGAAGTGGTCTCCTCAGGTGCTTCCCCCTACTGAGATTCTGTGAGCCATCCTGAGCCATGAATGATTCTTTTCATTGTAAAGACAAGAAAAGAGATTTAGAGGAGTAAAATAATCTTCCCATGGCTGGTTCATGTAAGTACCGGGTGAGGGAGTGTTAAAAGATAAATTGAGGCATATTACACATTTTAAGAGTTTATTTGAGAAAAGATGGATTCCAATCTGGCAGTGACACACTGGAAGTGGTTAGGAGCACACTGCCAACAGGAGCAAAGAGAAAGTTTTTTTTGTTTTGTTTTGTTTTGTTTTGTTTTGTTTTTTATTCAAGAGAGACACAGAGAGGGGCAGAGGCATAGGCAGAGGGAGAAGCAGGCTTCTTGCGGGAAGCCCAATGTGGGACTTGATCCCAGGACCCTGGGATCACAACCTGAGCCAAAGGCAGATCCTCAGCCACTCGGCCACTAGGTGCCCTGAGAAAGATTTTTATAGAGAAAGTATGGAAAGGAAAGAAAGGAAATTAGAGGAAGAAAGGAAATGATTTGATTGGTTGGAGCTTAAATCCTCATTGGCTGTTTGCGATTGGTTTCCCTTAGATTTTGATTTCATAACCTTGAGGTGTTTATACGCTTAGATTTTGGTTTGCTTAAATAGGCCACTGTGGCTTGAGAGCCGTGTCAGTCTAATGGCCTCCTTGTTTAATTAATTTAACGGGGGTCAGGGCAAACCTCAGAGTGGTGCCAGAGGGGGAACAGAGCATAGGAGACGGGGACACAGTATATATTTTGTTCTAGGATAGAGGAGGAAACCTTATTCTTCTAATTTCCTCTCACTTTCATCTATACTGAAACATACATTAGGAGCAAATAGAAAATACTACATTAATCTTGATCCACCAAAAATCTTGGCGTGAACAATCCAGGTAGACATCAGGTGCTCTGGTTATTTGCTACTAAACACTTTGGTAATTCAGAGACGCCACTAGTTTTATTCAAACAAAAGAGCATCCTCCTCACCGTATGTTCTTCTAGACTTTCCCAAGGACTTGAGAAGTCTGTTTTTCTTTGTTTCCAAGTGTCCTTGTGTTTATCTCTCCTCTTTCTTTATCTCGCCCACTTGCTTTGTTCCTGCCATTATCACACAAGCTTCTTTCTTTACCTGATCTGCTTTAATCCACCCAGCTCCTTTCTCTGTGTGTTTTCCATTTCAATGAATGAGAAATGCTTTCTTCATTTATCAGGACTTTCCCTGAAGGCTTTAGTGGGCTTTGCCCTAAATGAGAAGTGGTGGTAACTGGTTTTGCTTATCCTGAAGAACTCCTTGGAAATGGCAAAGAGATATCAATACTATTTAACATTTACAAAGGACAAAGCAGCTGGAGAAATCTATTAGTGGGCAATTACTTATTTTTTTTTTTTAAAGTTAGAGTAGCTCAAAGATTCTTCCCTGGAAGAATTGTCCCATATAGCCTGGACAAGTAACCTTCCTTCCATGAACTTTGGCTTCTTCGCCTATGAAAAGGTGACGATAATATCTCCTCACTGAGTTGCTAGGAGGATAGAATAAAAAAGTATGCTTCAGCTGTCTGTTATTATGTGTTTCCAAGCTACCCAGTTCATTCATTCACTGACTCACTTAAGGATGTGCCTTAGTCACGGTAAGTGGAATAGTGAACAACACTGGTCTCTGATCTCATGGAACTTACAGAAAAGATAGGCCAAAACAAATAATTGTGGAAATAATACACTGTAATAGGGACAGCAAAGGAAAATAGACTGTGCAACAAATTTACTAAAGGAAAAGTATATTGTGTCATGATAGTGTATGATGGGGGATCTGACCTAGCCTGCAGGAGTGGGTGATCAAGCATGGCTTCTCCACCGAAGTGACAGTTAAACTGAGGTCCAAAAGATGAACGTTGGATTGACTACCCACCCTGGAAGGAGCCCTCCACCCTTGCCCACATGATAAAACCTGATTGGATAACAGGCATATGAAGGGTTAATCAGATTAAAATAGACCATCAACAGACCGTAAAACCCCCAGTCTTAGAAAGGCTGGTGACAACCCTTTCAGGGCCCCTCTCTCTTCAGGAGTTTGTTCTCTATTATTCAATACATTTTACTATCATTCAATATATTTTGCTTTGCTGCCCACAACTCCTCATTTGGTCTCCTTCTTTATTCTTTGAAGCAGCGTTATAAGAACCATGGGCACTGAAAGAAAAGGAAATCTTGCAACAATGTTGAGGATTTTGTCCTTTCTCCCAAAAGTACTTGAAAGACTTTAAACTGGGAAATGATATACAGTTGGTCCTCAACACGGTTTTGAACTGCTCAGGTCCACTTATTCACAGAATTTTTTCAATAAATACAGTACAGTAAATGTATTTTTTCTCCCTTAGGATTTTCTTAATAACATTTTATTTTCTCTAGCTTACTTTGTTCTAAGAATACAGTATATAATACACATACCCTACAAAATATGTGTGAACTGACAGTTATTTGTAAGGTCAACAGGAACCTCTTAGTAGTTTGGGGGAGTCGAAGGTAATTTGCAGATTTTCAACAGCATGATGGTTGGTGCCCATATCCCTGACATTGTTCAAGGGTCAATTGTAGTTAGATTTTCCTTTTGAAACTGTTAAGCTAGTATAGATTGGAGAAATGAAAGAATGGAAGAGAGCTATCTGTTAAGAGGCTCCCAGAATTGTGTAGATAAGATATAGTGGCTTAGATTTCAGAGCTGAGGAGGAGTGAGAAGGGAACTTTAAGATACTTCACAGACTGAATGGTGGTGTTTTGTGAATCATTGAATAGGTATACGATGTGAAGATGGGGATGATTAATGTGATTTCTAGATTTCTGTTTAGAGTACCTGGTCATGATGGTACCATTTACTCTTAGAAGGAACACACTTGAAGAGGAAGCTCACTTGTTCTGGCTTGGATATATTAACTTTGAGATGCCTTTAATGCATCCACATAAATGTGTTTGATGAGTAAACAGTTCAATATATGGGTCTGAGCTGGACAAAGAATTTGGGAATTGACGTTTTTTAGAAGAAATTTAAAACATGAGAGTGAACGAGCTATCTGGGAGAGACGTACCAAGCAAACCAACTAGACTGCAGTGATAGTGTTTCTAGACCAGTTTAACATGTATGGGGGTAGGGGTGAACCTGCGGGTTATGTGAGTGGCTAGGATGGAGGAGTGAATGTTTCTGTGTTTGCAGGAGTCATTTTTGCTTTAAAGCTATCATTTCCAGGCTCATTAGAATCCTTTGAGTACCCTCGTTAGGGTGGGATTCCAAACCTCAGCCTTGAAGCAGTTAGTTTTCAAATAAACTGGGGAGAGGGAAATATAATCCTTTCATATCCCCCTTCTCCATCACTATATATAACCACAGAGACATTTGCGCATCTTAACATACACTTTTATAGTAAATTTCACATTCTATTTAAAAACAGGAAAAAGGTATAGTTAAATGTAAGCAATAATTGCTGTTTAGCT
Organism: Vulpes vulpes; assembly: GCF_048418805.1. Taxonomy (NCBI): domain Eukaryota; kingdom Metazoa; phylum Chordata; class Mammalia; order Carnivora; family Canidae; genus Vulpes; species Vulpes vulpes. The sequence goes on along the minus strand of NC_132789.1, from coordinate 67,772,854 downwards.
GTAGAAAATTAAATAATTTTTGTGTTGTTGATTGCAACTGAAAAAAAGTTTGGGTTAGATAACCATCCAGGTTTGACGTCCACCAAAAAACATTTGTGTATTGAGTGGAGAACTCTGATACCTCATATGTATTTAATTATATCTTCCTGCTTTTTGCATTACTATCTTGCCTGTGACTTGAGATAATAAAGGACAATAATAAATATAATAGCCTGCCAGTCTACTCACCTACCTGTCCAACCAACCAAGACAATATAATGTATTTAATAACATGAACCCTGCTGGGACTAGTCTATCTAGGTTCAAAGCTCAGCTCTGCCCTTTGTTGGATGTGTATGATTGGGAAGTTCATTTAATCTTCCCATGCCTCAGTTTCCACATTTATAAAATGGATGTCACAGTAATTTCTATTGCATAGGAATCCATGAGGATAAAATGAGTTAATATATATAAAGTATGTATGATGAAGCTTCAATTACACTGAGAGCTTTTTATATTAGTATGTACAATGACTCTGGCATAGGCCACATGGTTTGCCCTCAAGGAGTTTATAGTCTAGTGGGGAGCTGAGACAAGGAGATAATAGAATGAGGATGGAACAAGCCTGATGAAGGCACAAAGGAGGGGAAGCAAAGGGATTCAAGTCTCATCTGATTTGAGCCCTGAGGGATGAAAGGATTGCAGCATGGATTTGGGGGGCAAATTGTTTCTGAATTCCATAAAAACTTTTGGCATAAAACTCATTCACAATCACAAAAACATATTTCCTGTACTTTGCAATTTTCAAAGTGATTATGCATACCTTAATTCATTTGAATCTTTTATAAGGCTTATGATATCAATTTTTGGAACACTTTTTTTGAGTCAGTTGTGAGGGAAAGAGTCTTGTAAAAATAAGACATATTTCATGAGATCAAAGAGTAAAGTGTAGTGACTTTTTGGGTCACAATTTTATATAAGCAGAAATTGAAATTTGGAGGAATTAAAAGACTTTCCCAAAGGCAAATAGCTGGTGCCACAAAAACGGTATGAACTCTGGCCTCTGGATTACATATAGGTTTTGGCCCATTCATCATATATACAATGGTCCTGAAACCAGATGAAGCCATCCACTAATAAGTACAGAATATCTGAGTTCTTTTCCTCAAAATAACATTAGAACATTGCATACTTTGAAAAAAAAAAAAAAAGAAAAGAAAATTGCATGCTTTGGTTTTAGAAACCCCAACATACCAAGATTATATATAAAAAGAATAAACAGGGCTTTCTGAATGTGTTTTCTCTGGCTCTGCAATGCCACAATACATCACCCACATCCTGGTAAACGAATCTTTCTGAGCCTCCTTAGCCAGAGAGCTTCCTGGGTGAGGATGCCAAGGCCTTTCCCAGAAACACAAAGAGAAGAGGTTGGACTATGTCTACCCTGTGGCACAGGTGTCCAAAATCACTATTTAGGGATTGGGGCCAAAGACAATTGTCCAAAGCCAAAGGTGAGCACAGGTGGCAGGCAGTTGGGACAGGCTGGCGTTAGTCACAGGAGTAGGTTGGGCATCAGGAAAACCAGAAATCAACTTCAGGGAGAGAGATTAACCCAAAGTCAGAGTCAGAGTCGAATTAAGGCCAGAGGGAGTAGGAAAATAAAAGGTGGGTGAGGGACCAGGCCGGGCAGTGCAGGACAGATCTGTAATCAGGGACATTCCATCTGTGAATAGGCTTCCTGTTCTTGCCTCTGAGGCTTTCTTCAGCAGTGATTTGGTGGCAACGGGTCACAGCTGGTCTAGACTGCGCCTATGAGAACCAGCGGTGTGGCCCCGAGCTGCGGTGGTGAGGGGGGCTAGCAGAGGAGCAGCTGGGTGCCCAGGGAGTCAATGGCAGATGTAGAGATGGGAGCAGAGCCCCTCCAGCTCCAGGAGGCCGGCCTCAGAAGGATGCATATACTGCTGAAGATTTGTCCTTGGCTAAAGCATCATGTTCTACTTCAAAGGAAAAGCCTTTAAAAAATATTTATTTTCCTAAAAGTTTCATGGTAGATGAAAACGAAATGGCTTTTAGGGAGGTGGTGGGGAATGAAGCAAAACAAACATCCTTTTCAGTGAGCCAGAAACATACATCACAGTGTCTTTGACAAGTGTATAGGTCTGAAAATAAAAGCTTTTGAAAAACCCGGATATTTGGATTTCTAGACACTCCCCCAACTGGAAACCTGTTTGAGATGTTGGAAGAAAAATAAATTTGAGTTTGTTGCCCCAAATTAGGAAAGCTCCAAGGATGGTGGAGACCCCCATATGGTGCTTAAAATGTGCCAACTGCTCTTGTGGGCACCATATACGTGCTCATTTAATCCTTTTGGTAACCCTACCAGTCCTGGTATATCACTGTATTACTGCTGAGCTGAGAAAGAGAGAGAAATGGAGTGATATGCCCAAGGTCACACAGTCAGAAGCTCACAGAATCCTGCAAAAGATAGTAGTGGTTAAATATCATAATTCCATTTGCACTCTTCTTTCTCTGCAATCACGGGTCCAGGAGCATTTTGGGGGATCGCAACTCCCAATTTGTGCTTCTATGTAACTAAGGGGCTGTGTATTTCTATCCAGTAGTTAGCCCAAAATATGGGCATACTTCATGGCTAAAACCATCATTACTGTGGTGAGCAGTGAAATGTGTAAAACCTAAAAAAAAAAAAAAAAAAAAAAGAAAGAAAGAAAGAAAAAAAGAAAGAAAGAAAGAAAGAAATGTGTAAGACTTCTCAGGCTTCAGTGTCATAAATGCAGGCATGTAAGTGGCAGATAGAATCAGCACTGCCATTATTTTGCACCATAGTTTCTTCCCACACCATTACTGGGTTAGAGTTGGGGGTTAAGAGCAGGGGCTAGAGTCAGAAGGCTGGGGTTAACTCCTAGCCAACTTTACTTGTTATGCAATTTGGAAAGTTATTCATCCTACACAGGATTTCTACTTCCTTTACTTCACCCCTACCTTCCAGGCTTGTTGGGGAACTTAAGTATGATGCATGCTAAATGCTTTGCACGGGCCCTAGCACTTAGCACATGTTCAACACCTGCTAGTTTTTACAGTGGATTTTGTTCCTCTGAAGATGAAACCAGAGTCCATCAAAGGGAAAGGATCTTTAAACTTTTCTATATCTCTGGTTCTTCCTCGTCCCTCTTTTAAAAAGATGCAGCCAGCACGTAGACACTGTTAGGATGAGAAAGGCCAATGTAACTTTTCTCTCTTGCTTTGCTCATTTGAAAAAATGAACAGTTTCTTACTGGATTAATGAGATGCTGACCTCGGAGAGATGAATAGAAGGGACAGGAAGCAGTGTGGTGATTCATGCAATTGAGATAAGACATTTGTGGGGGAGCTAACTAGGGAAAGAGTGAAGAAGTCATGACAGTAAGGACTTGCTTTTGAAGCTTAGAGGTGGTGTTCACATGGAATGGGACATTGGATGATTTCATGGGTGATAATATCTACATTATCATGATGTATTTTTGGGAACTACACTTCCTGAACAGGGTTTAATAGGTACTCATTTTACACTGAATTCATTATGTCACACTTATTTTAAGATGTTCATGAATTCTTGACAGGTAATTAATTTTGTGGGATACTCTTAATTGGCATATTTCCTTCATCTTTCCTACCAGTACTGGCAATATCAGGAAAATAGAAAAAATATATTAAGACATTTTCTAGAAAATGCTATGTAAAAAGAAAACAAAACAAACACTTATACAGCAGTAATATCCCATTAGAAAATAAAATAGAGGGAAACAAGATCTCATTTAAAAATTCAAATAATATAAAAGAATCCATAAGACTTTTGTGGAGAAAACTGCAAACCTTTACGAAGGATATAAAAAAAGATCCAAATTAATGGAAGGATTGATTGACCATTGAAGGATTAAGAAATAGTATTTTAAAATGTCAATTCTCCTCCAAATAATTTACGAATTCAATGCAATCCTGATCAAAATATAAAAAGGATTTTTAAATGGAATTTAACAGGATGATTCTAAAAGTTTTATGAGGGTAAATGTGCAAGAATAGCTAAGGCAATTTTGAAAAGGAATTACAGAGTGATGTCTTGCCAACAGCACTTGCTAGAAAATAAAGTTCTATTAATTGAAACAATGTGTTGTTGCTGCAGGAATAGAGAAGCAGATCGCAATGACACAGAATAGAAATTAGAAATATATATTATCTTAGAAACAATTTTGGTTTATTATGGTTCTGGTGTGTAGACCAAAGTGGAAAGAATTGGTTATTCAATAAATTTGCTCTCCATTTGGAAAAAAAAATTAGATTTCTATCTCATACCATAAACTCAAGTGGATTAGAAACATGAACACTCAACCTATGTAGCACAAAAATGTCTTTAGCATGGGAAGGACACTCATAAGTAAGAGATAAAAGCAAAAAACCAAAAGGGGAAATAATCTTAAGTTTCATTAATCACAATTTATAAACCCCTATACAACAAAGCTCAATAAAAAGGTTAGAAAACAACTAGTAGATTGGAAGAAAACATTTGCAACACACGTCGTAGCAGTCTGGGGACACATAGTAGAAATATAAACTAGTAAGAAAAATAAATGAAAAAAAAGAAAAAAGAAAAAGAAATGATAGAAAAAAGGGAGGGGGGAAAAGTTATGACCTTTCTAGTAATCCAGGGAATAAAAATTAAGATAATAGACCATGTTGGACATCAACTTGAAATAATTTTAAAAATTGATGAAATTAAATACTGGTAAGGAAGTATTACAAAATATTCTCATTAACTATTGATTAGAGTGATAATTATTAGTACAGTTGATAAGGAAGGTAATTTGTTTGTATCTGTTAAAGCTCAGCATGCGCAGTCCCCGTGACACCCAAATTTTACCTCTCATTGTCTTATCATGGAGAAGCATTTGCACATGCACAGAAGGAACATAGAAGAATGATCACTGTTGTACTCTTTATAACAGTGAAAAAATTTTGAAACAACCTAAATTTCCACTGAAGTAGAAATGTTGAAACGAACTATGGTATTTTTATACTATGGAATTCTAAAGAATTAAAAGGGATGAGTTAGTGATATTTGCAACAACATGTTCAGATCTCTAAGCCCATTTGTTGAGTGAATGACTCAAGTTGCTGAATGATGTGTAGAGAGATTTCCTTTATTAAAAGCCATTATTGAAATGCCATTGTTAATGCCATTTATTAAAAACAAAAGAAAACACTTGGCATTGTCAGTCCTTTTAATTTTAGCATTCTTAGTGGTAATGTTGCCTCATTGTGGTTTAATTTGCATTAAACTGAGGATGATGAACACCTATTTATAGGCCATTGGGATATCTTCTTTTACGAAGAGTCACTCAGGTCATTTGCCCATTCTTAGTTGGGTTGTCTTTTTTTTTTTTTTTGGTAGAAATTTTTGATCATAGAATTGATTCGTAGTTCTTTCTCCAGAAACTCTTTTGTCAATTACTTGTAATTATAGAATCTTCCCTCAATCTATGATGACTATTCACTCTAAATATTAGCAAGAATGCAAATTAACTGGAACTCTAATGTGTTGCTAGTAGGGTTGTAAAATGGTACAGAACTTTGAAAACTGTTTTGGCAATGTTCATAAAGCAAAACATGTAGGTCTTATGATCCAGCAGTTCTACTCGTGGATGTATGAGTGGAACACAAATGAGATCTAATACCCACTGAAAGACACATACAAGAACATTTATGATGCTTCAAATGCTCCAAATTGGAATCAACTTAAATGTCCATCAACAGTAGTAGAATGGATAATAGAATGTGGTGTATTTGTACAACGAAATATTAAATAGCAATGACAAAGAACAAACCAGTACCATATACAAGGTATGGATGGTCTCAGGGCTATATTAAACCAAAGAAAGTAAACACAAAGAGAACATATTGTATGATTCCATTTATATGAATTTCAAAACCAGGTCACACTAATTTATGATAATAAAAGTTTGGTTAGTGATTTCTTTTAAGGCATTATTGGTTGTGAGGGGATAAGGGGACATTTTGGAGATCTAGAAATATCTTCATATGGGCATATGCATACATATATATGTAAAAATCTGTTAAGGTGTGTGCTAAAGATTTATGTGATGTGTTTTATGTAATTAAATGTCATAAACAAGTGTTTAACCTTTTAGAAAGCTCCGTGAGATACTATTATTATCCATGTTATACAGGTGGGGAAACCGAGACAGAGGTTGGGTAACGTCCTAAGGTCACTCAGCTGATATTGGAGGTAGGATTCAAACCCAGACAGTCTAACTAGAAAGCAGTGTGGTGTGTTCATTATCGACTGCCACAATAGTCCTGCATTAACAACCACACAGCCCCAGTGGCTTACAACAAGAAGCCTTTGTTTAACTCACAAGTTTACAGGGCTCAGCTGATCTAGGCTGGACTCCCTCATGCTGGGGAATTGGTTGCCTTTAGCTGATTTGCGACGGCCTCAGTGGGGCCCACTGAGATGTTACTGCTCCTACTTAGCACACACGGTCTCAGGCCATGATAAAAGAGTTAGAGCAGCGAAACCCAATTGGTAAAGTGCTTTTCAAGTCTGTTTGTGGCATTTCCTCGGCCAAATACAAAACACATGTGTCTGAGAGCAGAGTGAGAATAGGCAGGAACTGTAGAGGTACATGGCAGGGACATAGACCTAGGGATGGGTAAGGAATTGATTAATAATTAATCAACAATTATTACCATAATTAATTTACCACAGGCATGAATTAATCACAATTTGGAGTTTGGGAGACTTCGGTCCAGTGTCCAGCCAACACTTACTATTATGTGATTTTTATAACAATTACTATCCTTTTGATTCATGATTTCTTCCTCTGTAAAGTAAATGTCAAAACCGTAACAACAATAATACTTACAACATGAGATAGTTGTTGAGGATCAATTGATTATATAACATATAATGTATATGCAATATATATATATATATATATATATATATATATATATATATATATAAAGTAGCTTCTTGTGCCTGACCCAGAATAATAACTCAGAATAGATGCTCACTAAATGCTAGTTATTTTTGGAAAGATTGTGTCTCAAGTGAATGCAGCTGGAACATGCCCAAGTGTCTGGAATAGGACCATAGCATGGTGGAATCTTTGGTGTGTCTCTTTTGCTCTCCATGAGACTTTACAGGCAGACCTACTCCTAGGCTCTGAAGTTATACACCTAATAGTGCAGTCCAGGTAATTAAATGCAGTCCCTTTTCAATTCCTCTGGATGCACATATGATAGAGGGCTCCTAGGCCCACCTCTGGCCTCTCTTTTTTTTAAATTAAATTAAATTTAATTTATTTTCCTCTGGCCTCTCTTTATGAGTTTTGGCTCTCCCAGTCTTCTGGAAACCTACAGCGGATTTTTTCTCTCTTTGGGTTTAAGTCAACTTAGCCTCTCATCTGTGGGTCAGAGAATGAGGTTATTAATAATTGAGGAAATCTCTGGTACCTAGCTCCTTACCACTTTGACCCTAAGCAAAAGAAATGACTGAAAGATTTTCTAAACCAAAAGATATGTCCCATATCTTTCGCGACCAGTCTATTTTATTGTCCATATTCTAATGGTCTGAAAATCCATAATCACAAACAGCAGTGATGAGGGGATTCTTTAGGCCCAAGAGTTGGATCTGGCCTTAGGCAAAACCAACCTATGGTAACAGAAATGGGAATTGTGGCTGGAGGATGTTGATTTGGAAAGGACATGAGGGAGACTTCCAGGATGTGGAAGGTTTTAACATATTAATTGTTAGAGTGGTCATGCATGTAAAAATTCACTGAGTTGAATTCTTAAAGTTGTGTATACTTTTTATATACCGCATGTACAATTTTGTATACTGCATGGAAAATATACTTCAATTATAAAACAAAGCAAAACCAAGCAAAAACCCAAACCCCAAAAGTAACAATAAAATAACATATAGCAATGAAATAATAAAATAATAACAGGTTATGAAAATTATAGAAAGGCCTGGAATAATAAAAATCAAACTCCTGACTAGTTATCTATGGAGGGGATAGGGAGAGGAAAGAGGATAGAATGTGGTTAGTGGTTAAAAGGAATTTCACCATCCTAACCTTCCTTGTAATATATAGTTTTTTCAATCCCTGGTACATATCAAATATGTAGATTTTGTACTGCACACAGGCACTGAGGATTTTCTGCTATTAAATGCTCAGTCAAAAAAAAAAAAAAAAAAAGCTCAGTCACCCTACTGACAACCATGGACAGAAGATTTTGTACCTGTATGTATTCCTTATGTATTTTGTTGTAACTCGGCTCATTGTACTGACTTTGACTTGGTCTTGATGCAGATAACAGCTTCCAAGACACAGGCAGGATATATCTCTGTGTCTTTGTAGAGCATGTTACTTCGTCTGTCATAGGAGCATCTCTACATCCAGTTCTTATTCAACACTGGGGATACGCAAACACAGTGACCTCCTCTGCCCTGGCCTCCGGGTATACAGTAGCCATTCAGCAGGAAGGAATTGATTGAATGAAAACAACTCCTACGACTTTTCTTTTCTGGTCCCTCCTGGTCTGGCACATAACTGCCAAATTAATAAAATATTAGTACTCCATCAATAAGATGTGCAGCCCCAGATTCCCATGTTGCTTGGAAATTCCCTGGGGAATGGATATTGACATTTTACTTGTGTTCTGGAATGGCTGTAGAACTCTACAGTTAAACTGGAAGCCAGTGGGTCATGGGGGTAATTCTTTTGCAGACTATCAGGTGTCCCCCTGGAGTAAGAAGCAGAATAAAAATGATGCATTTTCCATATAATGTGACTCCTTTGTGTCTCTTTCTTCCCTCTCAGGGTGAAATTGCTAATCAAAGATAAAAGCTATACAAACCTCTGGGCACTCAGCGGAATTGAAGTCCTCAAAAGCACTACTCAAGTCAAATTTACTTTACCAAAATTATATTTTGGCTGCTTCCAATGATCACTCTCGACGTTTCGGCTCTAAGTGGTAGTCCTTTCTGTTTTCTGCACCACACCTTTTTTCACTGGACCAGCTGGAGCTAACTAATCTTTTGAGCTAACCATTTTTAAAGGTTTATGGTGGGACCACTGGTCATTCTTATATATTATCTTCGAACTTGAGCACTAGTACGGTCTCTGGCAGCCCTTTTTCTTGTGTTCCACACTAATGGGCTAGAGAATTCTGTTTTTCTTATTTATTGTGTGCATCTAAAGGTGATGTAGGACTAGAGGGTGTAAAGAATACTAAAGAATTTGCACCAGGATACAGAAATGACTGTTTTGTTTTTGCCTTTCCTGGTTTCAGCTAAACAGCCAAGATCAGGATGTTTATGTCTAGTTGTTGGAAAGACATATGCATGTTGAAAGAAATGTGTGTGTGCATGTGTGTGTGTGTGTGTGTGTCAGAAAGGGTTTTATTTTTTTTAAAAGGAAATAGAAAAAGTCCTTCAGAATAGTGACATTCTAGTCCAAATAATTTCTTTTCAAATAAAGGTCCTTAAAATTATAAGAGGTTCTACCCAAGGACACATGTACTGGGGGTGGGGTGGGGCTGATCCCAGAAAAATACAGTGGTCCTCATGAGGCCCATTTTGACTGTGAGGCTACCGTGGTGTATAGCCAGCCAGAATGATCAGCATAGCATAGTGGGGGCCGGTCAGCAAGATTAGATATGACAATGAGAATGGCCTAGGCTGATGGCAAGGATTCCTTGGGTGGGGAAGGATCCGTCAGTTGAGATCCTCAGCTTATGTGGTTCGAGTACAATATCATGCACAACTCAGGTTGCACACTAATTTTTTTTTTTTTTTTTTTTTTTTTTTTTAGTTTCCTGCAACTGAACTTATTTCTAACAAAATCTCCCAAGTGGTGGCAATTTAAGCTTATGTAATTCAAGCAATTTAAGCTTAGTAATTCAAGGTAGACTCAGTACATGTGTGTTTTTCCCTTCCTGTTTTCTTCTTGACCTCGTATTTACATTTTGGAGTCAAGCATAATATCAATGCAGGTCTCATGCCTCCTTTACTCTAGCCACGGGGTTTATTCTAGCCCATTGCCACCAGCTCCGTGTGGTTCTCGGCTGTACACCCTGACATCAGGGCTTGAGGGCCTCCACGAAGCTGCTCTAGACTCTTCTGCTTCTACATCTCCGTGAGCACTGATTGCCTGCAGTTCTTATGTTATGCTGGGGCAGGTCCTTTTTGGTCCCCAGCCTTACCTGGGAAACAAGGAACTTTCTCTTCTGCTCTCAGAATCCCAAACAGACCTCAGGTTTTTCTATTGTCCTTTCCCTGACTTGGGTTGTGGGAAGGGGTCAAATGCATAGCCTCTTCTTAGAGGCACTGAACAGCGTGGAAATATCTCACTTTTTCTTTGTTTCTTCTCTTTTACCTTCCTCACTCTGTAGGCTTCTCTCTCTCATTCAAGTGGGGTAGATGTTAGGATGGATGACTTGCTCTTATAAAGAGGATCATTCACATACATCTTTTCATTAAGAGCTAAAAGTATCATGCCAAGAGTCCTTCAGCGGCTTGATTTTTCCCCCTCTGATACTGTTGTCCCTGTTGTGTCAAACATGTTTTTTTTTTTTTTGAAATTCAAAAGTCAAGAATCATTGTCCACACAAAAGCTTTGGATCCCCCAATTGCTGCCTGACACACCGTAATAGAAGTTGCTGGGAATGAACAACACATCCACGAATATACCAAATGCTATCGTGCTACATTGGCTTATGTACAGACATGCACATCCAAGTATTAGTAGATGATCCCAAGTCGATGTTCAGTGAATTGCCCTTTGAATTCCCCAAACTTTCAAGGTGAAGAGCCAACTCATCTAGTACAAGCTAGATGTAGATAAATTTATGCGATTAATTACCTGGTCGCCATCTTGGAGCTTGGCTTGCAGTATTAACAAAAATGTCAGAATCTCAATTTGAAACAGATCTTAGAGGCCAGTCTGGCTGAGGCTCCTGCAGAGTCCCTTCCACAGCATTCCCCACTGGCCCCAGAGGACAACTGGCCATCCCTGAGGAACTAGTGTCAGGTATTTAGGAGAAGATTGGCTATGCACATATAGGTAAAGAAGCTCTTCCTAGAGTGATTCGCTTAAAATAGTTTTGTTATGTTTTCTGATTATAGAATAATATTTTCCCATTGCAAAAAATAATGTTTAAAAAGTATGAGATATTATCATACAAACCATGTATAACCCTGTTAATATTTTGTTGTGGATTTTTTGCCATGAATAACCAGGATGTTTGCATGTTTATATATTATATATACATATATATAATTCATATTTCCATTAAACAATATCCAATCATGTTCTGTGTATTGTCTGCAATCTCCATTTCCACTTAAACTATACATCATGAACATCTTTACATATCAGTACATACGGATCTATATCGTATTTTTTAATGGGAATAACAAATAATTTAACCAATCTCTTATTGGTGGATGTTAGGTGCTCAATTTTCACACTGAAAACAGTACTGTTACAGAAGTCCTCAAACGTTTTAAAAGTGGAACCTCTAGGGCAGCCTGGGTGGCTCAGCTGTTTAGCGCTGCCTTCAGCTCAGGGCATGATCCTGGAGACCCGGGATCGAGTCCCACGTCAGGCTCCCTGCATGGAGCCTGCTTCTCCCTCTGCCTGTGTCTCTGCCTCTCTCTCTCTCTCTCTCTCTCTGTGTCTCTCATGAATAAATAAATAAAATCTTAAAAAAAAAAAATAAAAATGGAACCTCTGGATCAAAGGAATGGACATTCAATAATATCTCCAAATAGCCTCCAAATAGTTTGTATTAATTTTGACTTCAGTCAACAATGAGTCCCAATGCCATGGTCCACACTGTGAACTCTGAAGGTCAAGTCAATCTGTCTAAATGTCCATAACCATTACCTGGTATGGTCATTTTCCCCATCAGCCAGGCATTACAAGTTTACTAAGAAGGACCTTCTCAGGGATTAGCGTTTCCTCCAGGAAAACATGATTGAAATGCATCAATGATCAATCAGGCTAAGTGGTTTCAAAATATTCATATAGCAAACATGCATGTGTATAGGGTGTGTGTGTGTGTGTGTGTGTGTATTCAGGCATATACCTAAAGGGAACCCTACAGGGAGTGATTACAAGTATGAGTACAGTACATATATATTTTCAAATTTTTTCTTCTAAGACAATCTTAATAATTATTTTCTAATAAAATGATTTAAATCTTCATGTATTTATATAAGATGTATTATAAAATTGACAAATATATATATATATTTAAGACTTTATTTATTTGACAGAGAGAGAGAGAGCACAAGCAGGGGAATGGAAGGCAGAGGGAGAGGGAGAACCAGACCCCCCCACTGAGCAGGGAGCCTGGTGCAGGGCTTGATCCCAGGACTCTGGGATCATGACCTGAGCTGAAGGCAGATGCTTAACCAACTGAGCCACCCAGATGCCCCTAGAATTGACTTATATAATTGCATTTACCAATTTACAAAGTCTTTGGTTAGCTTATTTGTTTTGTCTTTTTAATTCAGGAAATATCATCACTGTGGTACACATAGCTACTGTCCTAAAAGAGTAAATAATGTCCAATCTCGGGAAGGTTGGGCACTCCCCTTCATGAAACAGAATCTCTTGTTCTGGCTCATCTGGCAGTTTTTCAGTGGAGGCAAGCTCCTGCAGCTGTTGCTTCCTCTCCCACTCTCTGTGTACAAGAGCGTAGACCACCCCGTGAGCCCCTGTCCAAGGCTCCATTTTGCTCGGAGAGAGCCTTGTCCCATTTGGTCTCAAGCCAATCTCTTCATTTCTCCCTTGTCAGGATAAAGTGTGGGAGTAAAGAATTGGAAAATACATCCTTGTCCTGGAGGTTGAGTGGAGACTTAGGGATGTTTTTGTTTAAATCTCACTAATCTATTCCAAACAGGTGGCCTTAGGCTTTCTCTCCCACATCCCTCCCTACCCTGTCCCGCTGCAGTGTGTGTTGATTGTCATAGATTGCCTGGCTTCTTTCTCTTCTTTCCTCCACTTAAAAAGATATTCACGTCCAAAAAAGGAAAAGACCTAAGAAGGTCCTATTATGGGTGCTGAAGGTGGTAAGTCTTGAGATGTCTTTCTTTGAGACAGACGTGGAAACAGTGCAAGTATAACATGGGGAAGCTGTGCAGTAGTGGGAAAAACGAAGTATGGGGAGAAGGAGGAGAGGGACAGAGGTTGGGAGCCCGGCGGAGGTGCTGACACACAGGTAGTCACACCCAGAAGAGGAAAGGGAAAGATGGCCATACCTATGTATTGACTTTCAGGACAATGCATGCCTCCTTGGCAGGGGTGCAATGGAGTGCAATGAAGAAACAAAAGTCAAAGTCGTTCTCCAGAGACAAACTGAGAAGTTCTCTTTGGCCATAATCATTTCCAGAAGTTTTAAGTGTCTTTTTTTTCCCCAACCTACCTACAACAAATTAACCCATAAGTGCATAATTTCACTGTGTGCCTCCATTTCTAATTATGTGTGGAGTACTGAGGGAAATGCACTGGAACCCCCAATCTGGCTTTATTGCTCAATCAAAAATGCACATTTTCTTTTCTTTTCTTGTTCATGTCACTCATGAACCGACAATGGGCATTTTATTTTTATTTTTTAAACGATTTTATTTTATTTGTTTATTTTAGAGAGAAAGGCTGAGCACAGAGCCCGAAGTGGGGGGAGGCTTGATTTCAACGACCTTGAGATCACAACCTGACCCAAAATCAAAAGTCAACTCTCAAACGACTGAGCCACCCAGGCGCCCCTAAAATGGGCATTTTCTGATGTTCTTGCTGTAGGTGGCCTTGTGGAGGAAGGGAGGGAGAATGCTTATGATTTAGAGCTGAGTTTTGAAACTGTGGGAGCCAGGATGTGACCTTCCCCCAAAGCTGGGCCCTTCAGACCTGGAGCCAGTGCTGGGCAGAGAAGTACCTCCCAGGAGGGTCCCAGAGGAAGGGAGAAGAGTTTTCTGCTTTCCTTGCTGGCTGCTCAGCAGCTTTATCTGTCTCACTCCTCGTCCCTCATACTGCCACCTCCTCCGCTTGGTTACACAGAATTGATGAAAGGCCCCAGAAGGAAGGGTCACAGTGAGAGCTATGAGCAACTGTACATACTTCACAGTGTGTAATCCTCTAAACAGCATGCCTGTGGTAGATATTACAGCTTTCCCTCATTTTCTTGAAAAGGAACCTAAGCTCAGAAAGTTAAGTGACATGCCTGGGGTCACCTACATTGCAGGGAAGAGAGGCAGCACTAAAACCCAGGTATCCAACGTCAAGTCCAAAGGTCCCCAGTATATCATCTGGTGACACATCAGTTCTTACATAGGATTTACCCAGTTTTGGCAATCTGGACCGTATTGGTTTTTGTGCTGTTATATTTCAAACAGCTTCAAGGGAATTTTCAAAAAACAAGGAGAACTTGAAAGGGTAAAAGAACTAAGTTTATGAATTCCCATCCATTTACTATTCTTATCACCAAACTGAGCAAACGAAGACAGAGGGCTTGTCATTCATGTAGGTTAAATAACAAATTGGGGTCCAAGCTTCAAAAGAAAAAAAAATAATTGAAAAGAGAAGAAACCAGCCAAAGAAAGGGGGTGGAATGGGGTTGGAGAATTAGAAATTTGAGAATTTGGTTCTGGCATCAGATGACAGGAGTCTGAAGTTCTGCTTTCTGGGGTTTCAGTTACCTGTGGTCAACCATTCCGGAAGCAGATGATCCCCCTGACATATAGTCAGAAGGTCAATAGTAACCTGACACTTCACAATGCCTGTTATTCACCTCACTTTGTCTCATCATGCAAATATTTTATCGCCCCATATCATCCCAAGAAGGATGAATAGGGTACAGAAAGATACTTTGGGAGAAATAGACAGGCCACATTCATGTAACTTTTATTATAGTACATTCTAATTGTTCTATTTTATTATGAGTTATTCTCGTTAATCTCTTATGGTGCCTAATTTATAAATTAAACTTTATCATAAAAAAAATAAACTTTATCATAAGGGTATAAGTATAGAAAAAGCATAATAGATATAAGGCTCAGGACTATCCATGGTTTCAGGCATGACCCCCACTTGGGGTCTTGGAACGGATCCCTAGCAGAGAAGTGGAGGAAGCTATCCCACCTGAGTTTCAAACCCAGCCTCATTGCTTTCTAGGCATGTGGCCTTAGGCAAGTTGATTCACCTCTATTAGCCTCAGTGGTCTCATCCGTAAAATTGTGATAATAATAGTATCTACTTTGTGAGTATTGGATGAAATAATCCTGCTAGACATAGAGTTTATTCTGTGTCCATGACAGCTATTATCATTTTAATATGAAGGGGCAGGCAGGTTCTGATTGGAAGAGAAAGAGTCCATGCCCTCTTCCCCATCTTGGTACACTGGAGTCTTACAGGCAAGTTCTAAGGGCTTAATGGTGGAGGAAATCACAGTAGAAGGAAATTCTTTGCCTTTAATGGCAACAGTAGAAGAAGAAGAAGAAGAAGAAGAAGAAGAAGAAGGAGGAGGAGGAGGAGGAGGAGAAAGAAGGAGAAGGAGGAGAAGAAGAAGGAGAAGGAGAAGGAGAAGGAGAAGGAGAAGGAGAAGGAGAAGGAGAAGGAGAAGAGGATCAGATGGACATATGGCTCTGACTTGTGCTGCTGCCAAACAGGTGATGCCCCGGGGTGGATGAAAGATGTCAGAAGGAAAGTCCTTTCATCATTTCCATCGCCCTCCTGGCAGCTCCACTGGGAGAAAGGAGGCTTCTGGCTGCCACTGTGATCACCCAACCCTCTGGCACCGGGCAGTTGCAGCCTGTGGATCCCGGGCATCCTCTGTTAGCCTGCAGTTCACTGAGTGAAATCCCCGACTGCCTGCAACTACCCCCCAGCCTGAGGTCTATTTTGCCCTCTGCCCAGCATGGCTTAAGTCACAAGGTCTAGGAGGGAGCAGCTGTTCAAGTGGGTGGGGAGGGCAGAGACCCTAAAACAGCTTTGCTGTGCCAGGATGAGGTGGGGCTGGGGGCGGTCTAGGCCCCTACGGAACATAACAGATAACCTGTGGGTGATCTGTACCTACCATAGCCTGCTGGCCTGTCCTGCTGGGCATCCGTTTGCATACATTTGCCCAGCAGCAAGAGTAGGGGGGACTAAAAGGCAAACAGCAAATGATTTCTTCTTGCTCTTTAGCTGAACACAGCATACCCCAGGAAGCCAGTGAATTATTCATTAAGCCTAATGGGGTAGTCACAAGGGAGCATTGCTGAGATGCAATTAAGTGGTGCTTTAATTTTAGAAATATTTATTGGGGTGTAGTGTAAAACATTCATTCATATCTTTGTGAAAAACAATTTAATGGTAAATAAGGAAAAGACAAACAAGAGCAGTTTGTAGATGAGAAGCCAATTCCATGATCGGCTTTCTTCAGCCACTGGGGCTGCTGGTCCTTGTCTAACATCCTGATGTGTGGGATCTATTGTGAGCAGAGCAACAGTATGGAGCATTTGTCAAGGATTTGTTCAGGCCCAGAACTGCATTAAGCACCTGTTGCATGTTATATCATTAAATACTCACCCTGATGTCACAATGCAATTGGAATCACTTCCACAGGGCCTCATTAGAGTGATGAGATTTTGCTGATGGCACCTAGTGAGGAGAAACAGCAACTCTTTCAGCCACCTGGTATAGACATTTGCCGGTTTGGAGGTAGGAAGTAAATCCCACAGAATTTACTCCCCAACTCTGAAACTTCTAGGAGTGCAATGGTCTGAGACACATCAAGTTGCCCCTTCTAGGTTAAGTTCTCCATTCATTGTGATAAGTCACAAAAAAGTGACTTAATGGCAACAATAGAGACCTCATTTGAGTGTGGTCTATCACCCGAGAAGCTGCTAGTTTTCAGTGGGTCCAGATTAAGACAGGGTTCTGCAACAGGTCTGGACCCCACACAGGCTGCCCTGCACTGTCTCCCTGGCTAGACCATGAGTTCCATGTTGTGTCCTATCATGGGGAGAGATTCTGTTTTCCTTGTCCACCACTCTATTCTCGGGGCCTCAGATATCACCTAGCACAAAGTAAGCACTCAAAAAGTATGTGTTGAGTGAATGAACATCCTTTGAGGTAAATACTTTTAATTTTATTAATTTATTTTTAAAGATTTTATTTATTTATTTGAAACAGAGAGAGTGCATGAGCAGAGGGGAGGGGCAGAGGGAGCAAAAGAAGCAGACCCCCCCATTGAGTTGGGCTTGGTCCCAGGACCCTGAGAATGAAGGCCGACCCTGAACCAACAGAGATCTGAATCCAGCAAATACTTTTATTAGCCCCATTTTAGAAATGGGAAGATGGGGATTTTGAGAGGCGAGGTTGCTCAAGATGGCAGAGTGAATGACAGGACCAGGAACCAAACTCAGTTCTGTTGGGTTCAATAAGACTTTCATCTTCAGCCAGGGGGTAAAGAGAAGCACACACACCTTCCTTAAGATTGTGCATATACTCAGCTCAGGTTCAGAGTTCATCTTGGTTTTTCTAGATAAAAGGCATAAACTGAGCGAAATCTGGGATTTCTCCATAACTCATCTGCCCCACAGAAGGTACTGTTGGCAAAGGTAGAAAATCAATGACGGCCCCCAGGAATCTCCTTTCTGTGTTTTTCATACTCATTTCTTACCTGGGCTCCATTTATTTGTGATGTTACATGGTTTTCTTACAGATCTGGTGACTCTTATTGAGTATTTTTCATGTGCTTGTTACAGTACCAGAGGTTTTCCATATATTTTCTTATTTAACCCAAGAGAGTCCAAATAGGCCAAATAATATTTCCAAACCATGGTGCAATGAATAGTATTAAACCAGGGAGGGCTTTGTAGTGTTTGAAGAAATGAGGATATTGAGGTAACTTGTAAATATTCATCCATATGACACAGACCCAGCTCATATCCAGATGAATATTAAAGAACATGGTGGTTACTTGGCCAAGAAAGACAGTCTCAGCTCTTCTGTATTATTTTAATTTATTTTAAAATACAGATTTGGGTCACATGTCACAGTGTGATCATCTAGACTCGTTAGAGGATTTGATTTCCTAATCACTTTCCCTGCCAGTTACTACAATGACTGAAAAATTTCCAGTGTGTAAATCAACAAGTTGACTTTCATTTCTTTATATGAGAACAGTTCAAAACTCGCTTTTCTCTTAAGAGCTTTTCGTATTTCTCAACAACAACCTCTTACTGGCATCCCCTTAATACCGACATGTTTAACAACAAACAACAATAGTAATAATAAAGCGAGTCATTACATAGTGCTAGATATCATTTTACCATAACATTACATATACTAACTCATTTAATACATCTGGCATCTTTGTGATTGTAGTTTCCATTATTATCATGCTATAAAAGAGAAAACTGACTCGTGGAGAGGTTAAGTTAGCAACCTGGGCATCATCTAGGAACAGATGGGAAATGTAAATTCTCCATCCTTGCCCTCGATCTACTGAATTAGCAAGTCTGGAGGGGAGGCCTAGCTGTTTATGTCTTAAGGAGCCCTCCAAGTGATTTGAAATTAGACTAAACATGTGAGGGCAGCCCTGGTGGCCCAGCGGTTCAACGCTGCCTTCCGCTCAGGGTGTGATCCTGGGGTCCTGGGATGGAGTCCCACGTCGGGCTCCCTGCATGGAGCCTGCTTCTCCCTCTGCCTGTGTTATCTGCCTCTCTCCCTCTCTGTGTCTGTCATGAATAAATAAATAAATCTTTAAAAACAAACAAACAAACATGTGGAACCACTGGCCCGCATTATTTGCTACCAGGCCACTCATTTGACGCTTGGTCAGTTTCCTAGGGTTGCCATAACACAGCACGCAAACCAGATGCCTCAAACAACAGAAATGTATTGTCTCATGGTTTTGGAGGCTAGAAGTTCTAGATCAAGGTGTGACAAGGTGGGTTCCTTCTGAAGGCTGTGTGAGAGAGTCTGTTCTATACCTCTCTCCTAGCTCCTAGAGGCTTTTGGGCAACCTTTGGCACTCTTTGGCTTGTAGCAGCATCACCCAAATCTCTGCCTTCATCTTTATATACTGTTCTCCTCGCGTGTCTGTGTCTAAACTTCCCCTTTTTATGAACTCTAGTATGACTCATCTTAATGTAACCAATTACATTTGCAGTGATCCTATCTACATATAAGGTCACTTTCTGGGGTACTAGTGTTGAGGCATCAACATCTGAACATTGAGGGGGCACAGTCAACCCATCGACCCATAACAGGCAGTGTTACCAATAACTGACTCGTCTGGTGGACATAGAAGATTGACGCAGGCTGGCTATTCTTCTATGTCTTTTAACTCAGGCATTCAGACATCTTACCTGATGTCCTACAGCCTATGTCTGAACTCATTTTTGCCTTATAGATTCTCAGTTTTTACCAGAAACACATTTCATCCTTTTAAACTAGATAATAGTCAGATTATAAAATGGTTTATAAGCAAATATACTGTCATACATTGCTGATTCTCCCATTTAGAATCTAGATGACAATGACAATAATAATAAGCTAACATTATTGTGAGTTTACTATGTTCTAAGAAGTGTATTAAGTACTTTATGTGCCATCTTTTCCTTACAACAATTTCATGAAGCTATTATATCAATTTACAGAAGAGGACATCGAGGCTTAAAATGCTTAAATATCATGCACAAATCATACAGCGATTAAACGGTATTCCTTAGATTCAAACTATGTTGATCTATCAACTGCTCATCCATTAGCTGTGCAATACAGCCACTGTGAATAGAATAAGGACATAAAAATGGTTCCTTACTGCAATGTTTTGTGGCTTTTACAATTCTGTGTGAGTGCATGATGACCAGCATTTGAAGTAAGTTGACCCTGTAGTGTTAATTGGAATGTCAAGTGAACATGTTGTGCCTGGCTACTTAAAAATACTTCCCCCCGGGGGCCAACATAACATCTCAGGGATGCAGAATTCAATTTTTAAAAAGCACCCTATTCTCTGATTCTAGGAGTTTGACTTTTTACGTTTCCACATATAAGGGAGATCATCCAGTGTCTGTCTCTCTGTGTCGGGCTTATATCTCTTAGCATAATGCCCTCAATAAGGATATAAGAAAAAAGAAAAAAAAAAAAAGAAAAAGGTGCTCTAACTGGTGGAGAGAGGATAAAACATGTGAGGACCTACATTAATGGTGAAAGAAAAGTCACAGCTGTTTTGCAACAGTATGAAAAAAGTCACAATTTTTTCATTACAATAAGTGAATGCAAACAAAAAGCAATGTGGGAGAGACTTATGTTGTATGTTGAATTATGCAAACATCTCTTTTACCCTCAATTCTCACCACCTACACCTCTCTGCCTTGGCTCTGGTTGGCTATCAAGTTAACATAATCCTCTTCTCCCTTCCCCTGAAATCAGAAAGACCATTATGTTCTCTCGTGGGACAGTGACACTATTTAAAATTCCTAAGACACACAAAGGAGACTTAGTTGAGAAGGTCTTCACTTTGCCAAGGATGTTTTGGTGAATTTTCCAAGAAGTGAATGAACCATTGATGTTTGCATGCTAGGTTTATCTAGTTTAGGCACTAAGGAGGTCAAAGTCTTCGGTCTATTATTTGGACTGAATAGACATGATTTAAGAAGGTTCAGAATAATACCTTAGAGCAGAGCTTCTCAAACCTAATATGTGCTCCCATCATCCTGGGTTATTGCTCAAACGCAGAATCTCAGGTTTCACCCCAACATTGAGATTCTGCGTGTCTAACAAACCCCAAGGGGATGCAGCTGCTGGTTCATGGTCCATACATTGAGTAGCAAGGATTTAGAACAGTGGTTTTCAAACCTGTTTACACATCGAAATCACCTGGGCAACAATTTTTGTACCTTTACTGAGATATAATTAATCTGCATACACTTCATTCATTTAAACTGTACACAATTCGGTGGCTTTAGTACATTCACAGGGTGGTGCAACCATCGCCACAAGCCATTGGAGAATATTTTATATTCTTTATATCCATCAGAAGGGCATTCCCACCCTCACATCCCCAGATTTTAGGCAACCATCAATCTACTTTCTGCCTCTACAGATTTGCCTTTTCTGGCCACTTCATATAAATGGGATTAGGCAAAATAGGTGGTCTTTTGTGAATGGCTTCTTGTACTTGGCAAAAGATTCATGCATGTTGTCAGTACTTTCTTACTTTTTATCGACAAATGCTATCCCATTGTATTAATAGACCACATTTTAGTAATCATTTCATTGTTTGATGAACATTTGTGTTGTTGCCACTTTCTGGCTGTTATGAATAATGCTGCTATGAATATTCATAAACAAGTTTTTATCTGGGCATATGTTTTCAATTTTCTTGTGTGTGTACCTAGGAGCAGAATTACTGGGTCATATGGTAACTCTATGTTTAAATTTCTGAGGAAATGTCAGACTGTTTTCTAAAGCTGCTATGCAATTTGACATTCCCACCAGCAGCATATGAGGATTTCAGTTTCTCTATATCCTCACCAACACTTGTCTTTTTGATTATAGCTATCCTAATGTTTGTGACGTGGTATCTCATTGCAACTTCGATTTGCATTTCTCTGGTAACCAATAATTAGATTTTAAAAAACATTTATTCTTCGACTCCACCCTAGGTACACTAGATCAGAATCTCTGAGAATTTCGATTTGGAGAAATCTGTAATGTTTATTAAATTCTTCAGGTGATTTTGATAATTAGCCAGCTTCAGAACCGGTTCCCATTTTAGCAATTACCTCAAGGGAATTGTTTCAGAAAGTGATCTCTGTGTGTCGCAAATTTCAGAATTCTCTGCATCACGTGACTTGCTAAAGCAAAGTAGAAAATGTATTTCTTCTAGGACACGTATTTAACAGATTGTAGATCTTCCAAGTGAAAATACCTTGATAATTTTCCGGCTAGCATAGATTTTTCTACCTATGCTTGGTAGAAATTTGATGTAGAAGGCTTCCTCAAGCATGATTACACGACTTCCTGGTTTATTCACTAGAATGGCTAGTCTGAAGCAGCAGTTATCCAGAAGCAATTAATTGGGTAATAGTGTAAAAAATAGATGATATCCGGGCAGCCTGGGTGGCTCAGCGATTTTGTGCCGCCTTCAGCCAAGGGCGTGATCCTGGGGATCCAGGATTGAGTCCCATGTCGGGCTCCCTGCCTGGAGCCTGCTTCTCCCTTGCTTGTGTCTCTGCCTCTCTCTCTGTGTGTGTGTCTCTCATGAATAAATAAATAAATAAATCTATAAAAAAAATAGATGATATCCAAGACACTGGGTGATTTAATGGATATATTCAGGAATTGAGAAATGAGAATTCTTATTCTAGCTCTAATTTATCCTATTAGGCAAGTCACTTTGTCTTTTGTCAGATTTGCCTCATCTAGTGAGATAGAAATCGTGAGATAGAGAATAAAATACTCACTTGCATAATTGTCCTGTTTGTGTCTACTTTGGGAATCTACCACTAAAATAAATACCATTTACTTATTGAGAGTTTGCTATTTGTGGGAGCATTCTATTAAATGCTCCCTACATTTTTCATTTGATCCTTATACTACTCCAAGGTAAATACAACTACCCCTAAGGTGTAGTCAAGAAAATTAACATTCTTAGCAGCTAAGAACTTTGTGGGAAGATGTATAACTATTAAGATGTAGTGCTGGAATTTGAATCTGCTTGTCTTCATATCTGGCTTTAGATTCCTCAACTTTCCTCACAGAAAATTAAAACAAAAACAACAAACAAAACCAATAACCAACAAAACAAAAAATACTTTTGAGGAATATGTACAGAAAAATAAAATTCTTATGTAATCCCACTATCCAGAGAGAAATGAAGTTCACTTCTACTGTCTTTCTGTCTGGGCTCCTTTCTACGCTAATGCACGTCTAGCACTCAGTGGAAAAGTAAAGGGAGTTGCAATTGAATGGAACCAGTATAGATTTTTGAAGTCACATCAGGCGTCCTTTGAAACCTGACTCCACTGTGTGACTTTGGGCAAATTAACCTCTTCAGGCTCACTTTCCTTATCTGCTACATGCTGGTAACAGTGCCTACCTCACAAGTTTACACAGCACTTATAAATAGTGGCTAAAACATATAAAAAACATTGAATAATAGGTACTAAATGGTAGATAATAATGTTTATTGACTGAGAAATAAAAACATTAATTCATCAAGGTCATGTGACATCCGATTGCTTAGACCACAAATCTAGTGATTATTATTTTTTTCCTAGCAACTGTTTTTCATTGCTCTCTTTCCCTCATAACTTGTACTTGATCCATTACCAAATCTTGCCAGCTCTATCCTCAGAATATGTCCCCAAGTTGGACCACTTCTCATCTTCATGGCTACCACCCTAGGGCAAGCCTCACTTTTCCCCTGGAATCCCAACTAGTCAGCTTCTAGTCTCCGATATGCTCACCACACTGCAAACTGAGAGATCTGTTAAAAACATAAACCAGCTTAAGTTCCTTCCTTTATTCAAGTCCTCTAGGGGTTTTCTGTTGCTGTTAGCATGAAACCCAAACTCCTTATCCAGCCAACACGATCCCACCAATCTCCTGCCGCCTTCTTTTCTGCTCTCATCATTACCACTTTCTCCATCACACACCAGCCTTCTTGTTGTTCCTCCCAGAATCACTTGCGTGTGACCTCTTAGGCCTTTTTGACTAAAATTTCACTCCCACCCTGGTCTCCCTCTTACCCATTAGCGTGTCTTATTTGTTTAGACCACATACAATATTTTTTGTTCATCCACATATTTGTTTACATATATTTGAGAAAACAATTGCTTGCATGGTGCTGATAACTGGGGAACAGGATAGTTTGATGGGTCAGTTAATTATATGCAAGAGAGAGTAGAACAGTTGGAGAAGGGGAAAATCCATGTGATCTGAGGTCTCACATTCACATGGAGCCAGGTTCTTTAGGCTAGTTAGGATTGCAACGGTGAGGGTAGGGAGGCAGGTCAGGAAGAGCCAGGGAGGCAGTAAACTTGTGGTTAATAAGAGTTAAGAAGAAGCTTAATATGATGGGAGAAGACAACCTGATTTGAAGAACTGAGTGTAACGCATACACAGGGAGCTGGAGACAGGTCCTTGGGAGCCTCAAATGCTGACAGAGGCAGTTCTCAGCTTCCTCATGGCAAAGGGCCTCTCCGTTCTCTGTTTCAGCTGGCTTCAGGGATGTCACATTGAGCTTCCAACATGCCATCCCGTGGGACAAGCCTTCCATTTAGAATTGCTCCAATACTCACAGTTTGCATTGGTGGTTTTTACCTTTAGTTAAATCTGCATTCTAACAGTAGGAGAGCAGTCCAGCCAGTAGAGACAGCAGCCAGGTTGAGCTCCTCTGAGACAGAAAATCACAAAAACAGCTGGGAGAGGAACCACAGTGTGCTTGTCATGTTTGCTTTGGGCCAGGCGATGCCGTTCTGCGGTTTAAACAAGGATCCTAGTCTAAGGAGACTTTTGCTTCACAAACACACTCTCATTGGTGGTGTCATTATCATGAAGGAAGCAGAGTTTTCTCTGTGCAGCCTCGGGCCTGCAGTACAGACCACTCTGACCATTGCGGGATTGTTTGTGGTGACAGGAAAGCGCATCTCTAACTCCTTTCTCTGCTCCCCCTCTTCCCTCAAGGAGGCAAGTTGATCCTTGCCATGTCTCTTAATGTCCCAAAGAATCACAGTGTATGAAAATCAATGGGCCATGGATGAAGTTTTCCAAACTTCAAAGGCCAGGTGTCCTGCGGCACGGAAGGAAATGCCTGCCAATCAAGTGGTCCCCAGCTTGTCCCCTCTCCCCCCACAACCCCCCGCCCTCCTCCCAGCAGGCAGGTCCTAGGCTGTTCCGGGTGTTTGGAGGGCATTTGGGAGCTAAAACAGATGTCTTGCCAGAAGTGTTTCTTCCTATTTGGAGGAAGAACGAGGGAACAGCGTGGGTTGTTGAACTTGTATGTTTGGAGATGGAAGGATGTTGGAGGAGGCTGCCAAGTCATCTCTTTCCTCAGGCACCCGTCTCCCGTGGGCCGGATCAGCTCTTCGGCCTGGCCTTGCAAATCAAGTTTCGACAACAACCATCTCTCCTGCTTAGAAACCTGCTCTGTGTGTGTGTTTTAAAGATTTTATTTATTGATTCATGAGAGACACAGACAAAGAGGCAGAACCACAGAGGGAGAAGCAGGCACCCTGTGGGGGGCCTGGTGCCGGACTTGATCTCAGGCTCCCAGCAGATGCTCAACTACTGAGCCACCCAGGCACCCTGCTCTGTGTTTTTAATTCTAATTCTCTTGGGTCTTTTGGTTATGCTCTGAGACACCAAAATCAGAGCCAATGTGTGTTGGGTACAAGGAAGGGCACTATTTTATATGCATATATGTGTGTATATACATGCATTTTTATATGCGTGTGCCTATGGACAAACTCTAGATCATGTGTAACGTGCACGCACCCTCGTACACACACATACATGAGCGCACGCACACGCATGTAGGATATGTTGTAGCTACGTATTAGGTACATAGCTCTGTCACAGGTCTGTACGAATTATGTATTATGTATACATGCATTTAAATGCTTCTCCATACCCTTTGGACTGTCCTGCAGTTTTCCTCTCTCTCCTCTGTTTTTCCATCAGCTCCACAGATCATCTGGACGGGGCTTCTCTGACTGTGGCCCTGGACAGGATGAGGGGCACAGATTCTGGGTTCGGGCCGTTCCCCCGGCCTCCAGGCAGGAGACGCAGGACCTGCAGGAAGCTTCCCAGCCCAGGAGCCCAGCACGGGCCTGTCTGCGGTGCTTCCCAGGGGGCGGCTGGCTGCCCAGGCCGGGCCTGTGGCGTGGGCCTGGCCTGAGTTCACGGCCCTATTGCCCTGCTTACCTGGCGAAGCTCTGCCTCTCGTTCACTCTAGCAAATGAGTTAAACACTCATGAGGCATTGAAGATGAGGGTGCTACATTTTGCACCCAGTTCATGGGGCAGGAGGGGTTCCTTCTACTTCTTACAATACCGTGGACATGGTAAGACCCCGTGACTACGCCTCTCCAGAGTTTTTCTCTCAGAGTTGACCACACTGAGCCTTCTGCAATTTGTCAAAAGCAGGTTTTCTTGGCCCAGCACGGTTTCCCGAGGTGGTCTCTGCTCAAGATCCTCTCTGCTATAAGCTGGGACCCCCGCTAACCCCCTGTGCATCTCTCCCCTTCCGAGGCCGGTGGTCTGCCCTATGTTCTCTACTCTGTTACAGGCGCAAATGAGATTTTACAGCCTGTTTAGCTTTTTACTTGTGGGGGCAAAATGGTGACTTGCAAGCTCCTTGCGTGGTGACCCAGAAGCCAGGAGTCTCCTCTCTACACACCTGAACGGTGACTATTTCAGTCCAGGTAGCCGGCTGAAGGAGGACAAGGTTAAACTTAAACTAGGCTTTCTCCTCTAAGTTAAAGGTGGTGGGAAGGTTATTTACAGGTGAGGAGGAGGGAACAGAGGAAATTGTTGGCTAAGTGAAGCGTTTGGATTATAGGTGGATTGTAAATTGTGAAATACACAGATAGTTGAGAGTTCAAATGTGACTTCAAGCCCGTGGATTTGTTTCTCACGGGTGACTGAACTAGGCAGTGACAATGACCCGTGAAAGAACTAAGGGAAGTCAACTTTTGATATTTCCATTGTCGATATTTTTTTTGCCCTCCATAGCAGAGTCCTTAGGAGTTGGGCAATTCTCCTTGATAATGAATGTTTTCCCTACAGCTGGTCACATCCTTACAGCATGTGTTGGCTGGTGCTCTTTGGTGGGTGTAAGAATCAGGGAAAGGCCATTAGCTATGTAAGTTGAAGACCACAGATGTCCCCTGCTGTCCTGGTCGACTTTTCATATGTGACTTTCAGTGTTTCAGGAGGCTTGGTAGGAAGTTCTGGGAAATAATTTTGGAATAAAGTTAAGTTTTAAACAATGCTCATTGCAAACTGGAGGACACTGTAAATAAACCAAGTCTCCCGTTTGCTTCCTCTTCAGCCAAAAATAGAACTTTTTTTCTTCTGGATCTTACTGGTTCCCTCTTCTAGGACTTGTAGCCTGTTACAACCTTGGCAGACTTGGTTTATTTCTGTTCTTCATCTAGTCTTTCTTCAGTCATCTGGCTTTCCTTTCACTCTCTTAGGATATGTATATATCTTCCTGCAATTGCATGAGGAATAGACATAAGGTGTTCCTTAACCACTTTGGGGGCAGGAATGGACAAATCACAAAGTAATCCACTGGGACAATGGTTCTCAAAGTCAGGGGTGGGTTCTTAATTCTTCTATGGTTGATGAGGATCTTTCACGTGAGACCCAGGTATGCCTTATTCTATTTGCATGTGATATATCATACCTCACAGAAGCCATTGGAGAGGTACCTCCAAGCTCCTCTACCAAACATACCAATCTACCTGCATCTATGCCTATTTTTCCCAGTTGTTGAAGCAAAGCAGTATTCCTTGCAGTTGTGTCCCTGGATCACTTGCCTTGGAATCATTTGGACTGAGTGCTGAAAAAAGCCGAACTTACTAGTTCGGAAACCCTGTGGGTAGATGGGAATCTGAATTTCAATGAGCATACACCTGTTGATTCTCATGTACATTCTCCTGATATTTAAGACCTACGATCTTAACCTATTGATTGTATTTTCTCTAATATATTCATCTCCTTCTCTATGAATTTTCATTCACAAGCTCCTCAGGAGCTTCCCGAAACTGATTCTGAGTAATCTGAAACTGGCCCAACAGAGGGCAGAGAGATACTGAAGAGAGAGACAGGCCAGTCCAGATCGGCACAGAGCAGGTTTACTACACAAGGGAACTTACCTACAAGACTGGTGTTGGGAGGCCACAAAATGAGCAGATTCCTGCACCCATCCGCCAGTCTTAAAAGTTTATACAGAAGCCTTAACTGGTTCATCCAGATGGTCTCAACACCACATCACTATCTCAAGGCTACATCTTTGGGGTGGCTGTGGGAGCAGGGAAGGCAAGGAGAACACACATTCCAAGGGCAGGGGAGGGAGTGAGGGGCCTCCAATAGCCAGGGTCCAGTTTACCAGTCAGTGGCAGTTATGTCCTCTTGATAACCTCCCCCAACAAAAAGATAGAAGTAGGATTCCACATTGGTCAACATCAAGGACTCTGGCATTTACTAGCTGGTCACTACTTAAACTTTGTGCTTCCATAGGCTTACCTGTGAAATGAGAATAATAAAAATGGCTCATCCTCAGAGCCTTGTAAGAAAGATTAAATCGGTAAATCTATGTAAAGCATTTAGAACACTATCTTGCACATGACCAACAGGATATGTGTGACTGTTATTATTACTGAATTCTTCCTATCAACCTTGAAACACAAGCAAGACTCTCCTATTTAAAAAAATACCCTTTTATCTCTCTCTTTTTGGAGCCACAACAATATCCTCTTCCTTTTTTTATTATTTTCTCCAACAAGTCCAGTTCCCTTTCCCCTCCCTGGCTTTAGTACAAGATGAAATGCTTTTCTTAACGCCACCCTTTAGCCTAGTAATTTTCTATTCATTTTTCTATTGTCAACCCACCAGTCCCTTTTGTAGGGAAGCTTCAGGTTAAGCAAGGGCCACCTTTACCTGCTTTAAAATCCTGCATAAGCATTGATCACAGTTGCTATTTTACACTTAACGGTACAACTATTTGATGAATGCCTATCTCAGCCACTAGACTGCTGATCTTTGTCCACAAATGTTTCTCCAGTGCTGAGTGCTGGGCCTGGCACATGCTCTTTGTTGCATGAATGATGAACAAATATGAATGTACATGAAAATCCTCAGGAGAGAGACAGAGCACGGCTGCCTGGCATACTTCAACATTATTTAAAGAGTCCAGGTCCGAAGTAAGACAGACTCAAGGGCCAGTCTTCATTTTGCCATGTGCCAGCTGTGTTATCTTGAGCAAGATTCTTAACTTTCCAAAGCACTCCTTTTCCTCATCTGGAACAGAGCCAAACCAGTCCAGGGAAGTGCAGTATCGACCTTAGACTAGTTGTTACAGGGATTAAAGAGATAGTGCATATGGGAAGTTTAGCACAAGGCCTGGGCCAAAGCAAATACCTAATACATATTTATTATGATGCCAATGATAAGGACCCTCCTTCTGGTAACAAAACTCTCTAGAGGTCCCCAGTCTTCTCAGTGGCTAATTTCAACAGTGCAATCCTTTCCAGAACCTCATTTTTACTCACAGCAAGGAGAATAAGGTGCCTCAGATGTCTACTGCACATGCCGGTCAGAGTTTGTTTTACTCCCTTGCCTAGTCTTGCTGTCTGCCACTGCTCTGAGCTGCTCTGAGCTGCTCAGCTTGCCGGGTATTGTTTTCTGTGGCTCATACAGGGTATGCACCTCTATGCACATTCATCAATTGCCTTGGCCATTGCCAGAACTACTCTGTGGGCTGCCCCTGGCACTTCCTTTCCTCAGCAGGGTTGGGAGCTTTCTTTTCTTTATTGCCTTTGGCAGAATGAAAACAAAAGAAATTAAGCTTGACCTCCTCAGAGTGAGAAGATGAGTGATCCGTGAAGCGTAGCTTGTCTAATAAGTCCTTTGTGCTTTGAGGTTCCCTCTCTCCAGGTCATATGTGGGAGGATCGGGGTAAGCAATGTTGTGGTATTCTCACAGATTCTAGATGGTGACCATTTCACCCTATATTGGTGAGACAGGGGGGTTGAGAGGGCAGTGAGAGTGACCCACAGAAGCCATCAACTCCGGGAGACTTGGAGCAACTATTTGCTTTCTAGAAAGAACATGTATCCTTTTTCTTTTTTTCACCCTCAAGTTCTAAGCCAACTTTTTCTCATGAGGGAATTTCTCTTTCCTTTTGCAAAGTAGTCTTGTCATGGTCCTTGGGCATTTGCAGATCACCCAAGGCCATTCATGCGTGCCCTGAGTGGTGGTAGATAGTTGAGATACCTCCCCACCAATACAATAATTTTTGTGCTGTATTTTTGTTTTTTACATTATAGGAAATTTTGTTCATGTCTTCCCTTGATATTATCAGCAACAATATTCTTTTTTCCATTCAATTGGTGAAGTTGTTTTTGTTTGTTTGTTTGTTTCTTTCCAATAAGCAATCAGAGTAGGTAGGACAGGTAGATTAAATGATCTCTTGCCTCCCTGAAATGATCTTGAAAAAGTTTGAAAATCATAGTTTGAGAAACATTCCAGGGAGGAAAATTCACTCTTGCCAGACCTCCTGTGAGGAATAAATAGAAACATAAGCAGTGAAATGATCAGCGTTCCAATTAAGCTTTGTTAATCTTTTCCCAAGGTAAAGCGCGTACATCTATTTTTTATATAATGTTTTCCTGATTTTTCTTTCAAGGACTAAAGATCTGTAGTCTGAGCAGCTGGATCACTTCCTCCCACTATTCTGTCCTTGGAGACATTTGGCCCATTAAAGGGAGCCCACGGATTGCATTTCAACAGATGCATCTCACATTTATTCAGGATATAAGTGATAGGGTGACTCATTGTGCTGCTAATACAATTACGGTCTTTGTTGTTTAAGAATTATATCTTGATTCCACATAAGCAAAGAGATTTATCATTGTACTCTGTTGTAACGAAAGGCTCAAAGGACAATATATGTGAAACAATTTCAGAGAAATTGGAATGCTCTTACTTGGGAATAAAGTGTACCCTTTGTCCTTTGCCTCATAGCCTTAGGTGAATGCATATAGCATGTGGGCTTGCTGAAATTCAATAAAAAGTCATGGATTTGTAACTTTGGGAACCTATCGTAGAGTGGTCTGGAGAGCTGGTCATTGGAAAATAAAACAGAGGGAAAGAACTCTTACTTGTTTGTGTTTTGTACAAATTCTGTCTCTTTGTAACTAAAAGGTTCTGACAAGTGCAGTATTTGAATTTTACTTGTGATCACACTTGGACCAAGGTATACATACACACATATAAATCCTTCAGAGAACATTTTTGAAAGGATTTTATGACTAGGCTGTTCCTTCTTCAAAAATGTCTGTCCCTTCTCCTTTTCTTCTGGTACTACTTTTGGGCCCCAATTTCTGAAGAAGATTTCTTCTAGCAGGAAGAGTGAGCAAACTGGAATAAGGCAGCTGCTTACTCTTCCTGAAACTCCTTTTCTGGGGCTCCAAAGTGCACTCAGGTAGTGGTAGGAAAGAAAGTGCCTACCCCATTTGGGGTCTTATGGCTGATTAGCAGGAAAAATATTCTGGCAATTTTTCTCTAAGAGTTGAATTTAAAAATCATTTAAGATGTGAACTTGAATCCCAGTTCAGCTACCTACTAATTGGGTGATCTAAACCAAATTGTTCTAGCCTTTATTTTTTTTAAGATTTTATTTATTCGTGAGAGACAGAGAGAGAGAGAGAGAGACAGAGAGAGAGAGAGAGAGAGGCAGAGACACAGGCAGAGGGAGAGCAGGCTCCATGCAGGGAGCCCGATGAGGGACTCGATCCTGGGTCCCCAGGATCATGCCCCGGGCCGAAGGTGGCACTAAACCACTGAGCCATCTGGGCTGCCCTGTTCCAGCCTTTATTAAGAGAAATTTTCCATACACTGGAGCTCTAATAGTACCCATTTCATAAGATTATCAAAGGATTCTGAATGATGTCGCTGGTGCATCTATACATACAGTAAACGTTATCTATTCTGCTTGTTTTTCTTATACTATCAGATCTGATTTGTAGCTAAATACATGAGAGTTATGGACTATTTGGAGGCCTTTTAATTGAATAAGAAAGGACAAGGAAATGTTTTTGACATATGGCCTATTCTTAGATTACCAGTGGCCAAGTATCTTCGAACCTGAGGAACTATATTACAATCATAGGATTGGCTTTTGCTTAAGGTCATATTGATTACAATTTGATTCAATCATGAGCAGAGGATAAGATCATGTCATAGGTAAAAGGAATTAGGAGGAAGTAAGAGAATTCTTGAAATGAGATGGGCAAAATGTTGGTCTTTTATGTTCAAGAGGCAGTACTGTGTAACAGAAAACTATATACTTTGGAACTAGATGGAACTGGGTTCAACTTCCAACTACAAGAGCCACTAACTGTAAATTTGGGGAAAATGTTTTCATTTTTTTCTTTTCTGTAATATGTGGCTAACCATACCTACTGTGAAACACTGACAAGATGGAATGGATAGCCCATTTTAAAATACTTAATACTGAGATTGGCATACAGTAATTTCTCTTCTTGCTGGCTTTGTTTGCTCAATCTTAGCACAGCCCACTTTAACTAAGTTTCAGAGGAAGGCAAATTGTTGCCTCAAATGGATTTCTACATGATGTTGTATCATTCTCCCTAGAATTGCACTGGTTAGGGAAGGCTTTTCAATCACACCCTGTAGGTAAGCCCGTATGTATGCATTCCCAGTGACAGCCAGCTCAGGTTCTCTTTGAAAGTAGATGAAGCATAAATCATGAATTAATCACACATTCTGACAGTGAAGCTGCTTCTGCATCTGGCTAAGGGACTCAATTAATGTCTCCATAGTCATGACTAAGAGAAGTTAGAATGCAGTTTCAAAAGAGTAGTGAACTTTGGCTGTTCTTTCTTTTCCCTCTCGGTTTGATATTCAGGTGACTTTACATGTTCTAGAGCAGGGATTGGCAAATTACAGTCTGCAGATCTGCTGCCTGCTTTAAAAAGAGAATTTGATTGGTGTACAGCCACATCACTCACTGACATATTGTCCACGGCCGCTTTCAGGCCACCAAGGAAGAGCCAAATAGTATGACAAAGAGTAACAGATGGACTGTGAAGCCAAAAGTATTTACTGTCAGACCTTTTGGAGGCAAAGTTTACTGACCCCTGTTATAAAGAATTTGAAAAGTATATGTCGACTTATGTGTGGATTCTCTTTAGATAGAGCCTGGGGCATAGGGTGAGTGGTGTCTAGAATAGCACACAGTAGGCCTCTGACAAAAGCCCACTGAATTAAATACCTACAAAACATTATTATTGAAAAACGTTATTAGCAATTCTTGATGTAATGTGACATAAATTTTTGCTTTTTTCTGCTTGTTTGCCCTCAACACATAAGAGTGATCTCTATCATTAAAGAAAGGTTGGTATTATTATTATTATTATTATTATTATTATTATTATTATTGAAAATGGATACCTTCATGAATCTAGTTGGGGCAAAGGAAGGGTGAAAACATCATAGCTAGAAATGACCAAGGTTGGCCCAACAGTCTCATGAACTCCTGTGATGTCAGGCCACTCTGAGGCATTTCTAATGAATAGAAAGCTGTTTTTATTTTTTCCTGCTAGCAGAACTTCAACACTAAGCCTTCCTGTCCTTCCTCTATCCAAACATCTCATTTTCCTTAGGATTAACATGACTCTTGCCCAGTCCTTTTCACAATATTGTGGCATAGAAATGGAAAAACTATTCAAGTTGAAAAATTATACCAACTGGTATAATTTAGTTAGGTCAGTGCACTTAAAATGTCACACATCTGTAGCTTCGCTGAATGACTTTATTTATCCAGAAGGAGCTCCAGCCTCCGGTCTAATGGAGTTTTGTGGCTAACTGCACCCAGCCAGAGTTGTCTGTGTGACTCTTTGTATGCAGTTGAACTCTAGACCCTCTCCTGAGACTGGGACTGTGGGAACCAGTACCTGGTCAGAGCTGAGCCTAGACCACCCACTCATTTCACACACCCATTAAACGGTTATCATATGATGCTATGTTACTCCTCCTGTTGACCTTGCCCTGAATGGCTGTGTGTCGAATTACTAATTATCCCTACAGCTCTACTACATAAATGCCATTTAATTTCCACCTCCAGTTTTGGAAGCCACACTGCTCAGACAACCACTGTAATAATCTCAGGAGCTAGCTGTTGCTTGCAGGGCTGTGGGATGACATCCACCACCATTGTAACCATTACCACCAAGAAATGTTTTCTTAAGTACACAGCAATAGGTGATACAAATTAAAAAAAAAAAAGAAGAAGAAAGAGGAAAAGAAAAAGAAAAAGTTCCCTGAATTTATCATGAAATTTGCACTGCTCTTTACCATTCTCGTGCTTTGGTTTCATTCCTAGTCGACATTGGACACTTGCCTATGCTGTATGGAAATAACAAGCCACCATCTGGGGGTTTCATCATCTTACTCTGCAGCAGGAGTGTCTCTAAGGATTATGCTTTGCCTACTTGGCACGGAAATCCTGCTTTAGCTTCAGTGATTAGGAATGTAGGCAGTGATTTCCCTCAGTCTAGACCCCAAAGACAAGCTCAGGCAGACATAGGAATTCCCATGAAAACCTTCTAGACTGCAGGCCATAATTTACCTTCTGTTGTTGTCATATTTTTGCTAGGATATTGCTAACCAAGATTTTGCAAATATTTTAATTTAAAATGACCCATTTGTCTGGAATTACAAAGTGCTAAAAACAATCATATTTGAAGAAAACTTGCGAGTTAGGTCAGATAGGAGCAGGTGATGATGGTGGGATGGAAGACCAGTTAGAAGGCTGATAATCATTATTTTGATTTAAGCATAGGATTCTGTGTTAAATTATTTGTAGCTATAAGAAAATAATGAACTATATGAACTTCTCACAAATGACTAAATTCAAAAGGTTTTGATTTTATTTTTTTCAAAGATTATTTATTTATTTATTCATGAGAGACAGAGAGAGAGAGAGAGTGAGAGAGCGAGCGGCAGAGACATAGGCAGAGGGAGAAGCAGGCTCCATGCAGGGAGCCCGACATGGGACTCGATCCCTGGTCTCCAGGATCACATCCTGGGCCGAAGGTGGCGCTAAACCACTGAGCCACCCGGTCTGCCCTAAACCCAGGCTTAAGTGATTCTTTTATCAATCAACACTAAAATCAAGGTAAGGGTTTTAACCTAAGTAATGTTTGTTGTTTTATTATGTGTTTAAATAGAATTTATATTTGTGAATTGCCTAGTTGGCTTTCAAATAGCTGGCATTTATTTACCCACACCAAGAAATAAATAAAAACACTTGTTTTTTATCAGTATGAAGGACAATATTACTTCATGCATTTCTTCCTTAAACATTTTTTTTCTTCCTTAAACATTTATTGGGCATTTGCTTCATACCAGGCACCATGTTAGGTGGTGAGGACATAAAAGTAAGAAAAACAGAGTCAGTTCCTACCTCATGAGGTTGTAGTACCTCCTGAGATATAATAAGTTAAATTAGAAGAGATTTAAATTCACACATCTAACAAATAACAAATATCCTAACTTTACAGATAATTGGTAGTGACATCATTTATTCCACCTCAAGACTACAATTTTGCCTACCTTATTACAATTTCAGCATCATTTTTTCCCCTATTGATTTCTTTTTGAATTAGAAAGTAACTTTGTTTTTTGGAGAAGATGGAAAACTTTAAAATAATTTCCGCTTGGAAATATACTTCCCATCATTAGTTTTTATTTCAAAACTTTACTATTACAATTCAAGTCATACTTTCTCCCAACCTACTTTTCTGGTCTTTTCTTACACTATCCCCCTTGTCTTGCTCAATGCTCTAGTCAAACCATGCAGCTTTTATTCTACTAAAATGTGTCACCATTTTCCCATCTCCCTGTCTTTGCTCACCACATCTCCTTTGCCTGAGATGCCTTTCCTCCAACATCTCTACCTACCTAATCTTACTCAGGTTTTAAGAGCCAGCTTTGATGCCATCTCTTCCATGATGATATGCTTTTTGAGAAGAGTTAAACTCTCTTTACTCTTCTGAACAATGATAGCAGTTTTAAATTCTTTTGATTCTAAGCAATAATGCAGGGCAGACAATATAGTATGTGTGTGTGTATTTGTACAGTATTTGTATCAGCTTTCAGAGAACAGGAATAATGTCTACTTTTATTACACTAATATTCCATGAAGACCCCACACAGGTATTTCTTGAGGACTTCCTATGTGTCAGGTACTATGCAAGATCCTGGGGATATAGACATTCAACATGTGAATATTATAAATATGGTACTTGTGAAATATCTAATTCCCAAGTACCCTTCAAATCTGATCCAATTATTGATTTCTTTTATGTTGAATTGGAGGTTCCAGGGCCTCTAGGGGGAAAACTTATTTTAGGAATTTACATGCTGTTACAGAGCTTATCTTAGGTAGAATCTGACTCTTCATGGCCCCTGCATGGTGACAATTTGGTCATATCAACACTGGATCACCAAGAGAAAAGAACTGGATATCTCTTCCAACTAGTAGCTGCATTTGTAAATAATCAGGCCCAGGAGTGTAGCTTTTGTTCTCTTGCAGGTTGTCTGGCTGCCTTCTTTAGGCAGTAGAGTGGCGAAGTGGGGAGAGTATAGGCTGCTTTTGATGTTAGGCATAACCTTACCCATAACTAGAAAGGAAGCTTTGAGGGATGTCAATTTAATCTCTAAAATAAGAATAGTAATATCTTCTACAGTGAAGATAAATATGAAGTCTAGACCAGGGTCTATAAACTATGGCCTTTAGGTCAAATCTGGTCTGTTGCTTGTTTTGTAATTCAGGTTTTATTGGGACACAGGGACACTCATTCATTACATATTGTCTATGTATCTGCACTACATCAGCAGAACTGAATAGTCACGATCAAGACAGTATAGTTCACAAAGCCTAAAATACTTTCTATCTAGCCCTTTAAAAACAAATTTTGCTGACCCTTGGACTAGAACATGTCCCCACACCTAGAAGATACTCAATAAATATTATTATAATTATTCTGTTCTAACTAGGCTTGGGTGAGAGTGGAAAAGAAAGGATGGAGAAGAGCTAGCAGGAGAGGGACTAGGGTGGTTAATGGTCTCTTTCCACTCAATGGAAGCTCCAAATGGAATTGAATTTGAGTCTATGACTGAAACTTAATAGAGACCTGAAGAAGTAAAATTTCATTTTTTTTCCTAATTGAAAACTGTCACTGGTCCAAACTTTTTTTTCCCTTCTGGAAAGCACTATGAGTCACTGTTGAAGTTAATAGTTCATTCTTGATAACAGTTGTTATTGGCAGGGGCCATGAAAATATTCCATCAGAGCACTGCCATTCCAGGCAGTTTTGCTTATGTTGGTATTGATTTCAATTAAAACAAGTTATCTGAATCACTGGGCTTCCTGTTGGCTGCACTCATTGCCCAGTGATGCAAATGGAAAGCCTGTTTCAAATCTACAATATCTGGTTACTTACAAGGCCCAGGCAGCGAGGGTATAAACAAAACCCAAGCACCAATCAATGTAGAAGGAAATGATCTTTATTTACCCTGCATGATGTCATCCATCTTGGGTCTGACAATTTTATGACAATTATTGACTGTGAGGCCAGGCAAATCTTATGAATTCATCTTATTCCTTATCAGGGCAGGTAGTCAAGCGTATCCCAAAATATTTGATTTGGTTCAATTCCTTGTGTACACATCCTTTCACTTCTTTCCTTCTTTCTCCATTATATCAGCATCTGTGGGAGGAGTTTATGTGTTTGTACAAAGCATAGCATGATGGTGCTCTGTGTCTGTGTGTTTGTTCTGTGGGTGAGCGTTTGAATAGCTATTTTCTTCTACCTGTTGGCTTGCAAGTAGCCTAATGCAGTGATCAGACTCCTCAGTTTCAAGTAATGAATCAGCAATTTGTATCAGAATGGTGCTTTATAATAGCAAAACAGGTATTTGCCATTTCCAAAGCTACATGGCACATGAGGACAAATGTACAGAACATGCTGTAATTTGTGATTTTGTAAATTTGCATATTTGAATCATTGACTTTAAGGCTTGTGTATGGATTCAAGTCACCTAGCTAGAAAGTGAGCCTAGGTCACTTGGTACAGATTATTTTTGTCACTTGCCTTCCCTTTGGCACTCAGCTAGTCATTTTCCCCTCTTACCTTCCTTTTGGCACTTAGCTAGACCATGTGTCCCAGTCTCCTTTGCAGTTAGAAGCAATGTTGTGTCAGAGTTGTGGTCAATGAATCTGGGGACGTAGGTCTTAACACTGTCCCAAATGTGATCCTTTAGGCACTTTCTATCTCACCACTAAATGGAGAGGACTCCAAGGATAAAAGAGAGTAATGTGGCAAAATGGAAAGAGTTCAATGGGCAGAACTCAATAGACCCAGTCACTTGCCACCACCAAGCCACACTGGATGATGATGAGAACAGAAAAACTTTTCTTGTGTGAAGTTTTGGGGTTTGGAGCCCGGTGTATGGACTGGCTGTCATTCTTCTATGTGACAGTGCTGTTTTTTACTCATCATATTCACAAATGCAGTTACTTTCAAGATGTTATACTCAAATGTATTTTTTGGAGTAGATGATATGCTATAAAGGTGTTTGGAAATGTGAGGATTTGTGAAGATGTATGGGTATGTTCATTGAGAATATGAAGGCTCTTAGATAGTTTCCCTCCTCCCCACCCCTACCCATATCATTCCTGTGTTGGAGGTAACTTGTTTGATGTTGAGGTAACCATGGGGTCATGGTATCTTAGTTCCATCTTACAAGCAGCACCTTTTTTTTTTTTTTTCTTTTTTAGAAAGCCCTGTTTTCCCTGGGTGGATTCATTACTCTATATTAATTGATCCAACTGTATATGAAATATCAAACAATTACTGGGTGGAAGATGCCAAATGGTACTTTGGTTTTGTTGGCCTGAATGTTTGTATGGGGGTGGGGGTGGGGGTGGTGAGTATGGCATTAAGGAGGAAAGAATGAAGAAGTTATTTTTCAGACAAGGAATCTGCAAAAACTTTCATAGCACTGCATGGTTTTCCTCTGCCACTACCAGCATGATCTAGATGACACTGCACTTTGAGCCTTAGTCACAAAACAAGGAGATTGCGGAGCATAGCCTCAAATCTATGATGGATATGAACACGAGCAAGGAACAAGCTATTATTGCTAAAACAATGAAGATCTGGGGACATTTGTTTCTGCTACTTTGTCCAACCTGACTGATAAGCGAGGGCTCAGAGAGTTTAGCTAATTTGCCTAAGATATAAGGGTAAAAAGTTCTGGAGCTAGGATTTGAATCTAAAAAGTCTAATTCCAGAACCTATGCTTATAGCCATTCTTGTGTAGGAGGAAGAATTTCCTGGACTTCATGTGCAGGATAGACTGAAACAGGGAGAGACCAGAGGGGAAAAGACCATTTAGGAACACTCTAAATATAAGGTTATGAGAATCTGGAAAAAAAAGTACTTATTTAGGGACTTGGTAGAGTGGGTGCCTCATAACACTTGAAAAGGTGAATGAATGAGTTTTTCTGACTACAGGTGCCAGTAAGTGCTGCTGTCACCACAATATTCTGAGTAGTCATTTTCTTTACTGTAATTCTTCGCTTAGCCCACACATCACTCCTGGCAGAGTCACTGAGTCACAGCTTCCCTGAAGATGGCTCCCCCCAGCAATGGCTTAGCCTGCACCATCCAAGCAGACGGAGGGCAACCTGCCCTTTCACTAGATCTTCAGTAGACATTGTCACAGCTCTTACTTCCTTTTCCCACCCTTCTGTTTTTCAGTTTCCACTGTCAACTGAAATTTTATTCACTCCTCTTTCATACTATTTACGATGTCCCAGAAAAAAAATCCTCTCCTTGTGCTTTCGCTTACCCTCTTCCTTTTTTTTTTTTTTTTTTTTGCATTTGGTTAACTAAGAATGGGATAGGGGGTTATTGAAAGATAGTCTCCAGCCTTACAAATGCAATTCTTTTCTGATTTGGGGTCATGTAGGACCTGGGAACACAAACCTGCATTTCTAATCTATACTACCTGCTGCCTAAGCCCTCAGGCAAAAAAAGGATTTAGTAAACTTAATACCCATGATTGCTCTAAGTGGATCTAAGAAAGTCTTATATGTCACAGGCAGTTGGAGAACACAAGGAAAATAAGAACAAAGGAAGGAAAAATAGTAGGACAAGAGGAATGGAGTGATGAAGAAAGAGAGTGGTGAGAAATAAAATATGTCCACCTTACCTTGTACTAAAAGCATGCATTAGCTTCAAGATGTCCATTTAATGCCATTTTTTTCCTTATTGTGTGGTAGAAGCTGATTCCATTTTATGTGGATAAAATTAGTATGATATTCTTGAATGTAATTTTTACAGGGATGGATAATTTTGTAAAATATCTGATGCAGGCTTGTATAACCAAGATACATTATTTTTTTAAGATTATTTTTGTTTTTTATTGAAGTATACTTGACACATAATGTTACTTTAGTTTCAGGTGTCCCACATAGTGATTTGACAAGTCTGTATGCTATTGCTATGCTCACCACAAGCGTAGCTACCTTCTGTCACCCTTAATCAAGATCAACTTAAAGTAAAAATGGTTTAATGTGAAAAATCTATTTCTGGTAGCCACTATACCTCTTATAAAGTGGGGCATCTTATAAATTACAATAACTGACCTGGAAGGAACATTCAGGGAGGCTGAGAGAAATCTGTGAAATCCCTAAAGCTATAGCTTCAGAATGAACAGTAACTCATGTGTGTTTACTGAGTAGCTACTAGACTTAGATCAATGCACTAAGTCCTGGAAATACAAAGATGAAAGAAACATAGTCTTGCATTGAACCGGGGCCTCATACAGGAATTCAGGTAAGACAGAGGTGGTATTGGGAATGCTGGAGAGCATCTGGATGATGTGAAGAATGTTGTGTGTCTTGAGTGACTAGAAATTGGTCCTGAGGAGGAAACACTGCAGTCAGAAGAAAGGAATAAGCCTCTAAGGAACTATGGATAATTCAGAATTGCTAGAGCTTAAAACATGAAGAAGAGTGGGATGGGCGGTGAGGGTGGAGAAGTAAGTAGGAAGTCCTTGCTACTTTTACATGGCAATAAGGCCATTTAAGAATTACATTATTCCATGGAAAGGTCCACAGTCAAGAATACTTCAGATAACACTCTGAAGAATTCATGATAAATCAGTAGCATGTTTGAGGGCCTGTTTGATGCCATTCATAGCTAATGGCATTTCTTACATCCTTACATATAGATGGTATGAGTCTCATTCATTTAAACATTTACTATGTGTGCAGTATTTGCATGTTAGAAAACACAAGAGAAGTATCAGAATAGTATATATCGAAGTATTAAAGAGAAACAATTTCCTATGATTTCAAAGGGAGGAGAAACCTTTGTAGGCTGACGAATATCCTTCCTGTTGTTCTTCTTCCCTTCCTTTTACAAAAACTCCTTCTTCCTTCTCTTTCTTTTCTCCCACAGTTATGTCCTGGTCTCTGTGGGATAGGGTATATGCCAAGAACTGGGAAAACAGTGGTTAGCAGACAGGTCTTAAACAATTACCCCCTCCCCCCCAATATAATTATACTAGTAGTATGAGTCTTCAAGAAAGCATACTCCATAGAAGGCAGGGCATAAGGCTGAGTGGCGTATAGGAAGATCTTCCCGGAGAGTTTGATAAGCCAATACCTGAAGCACGTGTAGGAGAAGACAGAATGGATTCCTGAAGGAGTAGGTGTGGACAGATGGTGGGGAGCCTCGCTAAATGATGTGATGAAAGACAAAGACAGGAAAACTCCCAAAGGATAGCACCGAAGAGGCATCTGGTCCATAACAAGAGCATCAGTTGCTACAATCTTTCTTCTTCAATGAATCCATATAAAAGTCCTTTCTGACATTAAAATCCACCCTTTCTTCTTATCCTATTTTTTATTTTAGTGATTTCAGTGGGATCTCTAGGTTCTTTATTTTTTTCTTTTCTCACTTTCCTTTATCAGGTAAATAACTTGGACCCCACTATTTGGAAATTATTTTGACACAATTTAGGCTCACCTAGATAGATCGAAGTATATTTGGAAAGAAACACAACTGCGATTCTTTCCGTTTGTTCTATCATTTGTCTTTAATCCAGACATATCCTACACTGAATTAATGAGCCTTCACTTTAGCTCCTGAAACCACTTTCCTTATTTATTTATTTATTTATTTATTTATTTATTTATTTATTTTTAACTGTTATATTTATTCATGAGAGACACACACACACAGAGAGGCAGAGACACAGGCTCCATGCAGGGAGCCTGACATGGGACTTGATCCCAGGTCTCCAGGATCCGCCCTGGGCTGAAGGTGGCACTAAAGCACTGAGCCACCTGGGCTGCTCCAACTTTCCCCTTTTTAATATGGTGATTTTCATGGCAACCTTTCCAATCAGCAGTGCACGTATGGCTACATGGCTACAAGTCTGTTTCTTACTGGATGTGTTGGCTAATTGGACCAAGGACTTGGACATAACCTTGTTACTACTGCTGGCAGCTGTCCAGGCACAAAATACATTGATGCTGATGTTTCCCCCATTCTATATTTAACAGATGGGCTTATTGAACTTCCTTCAGTGCCCACTAGCCAATGAGCAGGAAATGGAAGATGATAGGTCTGGGTTGAATCATAAAGGCTATTCTAAGGTTGCAGGACTCTTCCCTGCTTTTCCCTTGCCCAAACCCAAGAAGCAACTTCGTTGGGGGAAAATCACAAAGCCAAGATGACTGATTCAGAATTCAGAAACCTCAAGCAGAAACGCAGGACTACTCAGGGATTCTATTAAATTTATTCATCTGTATGAGATGACTGTACCCTATCATCTCCTTTTTCCTCAAACCTCCCACACATCCTCTTCCTACTAATGACCCAGACTCATACTTCATTGAGAAAATAGAAGTCATTGGAAATGAACTCACTCATCTTCCCACCACAAAACCTGTCGAGTTGGTACATCTGTGTTTGAATATTTCTTCCTCCAGATTGGGGGAAGTGTTCCTCTTCTTCCAAGAAGGAATATTTCTCCACTTTTTCCCTGGATCCCATCACCTCTTGGGTTAGCAAAGACTTTGCTCCTTGCCTCATTCATGCTTTCCCTCAACAGTAACATCTGACTATTTACTTAATCATTCTCATCATCATATAAACGTGCTCTAGTATTTCCCATCTTCTTCTTTTTTTGTATTTTTTTTTATTGGAGTTCGATTTGCCAACATATAGTATAACACCCAGTGCTCATCCCGTCAAGTGCCCCCCTCAGTGTATTTCCCATCTTCTAAAACATTTTATTTCATGTAACGATACATACTGTTTCAGTTCCTGCCCTATTTTTCTGTTCTCCTTTATAATACTATTCCTAAAACAACAACAACGACACTATTCCTGGGTATTCGGACAAAATGCTTCTATCTCCTCATCTTTCTTCCACTCTTCAACCTACACTTCTCTCTGTAACCCTCTTTGGTAAGACTAACAGTAAACTTCAGATTTCCAAATCCAATGGACTTCTTCCCGGCTCATCTTACTTGGCTTTCTAGCAATAGTTGTCCAAGTGGGCACTCTATTGCTTTAAGTATCCCTTGGCTTCCAGGATTTTTTTCTTAATTTTATTCTAATTCTCAATCTCCTTTGTTGGGTCTTTTTTAAATGTTGGCGTTTTTCAGGACTTGCCCTACGTCTTTATCTTGTCTT
The DNA here is from genome assembly GCF_048418805.1 of Vulpes vulpes. NCBI lineage: Eukaryota > Metazoa > Chordata > Mammalia > Carnivora > Canidae > Vulpes > Vulpes vulpes. Next base: position 67,729,261 of record NC_132789.1, on the reverse strand, counting down.
ATGCCTAAATTGTCTCACTTATATTCTCCATTTCCACTGCTTTTAATTTTATGCATTGAGGTCTAACATCTCCTCTGATCCCCAGAATTGGATATCTGACTTAATTCTTATCCTGTCACTTGTATAAATCATGAACATCACATATTCCAATGCCCCCAAAAGAACACTGAGCTCCTCAATCTCTCTTGACTCGAGCAATTTTTCATCCAGTTGATGAGACAAAATCTAAGATTTATTGTTTCTTTTTTAATTTGTATATTATGTCTTTTCAAAATTAATTAACAATTAATTTTAAAGGTGGAGGGAGAGAGAGAGAGATTGAAAATCTTAAGCATGCTCCACACTCAGCCTGGCCTGATGTGGGGGTCAATCTCACAACCCTGAGATCATGACCTGAGTTGAAATCAAGAATCAGATGCTTAACTTACTGAGCCACTCAGATGCTCCTTAAAGAGCATTACTTTTTCCAAAAGCTTATTTATTTATTTTAGTAATCTCTACACCCAATGTGGGGCTAGAGCTCACAACCCTGAGATCAAGAGTCACATGTTCTTCTGACTGAGCCAGACATGTGCCCCAAGATTTATTATTTCTTCTCAAAATTGTATTGAGGTGAAATGCACATAACATAAAATTAACCACTTTAAACAGTTTGCCAGCATTTGGAATAATCATGATGTTTCTCTATCTAGTTCCAAAACATTTTACACTCCCTAAAAGGAAACCCCGTACCCATTAAATAGTTATTACCAATCCTCTCCTCCTTCTAGCTCCTGGCAACCACTAACATCTTCTTTGTCTTTATGGGTTTTCTTATTCTATATATTTCACATAAATGTAATCATATAATATGTGATCCCTTGTGTCTGCCTTCTTTCACTGACCATAATGTTTGGAGGTTCATCTACATGGTAGAGTGTTTCAGTGTATCATTCCTTTTATGGCTAGATAAAGCCATATCATGGCTTTATATGTGTTCCATCACATGTATATACCACAGTTTGTCCATTCATCTATTAATGGATATTTGAATTGTTGCCACCCTTCGGCTACTATTACCAGTATAAAGTCTATCCTTGATTCACTTTCCCTTCACTTTTTTTTAAAAAAATATTTATTTATTTACTTGAAAGTACATGCACACGTGTAAGCAGATGGGGAGGGACAGATGGAGAAAGAGAGAGAGAAAATCTTAAAACAGGTTCCCTGCCGAGCCCAGAGCCCATCTCAGGGCACTATCTCATGATCCAGAGATCACAACCTGAGCTGAAATTAAGAGTTGGTTGCTTAACTGACTGAGCCACCCAGGTGCTCCTCCCCTTATTTTTACATCTAGTGTATCAGAAGGTCCGATTTATTCATGCCCAGACTATCTTGGTATCCATCTCATTCTCACCATCTCTACTTCTGCTCTCCTATCTCAGGCCTTCAGTATTTCCAGCCTGTTTTCCCAAATACACTCTCACAGTGTGTCTCCCTGCTTATACTTTTTTCTTGTGTTTCATTCTTTGTCCACACGGCAACAAGAGCAATGACCTTTAAAAAATGAAAATTATTTTGTATATTGTCTTAGTGTGGGCTGCAATTACCATAGACTTGGTGGCTTATAAACATGACAAATTTATTTCTCACAGCTCTGGAGATTGCAAGTTCAAGATCAGGATGCCAACATGGTCAAGTTCCAGTGAGGACCCTCTTGTGAGCTGCAGACTGCCACCTTCCCATTGTATCTTCACCTGGTGGAAAGGGGAGAGAATTCTCTGGGGTTCCTTTTATAAGGGTGCTAATCCCATTAGTGAGGGGTCCACCATCATGACCTAATTAATCACTTCCCAAAGGTTTCAGCACTTGATACCATCATATTGGGGATTAAGATTTCAACATATTAAACTTTGGAATTTTTTATATATAAAATAGTGTGATATATGTAATTTTTATTGAGTACCTACTAAGTCTTCGCCACTGTTCTATGAGTTTCCCATGAAATAGTTCATTTAAACCTCAAAACAAGGGAATAAACAATGTTCTTATTGCTCTTTGCTTAAGGCCACCCAGCTAATACATGATCGAGTCAGCATCTGAATCGCAGTAATCTGTCTCATGAGCCTGTCCTGATTGTTGTGTTAAATTATCTAAGTCACTAAATCACGTCATGTCTTTCCCCTTCTAAAAGCTACCCAATAACAATATGAATCATGACCTAAAGGTCCTGTGTGAGAAGGCCCTTAGCTATTTTTCTACATTCATCTTTGCTACTCTCCCCATTACTCACCCTTCTTTAGGCCCTTTATTACATTTAGTTCCCACCTGCCTCTGGGTATATGCACATCCTCTTCCCTCAGCCTGGAACATTCATCCATCTCTCTATCTACCTTTCATAGCTCAGCTTAAATGACAACTGCTGCAGGTGACTTTTCCTGTAATAAGTACCCTTTCCTTGTGATTCTCTGTTTTCTTTTTAACTCTTAAAGCTATTATTTTAGTTTGTCATCAAGTGTGGTTTACTTGTTTGTCTTTTGCTTTTTTTGTTTGTTTGTTAAACCCCTAGAATATAAGCTCCTTGAGGTCAAGGACTATGTTTGTATGTTTGTCGTTGGCATAATTATATCCCCTGAAATTTTCAGTTCCTAGTGAAGTTGGGATTAGTGAGTGAACGGCTCCAATCCTATACTTTATGTAGGGAAAGCATGAATTGAATTACGCATCATTTTAGTTTGGCTGTTTCATAGCTTTGTGTATACCTCCTCTCCGCCTTTTCACTGCCTCCTCAGTGGAGAAAAGGAAAAGGAACCTACCTCAGTTCCAGATGTTGCTAAATAATTGTCAGTTTAATTGCCTTGGGCAGGCATTGGTGGAATTCCTCATCCAAACAAAATATAGTCTAGCAACATCGGGTCTGTTAGTGGTGAGGTTTGATGGGCTTGCTGGTTGGTGGCTCCTTGTTTTCCCTCCACATCTCTATTTTTTGTTTTTAAGTAATAACACTTGGAGTTATTAGAGGAGACACCTGGCACACTGGTCAGGCAGTGCAGCTTTACCTTATAATCAGCCCATCATGGAGATGAAAATAACACCAGGCCACAGTGTGGCAATTGTAAGACTACAGGAAGCAAGACAATACCCAGCCTGTGATGACAACCCACATTCTGCCAACACTATAGAAAATGAGTCCGCAAATTGCCTACTCCAAGCTCTCCCACATGAGTCTGTTCCCAAAGAAATACTCACCTCTTAATTCTGAGAGGATGCTACTAGGGAGATGAAGAGGCAACGCTCTGTGAAACGTCCTGGTGTGTAGCTTTCTGCTACAGATTTCTGAAAATTGCCTAGCTGCTGTCCCTTCCAATAATCAGGAAAATAGTGAGCTTGGAAAGAATGACAGGTGTCATTCACTGATTGCTAGAGGATTTATATGAGATTATAACCAGCTTGCAAAGTAGGAATTACCTCTTCTTCCCATATCAGATAAGGAAACTGAAATTTCAGGATATTATCCAACTTGTCCTCTGCCATTTAGCCAGTAGGTGAAAAACTAGTATTCTTACTCATACCTGAATGACTATAAAGCCATGGTGATACCTGGATGCCACATTGCTTTCAAGATTTAGGACTATTAATTATGAGTAACTTAAATACTCAATATATGTATTTGTAAAATTTAGACTTTACAACTGGATACACTGAAATCATTAGCAATAGTCTTTTGTGTCTTTCAAATGTTTTTGAGTTCTTGGCTAATTATTTCTATCATGACATTAATAGCATGTATTTATTGAGGGCTTTCTCTGTCCCAGATGCTATGCTATCTGTATTATCCTCTTTATAAAAACTCTGTGAGATGGCTACTATGGTTATCTTTATCATATAGAAGAGAAAGCTGAGGTTAAAGAGGTTAATTGGCTCATCCAGCTATCAAATGGTACAGGATGGAGAGTTGGACTCCCCAAATCATGCTTATAATCACCATGTTAGCTGACCTTGCATACATCAACTGTTATCCTGAAGCTTTACACCTGCTTCTAGAATTTAAGCAGATGTTATCTGAAGATTTTGGCAGAGTCAATACTTAACTGATGTTTCTACACTTTCTTGTCATAATACCAAGAACTATACCTCTTTCATATACTCAACGGCAGACAACTTGAAGGTAGGGGGATTTATGGACATTGCACCACAGTAATGGAGTATCTATTGGGGATGATGCATTGCACAAGAAGCAATTCACTGACAAACAGAAAAGATGTGGAAATCATGGATCCTATTCCCAAACAGTTTAGTAAGAAAATATTGTAAGTGTGGAAGACCTGGTAAATAATTAAACAGCAAGAAGTTAATTTCAAGGGAATATGTAGTACTGGTTCAATGTAGAAAGGTCTACCGAATGAGAAAAAAATAAAAGAAAAAGAAACCCAAGAACTATATTCTAGGAGTTGGCACATGAGTTTTGGTCAGGTGTCTGAAAATTGTAAGATGCAGATTATTAGAAAGGGAAGAGAAGTTGGAGAGGAAGCCAAGCATCAATAAGCACAGATGCAGGATGTAGCAACTTGGTTGGCAAGCGATGAGCATGACGAGAACCGGAATCTATGCTAGAGAGGCAGAGAAGGGAAGAGAGCAGGGTTTTGGACAAGCTGGCATGACCTCAGAGTTCTCGGCGGAGCTCTGGGTCTGTAAATGACCCACGGCAGTGTCTGATGATCTTGTTTGTCACTGTCTCTTTTGTGTTACTTCTCGGGCTTTTTGTACGTCTTCTCAAACATGAAGCTGTTTTCTCCTCTGGTCTCACACGACTGGCTTATATTTAATCCACAGCCCTCACTGCCAGCCACTACCTAATTATCTTCCAAGTATGCCTTCCCAGGTTCAAAGGAGTCTCTGCACAAAAACTGGTACGTTTCCAACTTATGGCAATATCATGTAATATCAACCAGGCACTGTTCATCAGCACTTGAGCAATCAAGCCTTTAGTGAGTTCCTTGATGCACAGGGTATGGGTCTAGGCACTTTTCCTAAAAGTTAGGTTTTTTATAAAAAGCACTCATAATGATTCAGAGATTTCTTTTTCTTTGATATAAAAAGAGCCAAGTGAAATCTCTGGGCTTTGTTGAAAATGATAGAACTTGGAACTTTTCAGATAGACAGTGAATGTGGGTGTTAAAAGGGTTTTCAATGGTATTCAGTTCTCAAATTTATCTTGCCATTATTCTGAGTTATTATTTTTGTCTTTAAAAAGTAGAATATTTGGAATGGGGGGAACACCTCTTTTATCTTTCAGAGTGTTTTCAGTTTCTGAGAGTAGAGATAATGGAGATAAAAGAATAAATGGTGATGCTTTCAGTCAATCAAGGCACGAGGACTTTATGATGCTGAAGCAGCTAAATATACTTGCCCTCATGATGTGCAGGGGTGACATTCAGCCCAGCAAGCATGTGGAATATTTTCATATTCAAATCCAGCTGTACAAACTACCATTGCAACAAGCAGTTCACTCTTACACTTCCCGCCCCCCCACCCTCACCCCCACCCCCACCCCCGGACTTAATCACCAGCCCACATTAATTTGTGCAGTGATTAAGAGCAAGCCTTCTGCCTGGGTTTATATCCCAACCCTGCTACTCACTATGAGCATATCTCACAGGGTTGCTATGAGGATTAAATGAATCAACATGCATAAAAGCTGCATAATGTAAGCATTGTATACATGTTAGCTAATAGTAATAATTAAAATAAAAATAAAGCAAAATGAACTCATTACTCAGCTCTGTAATTATAACTTTGTCTTTGAAATAGTGGGACTGGTATTTTTTGAGACAAAAGTTATAGCATCGTGCCTATGTTACATTCGATTTAATCCTCACACTGAAGCCATCCATGAGTTGGTGTCATTACTGTTGCTCTTATTTTATAATAGGGGTCAAGTGATTTGCCCAGGATCACACAGGTGGGAAGTGATAGAGCAGACTTTGAAACTGGGCAGGGGAAGTTCAGAACTTGTAGCTAGTTGACCTGGAGTCGCTCTGCTTGACTGATTTTGTATAACTGTTCCTGATCGTGAAGGTAGTTGCCAATATCTAGTTAGTCATGCTACAAGCTTTCTCTATAGAAGTCTCTGGACAGCCTGAGGACCCAGGCCAACAACTCCCACAATGAGATACCCATATACTTCCCCGGGACTGAGATTACTTTGATTGGCTTTGGCTGGAATCACATTCCAAAGATCTACATTAATTTCACCTTTATCTAGAGATTCCCATAAATACGCATTGTTCTTCCATCATACTCTAAACATTCACAAAAAGTCGACGGGTAGATTCCATTATTCTCATTTTATAGATGAAACTCTGAGGCTCAGAAAAACTAAACAACTTTCCCAAAGTCTTTTTTTTATTTTTTATTCATTTTTTTATTTTTATAAATTTATTTTTTAATGGTGTTCAATTTGCCAACATATAGAATAACACCCAGTGCTCATCCCGTCAAGTGCCCACCTCAGTGCCCACCATCCAGTCACCCCCACCCCCCATCCACCTCCTCTTCCACCACCCCTAGTTCGTTTCCCAGAGTTAGGAGTCTCTCATGTTCTGTCTCCCTTTCTGGTATTTCCCACTCATTTTTTCTCCTTTCCCTTTTATTCCCTTTCACTATTTTTTATATTCCCCAAATGAATGAGACCATATCATGTTTGTCCTTCTCCGATTGGCTTACTTCACTCAGCATAATACCCTCCAGTTCCATCCACATCGAAGCAAATGGTGGGTATTTGTCGTTTCTAATGGCTGAGTAATATTCCATTGTACACATAGACCACATCTTCTTTATCCATTCATCTCTCGATGGACACCGAGGCTCCTTCCACAGTTTGGCTATTGTGGACATTGCTGCTATAAACATCGGGGTGCAGGTGTCCCGACGTTTCATTGCATCTGTATCTTTGGGGTAAATTCCCAGCAGTGCAATTGCTGGGTCGTACTTTCCCAAAGTCTTATACTTAGTGTGCGTCAGAGATCTCTTGGTTTTTGTAGTGTTCTTTCCATTCGAGGTATGACTGATTTTGAATCAAGAGGCCTGCTTTCCCTACCACACATCATCTGGAGGGTCTGGATTGCTTTCAGTTCATAGCACTTGATTACAAAGATGAACTTGGAATCGATAATCCCCTGGGTTACTGAAAAGGGGAATGGCCATGGTTAGCTTTTATTTCGCTGTGTATTTTTGACTGAGGGGAAGTTGGTTTACTAGGAGCGCTCTGACTAGATCTCTGTGAAATTTACGTGAAGACTGTCGATGACCTTTGAGTCCATGTTCTTGGACTGTGTTTCCCAGCTCTCTGCAGGGTGATGAAACTGGGCAGCTGCTTCCTGGGGGTAAGGTGAAGAGGTGGGTAATCTGCAGCCCCTTCCAAACCCTGGAGGAAAGTTCTACAGTAGGACCAAAAGACCCCTCAGCCTTCTGCTTCACCGAGGGCTTCTCAATGTTCTGTTTGCACATTCTTTTCCTGCTTGGTAATTAGCACCAGCTGTCTCAACTTAAAAGGAAGGAATCCCTTTGAAATCCTCCCTATCCTCCGTGAAATGTGCTACTGAAACGTGCTAATTAGTAACTGGACTTAGGACAACACAGACATGTGTTTCCTGTGAGTGCTCTAGAAGGAAGAGGAGGACGGATAGGAACATCTGTTGAGTTGCATATGTGTGTATGCTTTCCTAACTTTCAAAATGACATTTTTAATGGCAATCTATCTGCCCAAATGTGCTCACTAGCCAGTAGCTCAAGCCCAGCCCCCACCACGCATTGACTTCTCTCCCAGCTCAAGCTCAAGAGTGTTCCCGAGTGCAGGGAGCAGAGCCACTGGGGTAGTTCCCCTTGGTCTCAGCAAACTGACTTTAGGTCAGCATCCCCTCACTTTTCACCATAGTGGCAGGAATCACAGGGCCCCAGGGAAAGAAAAAATGACTCCTCTTCCTTTGGGGACCACTGGCCCAGAAGAGTCAACAGTCCAGTGGATCTGTAATGGTGAGCACGCCCTGGGATGTGGGGAGGGAGCATAGACACAGAATGTAGCGTTGTGTCAAACACACTTAGCTAAAAAATGGAGGAGCCACTGGCTTGCCAGTTCAAACCACGATTGTGTGAAAATCTGTGTCTTCACAGATACTTCAGGGCAGCATTCCAGGGTTTCAGACTGACTTGGTCTGCGGGCAAGAGCTACGTATTGACACATGGAAGGAAAGTCAGCTGATTTGATGGGCACGCTTAGGGACTTCTTGGCAGGATGAAGGAAGTGCACAGGGGGCTTGCAAAAGCGTAGGCAGCCTCTTCCCCCTCCAAGGTCATTCTTTTGGAGCAGTTGCTGGCATCACAGTTGTGTTTCTTGGTGCCCCAAAGGCGGCTGCTGCAATAAGTGGCACCCCAGTTGTTCTCATATTCTCACTTCACCGGCTCACAGTTTCAAGTCCCAGTGTTTGATAGGTTGAGCTTAGGTCACATCACTACCCCCAGGGGGGTAAGTGCAGTGAGGACGGTAATCACAAGATCGGCCCTGTTGGTGGGAAATTGAGTTGGAGTTCGTGATTTTTTTTCTCCAAATCACAGACAGTAGTGGAAGGATAATTCCCCATGAGGAAGCCAGGTTATTCCTCGCAATAAAATCTGATAAATATCCACTGTAGAGACCTACAGAAACAGTGGATTCTGTTTGTCCAGTGTCCGTGGTTTATGGTTACATGCAGTCATGCATGATCAATGCTATGACAGACCTGCCCTGTAGATAGATCTGAACACCGGGCCCAGCTGGTCCTGCTCAGGAAATGATCAGTAACTGAGAGTCTTCTGCTGTACCCGGGAGAGCTCCAAGGCTTGGAGACAAGCAAGCCTCATTCCAAGGACTCCGTGTGTCTCTTGTCTATGTTGGCTCTTTGACTGCCTACCTAGCACTGACCCATTTTCGTGTCCTTGATGTCTGTGGGCTCTTGGGCTTCAGCTTGGCCACCTGGCTTCCCTGGGTCTGTGATTTCAGATCTGTCCAGCTGAGGAGGCCAGATAAGGATGTCGGGTTGCTATTTTTTCTCCCAGATGTTTGCTCTTCTAATTGCACCAGGCTTTGTCATTTGGACTCCTACAGCTATAACAGATAACACCATTCTGCTTCTGGAGAGGGACGAAGGGAAGAAGAGAGAATAGAAAAATCATCATGTACTTCTTTAGGGGACAGAGCAGACTGCCACACGTGATGAGAGTGCTCCAAACCCACAGCTGGCTTACTCCGCAGCTCAAGATCCTTAATGGTCTCTGGTGCCTTCAGCATTAAGTTCAATTGCGAGGCAGGCAAGTGCTTTCCTGAACCCTTTGCTTCGTAATCTAGGCTCAGGCTTTGCCAAGCTACTTTTAGCTTCCTAAGCAAGCTGTGTTTTCTCACGTCTTGATCCCTCACACAGAATGGATCTGCCTCTAACATTTGTAGGACCCAGGGCTTGGGTACAAACAGAGGATGAAGGCTGTATTTCTGAATTCTTAAAATGTATAGACTAAGATAACACCATGTTATTTAAAATATGTTCTATCCTCTATTTTTTAAAAGTTTATTTATTTTTGTAATTCCTACACCCAATGTGGGGCTCAGATTCATGACTTTGAGATCAAGAGTCACATGCTCTTCTGATTGAGCCAGCCAGGGACCCCTCTATCCTCTACCTTTGACAAAAATACCTTCGTAACTACCTGGAAAGTTAGGGGTTTTTTTGGAATCTCAGACCCTTCAGCATTCTACATCAGAATGGTGCAGCACAGGAAGTGTTCCCAGCACACAACGCCCACCCCCCCACCCCCGTCTTCTCTTCTACCCCTTGATCTGTCCTGCACCATGTGTTTTGCAGGTGGGTGTGTGGACACCCCAGACTGCACATCCAGGTGTGCCCACACTACCTACAAATGGACATTCCCTACCAGTAAGCACATGAGCAGGTTGGCCCACCCCTGAAAGTTTGGAAGAAGCCATACAAGTTCTGCCTGGGAGCCTGGAGCCACTGGGGCAGGGACTTCTGGGGTCCTAGTTTCTAGAGCATGGTCTGAACTGGAAGGAGTGGGAAAGGGCTCTGAATGGGCATGACCTCTTGGCATTACAGACTCCATCCCCACGTGGAGGGACACAGCTAGAAGAGCACGAGAGCATAGGTCCTATTTTTGGATCTAAGGGTGGTACTGGCCACCTATATTCCCCATCCTCTTAGGATGCTCATCCTGAATCTGATTGACTCATATTCATCTCTCAGAGATCATCTCATATTCCATTTCCTTCCTCCAAGCACTCCTCTCAATCTTCCCAGGGTGGGTTGCATGTTTCTCCTCAACTTGTTATAACACTTACTATGTGACTATGTGATTTAGCCTCTTGGCACCTCAGCTTACTGCAGACTGTCATGAGGATGAAAGAGTTAATACATGCAGAACGTTAGAACAGCGCTTGATGAGAAATAAATGTGAACTATGATAACCATTATTATTATATAATCACATAGCATGCTGTGCTTCTTCCCTACAAATATCTCATACTGTTTTGTCATTGTGTGTTTTCTCATGCCTTTCTTCTCAGCAGATAACATGCTTCTGGAAAACAAGGAATTAATCTTATTTAATGTTGTATTCCTAACACAAAACCCAATATATGTAAAATAGTCAGTGCTCTATAAATGTGTATGGAGGGGATAAGCTGTCTCAAGGGGAGTTGGAATTTACCTCTGGAAATGTTCATGCTGCGGCCTGCAACTCTCTTTAAGAAAAACCACTGGGAGGCTGAACTCACTTGCTCAGATCCTTCTGACCCTAGGCTCTCAGAAGGTCAGATGAAAATGGTAGAGCTGAGTCAGGACTATGTCATAGGGTGGCATAGGAAAGGAATATTCAAGTTCCAGGCCTACCCGGGAATTAAATACACGTGTACATGATACTAACCCTATGTCCTGGTAAAGATTTACAACCCGAACATTCCATTATGTAATACTATATATGTCTTCATATGAGTCAAAGAATCTGTGAAGCATTCTCCCAAGGGCTTTAAGATCACATGTTTCTCAGCATCCATGATCTGGGGAGTATGTCCCTGGTTTTTTTTTTGTTTTTTTTTTTTTGATTGGACCTGTTTATTCTGATGACTTGCAGATAAGCAGATCTGAGGAAATATGGCCAGGAGACCGTCTTTAATGATATTTGTTTAATTACAAACTGCTCCATGGAAACTGCTCTGCAGAGTTTTCCCCACCACTTACCACCATTCAAATAGTTGCAAAGTAATTTCCAATCCAGTCCCAAGATTAGAATTGAATGGGCCTGGTTGCTGGTTGGTCAGGAAACTGTTCTGTTTGTCATTCATTCATTCATTCATTCATTCGGGGTAGTCCTGAACTGTGATTGGATGTAGAAACATGCTTTGCACAGAGTCCCAAAAACAAGAAATGAAGGAAAATATAAAATCCTCCTAAGTGAATTCACCGTTTCCTTCTTTTAATGTTCTGATTACTCATTTGGCCATTGCATATAATGAAAGTATAATTTTTCAGTGCCTAAGGCACTGCAAACAGGATTTTTCAAAATTAATTAAAATAAAGACTGAGCATTTAAGACTTTCATTAAGTAATTTTAGCAAAATAATGATTTTTATTGTGACAAACACCTATATATGTTAGTAATGTGCCAGGCACCAGTATTTTGTATTAACTCATTTATTTCTCACAATGATCCTTATGAGGTAGGATCTACTATTTTCCTTATTTTACAAATGAGAAAACTGAGGCACAGAGAGTTAGGGATTTAGACCAAGGTAATATAATAACAGGCAAGGTTGAGATCCAAACCTAGTCCATCTGTGGACTAGAATCTGGTCACTTCACAACTATTCTCTAAAAGTTGATATAAAGAACATGTAAATAAGTATTTTAAGCATTTTTCAGCTAGAGAGGCCCTGTTGAGCTAGATATCAAGAGAAGGAAATCTAAAGGAAATAACATTAATATAAACATTGTGGTACCTATTTTCGGTTTAATATATATTTAAATTTTTATTTCTGGGCATCTCGATCTTGCTTTGATGGTACACTGATTATATAAGGCTGATTGTGGCATAGGTTAGTGAGTTCTCGCTAATAGCAACACACCTCATTATCTTGAGCATCTGACATTTGGGCTTTTTAAGATTGGGACTGACCTCCCTAAATGAGGATTTTTCTGAATGAAATGTAATTGATTGAAGCTGAATGAAGTGCAGGGTGAGATATGCTGCATGCCCCAAACCCTTGGGAGTCTGACACAGACAACTGTTTCCATGGCAACAGGTCAAGGCATTAACTGTTGCAGGGCTGACATGATGGCAAGATTTGGGTTCTGGGTTTACGCTACATTCTTCCCTTTCTCATATTCTCAACTTCCTGGATATATTTCCTCTTGCATCTGGTCCTATCACAAGCTAATGATAACCAGTTATTACAGGAGGAAGAAACAAGATCAGCATCCGGCCAACCTTTCTAGAACCTGATAAAAGGAAAAAATGTTGCTCCCATTAATTCACTTGACCTTTTCAAATGGTGGCTCACAAAGGTTTTTTTTTTTGCTCACAAAGGTTTTGAGAGGCTTCTTCTGTTATAGAGTATGACTATCCTCATGCCTGGCTTGAGGGTTGGTGACTAGATGGAAAAATAAAAATAAAAATAAAAAAGAATGATAATGTCTACTCTCCCTCATTTGCACCTTTTGCTTAGGTCTGTGCTGATATAAAAAAGATGGAGGGAGAATATAGTAGGGGGACAGAGAGAGAAAAGGAAAAGCAAAGAATGAGGGGCTGCCTCTATTAGGATGATTGTGGTGGGATGGCTCAGATACTAAGCCAACTTTCCATTTCTCCAGGTCCATGAAATCCATATGTTCAGTCAGTTGCTTTTTTTCTTTTTTTTAAGAAAAAAATGTCTCAGTAATACTTTAGGAAGAGAGGGTATGTCCAATCGAAAATAGAATAGGTATAGATATTACTGCTTGGGTTGGTCTAGCTATTAAAAGAAATTACAATTATCATAGAAAACACATACACAGAGTTAATTTGTGCCAGGTATTATTCTAAGTTCTCTCCTTATATTCACTCATATAATCCCAACATGAACCCTATGGGATTAACTATGATATTTACAGCCATTTTATAGTTGAAGCATAGAGATATAAAATAATATCGCCAGAGCTTCAAAACTATTACGTGGTGAGACAGTTTTCAAACCAAATAGTCTGATATCAGAGCTATGCCGTTAACCCTATTCTCTACAGAATCCTAAAAACTGATTTAGTTTAGTGTGATACCTCAACATTTCTGAATCATTGACCTTTTCCTCACTTATTAGATTTGACAGCATCATGTAGCTCTTCCGCTCTATGTCAAAATACACGGCATTTTTGTTTATGTTTGTGTGTGTCAGTGCATGTAAGTTAAAGAAAATTAAAATCATTTTTTAACAGAATTGTGCAATCTTTTCAGAGATAATTAGACGCAACTTAGAATGCCACAAGAACTAGTTGAATCACTTGCAGGATGCTTGTGATTTGTTAATTTTTAGTTGAAAGGAAAAACAACTGGATACTCTGCTCCTTAAAACAATTCTGGAATTCTTCTGGAAAGTTCCCTATAACTTTTCTTCAGTGCCTCTATTCCAAATCTGATATGTGAAAGTGAGATAGGTCTAAATATTTATTGATGCCTTTATATTTTTTCAGTCATTCAGGTTTGTCCTAAGGTAATATTTTTTAGGACAATGATCATTTATATTTTGGTTTGTGTTTGGTTCGGTGTTCAGCAAAGTAGGATGGCAGTAGGATGACACTATTTCTTCCAACTTGAAGTCATGTTTAGATTCCAATTCCTGCTTAATTTTTGCCTAATTCCTGGTAGATGAGATCGTATATAACTATTTGACATGATTTAAGTCACAGCATAATCAAACCTTCATCAAAGAAAGAGTTTTACCAATATAGTAAACTGAATATTATTATAACAGAATCATTATAACAGTCTCATACTTTTATTCACAGGACCAATAGTCATTATTAGATTTCCATTTGACATATGACATTAAATTACTTAATTTAAAATTTAAAAGCTACTACCATAGCTTACATTTTTGGGGTGAGGGCAATTATTAGAGTAATTACTTGAATCAGCTTTTAAAACTGTGTACCTACAGAGGTTCCTAATAAACATACTTTGGGTCTTTAATAGGGTTCAGAAATAATTTAGCATTTTATGAAAATTTTCACTACTGAAAACTGTGAGGAGTCTGGCACCCAACTGTTGAATGATTGATAGTGTTTCTGTACCCTCTAGTGGTCTGATGCAGAACTAAAGTGGTCAAACCACGAATGTCCAAGGAAAATTGGCTAGCGATTCTGAGGTCTGGACAGCAGCACTTGCATCTACCTGGCCGTGAATTATAAAAAAGCAACGGAAAGAATCCATCAGAGGCCAGGTCTCTAGAGGGGGACGGATAATGCAAGCTTGGGTTCTGATCTCTAAGCTGTTTAATAGGCATGACAGACAGAGGAGTGGTGGCAGCTTTAAAAAAAAAAGAAGTTTCCCCTTTTAAATTCTTAACTTCTGTAATGTTGGAGTTTGTAGTTATCTTGAAACAAACATTCTCTATCAGGGTTTTTCATCAGTGACTTGTGGACACTTTGAATTCGATAAATCTTGTTGTAGGGGCCCCCTCTCTGCACTATAAGATGTTTAGCAGCATCCCTGGCTTCTAACCTACTAGACACCAGTAGCATCCCCAGTTATCATAACCAAAAACATCTCCAGCATTGCCAAATGTCCTCTGGGGGGAATAATTTCCTCTGACTAAGAATCATCTTAACGATTCCTATTAGGTAAATTAAAACAGCTTTCCAATCAAAATAAATATTTCATTGAATATGACTTTAGTAGGAGACAGGCCACACACCTGTATTATTTAATTTCATCTTTAAAGAATCCTCAGAAGTAAGTCCTGTTATTCTCTCCATTTCACAGAAGAGGAAACGAAGACTCAGAGATTTGAGTGACTTTCATGACATCACATAGGCAAGTGGTAGAGCCAGCATTAAAATCCAGGTAGCGTGGCTCTGGAAACTACATTTGAAAATGCTTTGCTACAAAAGTATAACTCCTTATTAAGCCCCTCAAGTGGAGTGCAAAATGGAATTACTGATTTCTAAGTATTAATAATCCACAGATGGATTATTTTGGAAAATTAACGGAAAATTAATTTATGATAATTTTTTGACCTGACAAAACAGAAGGGAAAGATGGTATGCTGACATTGTCAGAGGAAGATTTATTTGTGCTTTCATTCATCAAGTGCCCCCTCTCTCTACAGATACACAGAGGTATATAACGAAGCCCGTGCCTTCTCGAAGCCCCTGCCTTCTGACGCTTACTTACATCGTTGCAAGCAATAGGCAAATGAACAAAAGCATGTCTAATATCTCATAGAGTGATGTGCTGTAAAGAAAATAAAACATGCTGCAGGTTATAGAGAGGGTCTCAGGTGGGGTAGAGTGCTGCTATTTTCTGTATTTTCTGTTATTGGCTAGGGTCTCCCTGATAAGGTGACATCTGAGCAGACAATAAAGGAACAGGAGAGTAAGCCAAGTGGAGATGTGGTGGGAAAGTGCTCCAGGTAGAACCGCAAATGCAAAGGCCCTGAGGCAGGAATATATTTGAAGTGGTGACAAGCTGGCTAGCATAGTAAGAAAAAAGCAAAGAGTCAGTGGAACTAGAGCTCAGTGTGTGAGGCGGAGATATGAGAGAGAGAGAGAGAGAGAGATGATGGTAGGGGAGGGAGAGGGCCCCAGATGCCCTAAGGTCTAAAAGGCCCTTCTAAAACGACTTCTTGGCTTTTACTTTGAAGTGAAAATTTATTGAAAAGAGAAGTGCCATGATCTAACTTAATTTTTCAAAGAACTATGCCAATCTTCTTTCCCTGTTTTGAGAAGTAGTTTCTCAAAATGGTTAAGGCCGCCAGTTCTGCAATAAGACTGACCTCATTCTAAAGGACCTATGTCTCTAAGAACTCACTCCCTGTGAGCTTTGGGGCAAATAATTTGACTTATCTGAGTCTCTGGGTTCTTAGGGGCAAATAATTTAACTTATCTGAGTCTCTGGGTTCTTATCTGTAGAAAAGAGGCATTAATATCCTGGTTAATTAAATCTAAGTGTGATGAGATGTAAGATGCACCAGAACTTTATGTCCCACTAAGAAAATACAAAACAGCACTGCGAATCATGCATGAGTCAGTCAAACTAGGCTTTCCAAGTTTGGAAATGTCTTCAAGATATTCTTGGGAATTTGGTCATTTGTTCTGGCTTTATTCATATTCCTTGACGTGTAATATTTCACATATATTTCAGTGATGAAACAAAGCGCAACTTCATCTATTTGTTGGTAGTTTAATTTCTTAGGGTTCTATAAAGCACTCGATTGCTGCTTTAAAAAAATATGGAATCAGGGTCTTTCCTTACTGTGATGCATGTATATTTGCTTTACTAATAGCAAATAGAATTGACTTCTTTGCTTGGTTTTCATGCCATTCTGCTTGTATAATAATCTTTAAATACCAGGTCATAGCATTAAAGATTTTTATATGGCAATTAAACTACACGAAGTGCCAATGATGTGCATCGGTCAGGGGATGTGACACTAACGTGAGTTTACACACTCACAGACGGTGATAGAATTATAGCATGTCTGTCCTTGGGTTCATAGTGATTGTAAGATGACATCAATCCTGTATGAAAATGTTTTATGTGTGTCTGTGTGTGAGAGAGAGCACGAGAGCACGGTCTATCTGATATTATATTACGTACATGCATGTGTGTGTATTAAATTTAAATATATGAAATCTGTGTATATATTCATTTTAGAATTGATGGAATATGTAGTAGTGTCTGCCCCCTAGCGTCGAACTGGCACAGGAAGTTCCTGACACACAGTAAGCAAGCCCTCAGTAACTGTTAGTTATCCTTTTCATTTCTATGAAGAGTTTATTTTACATGCCTTCATCTCTTTCTATAGGATTCCTTACATTAATTTCATTTCCTCTGTTTTTCCCAAACTCAAATCTTCCAATTCTAATTACTCAGATGGCTCTTCCTGCTTCTGTACTTTCTACTCCCAGAAGGAAATAAAATTACGAGTCTCTAACTCCCTAAACATTCCTTTTCCCAAGTCATTAATCAACGGCTCATAGTAGAAAAAAAAAAAATTGCCCCAGATCTCTGGAGACCTGTTGTAAGGCATAATAGATTCTTTCTTATTTCCTATCCTCTGGGTAGCTTTTAATTCAGGATAGATATTTGTCTTGCAAGTTTTTTTTTTTTTTTTTATTCCTTTCATGACTTAAAAAACTGAAGAAACATTATCACTTTATATTATCTCTTCCCTGTTTATTATTCAGTCTGCTCTAATAAAATGTTGATTGGCCAAACCTTCTCAGACAGTCATGGTTTAACTGATAGGCTGTCCCACAAACTCGGTATCCTGGTTAATGGTTATAGTCATAATGCCGTATGTGATCATTTTTAAAAAGGCTGAAGGTAACAACACTGCTGATTATTACTTACCCCCATGCCTTTTTATAGCTTCCTGGAATGATGTATGTCTTGACCACCTGTCTCATCAAATTAAAACAAGAATGAAAATAGATGGGGTCAGAGGCCAACACACCAGCAAAAGAAGCAAGCGGAAACTCATCTCAGCGATCATTTTGCTCTTTGCCCTCTCTATTTGTAAACTGGGAATGGCCTGGGTGCTCAGCTGTGTTGGAATCTCAGGCAAAGCAAAGATGTTGTATCTATCAGGTGATTAACCAAATCTGAAATCTTTAAATTGCTTCTAGGTCTTTCAGAGCAGGTAGTCTGTTCAGAGCTATTGGCTTGTGTAAACGTTGGAGAGGGGAAATGTCTATTTGTGAAAGCAGGTGGGCAGCTTAGAAGTCCTTTATTCTTTAGTTGACCCCACTTACTTAATCTTGGTAGAGTACTAAAGCCAATGATTGGGTCCTTTTAAAAATACTGACTGTAATTTAAAGCAATATGTCTAAACTATCTATCTAAACACATTCTTGAGACACCTGGGTGGCTCAGTCAGTTAAGCGGCTGATGTTGGCTCAGGTCATGATCCTGGAGTCCTGGGATTGAGCCCCACGTCGGGCTCTCTGCTCAGTGGGGAGTCTGTTTCTCCCTCTGCTCAACCCCTCCCCTGCTTGTGTGTGTGCATGTGCTCTAATAAACAAATAAAATATTTTAAAAATATATATTATTGGGCAGCCCGTGTGGCTCAGTGGTTTAGTGCCACCTTCGGCCCAGGGCCTGATCCTGGGGTCCCAGGATTGAGTCCCATGTCAGGCTCCCTGCATGGAGCCTGCTTTTCCCTCTGCCTGTATCTCTGCCTCTCTCTCTCTCTCTCTGTGTGTCAAAATAAATAAATAAAATCTTTTATATATATATATATATATACTTGGTCATTAAAAGTGGTCTAAGCAATTTAATTTCACTTGCATTGGCACCTGGATTAGAATTTGTAAAGCGTTTAGTGTCCAGGTACTTGCTCCAGTCACTTCAACCCTAATTGATTTCCCGCAGTTGTAAAACATCCTGACATTTTAGTTAGCATATTAATATTTCTTTGTTTTATTCTTTAAATTCATATGAAAATGAACCCTGAGGGATTTTAACAGTTAATTCCTATTAGGAATGTCTAGAGTTCTGCTTTCCTTATTTATTTTATTTTTTTTTTAAGATTTAAAAACCTAAACACCTGTGGGCTCTAATAGGCCTCCCTCTTTGGTGTGTTTCAGGTAATGAAAATGGCTCTGAGGAGAGAGAAATCATTCTTTATGATTTGTGGCTGCTCATTGATCTCATCCAGTAAGGGCCTGACTTCAGAGGAGAAACACAGTCTAGACAGGAAGAGGGAAGTGACAACTATCAGGAAACAACAGGCAGAGCAGAGCTCCCTGTGGTTCTGTGGATTTAACCTCTAGACAACCACATACTATGGGTCTTGGCATTTAAAAAAGACTAGTAAAGCTGAGGAGGCTAAATAAATATTAATGGTCACATGCAAACAAGCTGTTCCTGCTAAGAGGCTGTTATAAGCCAAGCATTCTCTCTAAAAGGAAAGAAGTTTGTATTAGGGATTCTTATTGGTCTTATGCAGATTTACTATCTGTCAAATGAAATTAGAATCGGATTGGAAGAGACTTAAGCTTTTTTGAGAATCTAGCCTACTCACCTATTCAGATAGGTGCTATAACACACTGCTACTGAAACATCTTCAGTTTTATTTGAGGAGAATATTTTGGAAAATATTCTGTTGATGGAGACTGTGAGAGGATCTGATTTTGTTTGGCCAACCTAAACGAATCTACCAAATATAATTTTGTCTACCTACTTTTAGTCTAGTATTTGAATATGATAACATTATTAAGAGTGTGGTAAATTGCATAATTGGTTCCGATTCTTCATCTTGTCCCTATTATACCCTTTGTTGGATGACTTTGAAGTTCCTCCTACTGAAAGAGTAGAGAGACATTGAGTGACCGATTGGTCCTAGTTAACCTAGGCCTTTCCTGGTGCTAGCATTAAAATTTCTGTCTTCAGAAGCTCCTTCATCTCAGGCAACCTGGGATTATTGGTCACCCTTAGCTAAGTATATTTTTATATCCTTTTACATTGGGGTTGGTCATGTGACTTGCTTGGCCAATAGAATGAAGGAGAAATGACAGTGTGTCTATTTTGAGTGTAAAGCATTAAGACATTACATATTTGTGATGTCTGTACCTCTGCCATCACTATGAGAAGGACACACCCTGATTATCCAAGGAGGATGAGGGGTGTGTGGGGGAGACCAAACTCAGTAGAACAGCCTAGTCAAGCCTGGTTTACATAAGCCTATCCACAGCAAAGCTATAGTTGAATGACTGATAATAAATTGTTATTTTAAATCACTGATATTTGTCATGCTTTATTACACAGCAATGGTTGACCTACACAATTCAGTGTTATTCGTATCAGACAATGGGCTAAAAGTTTTACATAGGGGATGCCTGGGTGGTTCAGTGGTTTAGTGCCTGCCTTGGGCCCAGGGCGTGATCCTGGAGTCCCAGGATCGAGTCCCACATCGGGGTCCCCCCATGGAGCCTGCTCCTCCCTCTGCCTGTGTCTCTGCCTCTCTCTCTCTGTCTCTCATGAATGAATGAATGAATAAATAACTAAGTAAATAAATAAATAAATAAGTTTTACATAGATCAGCTCCTGTTACCATGCCATGAAGTAGCACTTGTTATTCTTTTACAGTTGAGAAACTGATACATGGAAAGACGGAGCAAGTGCCCAAGGTAAACAGTAGAGCTATTTCAAATCTGTTTCCAACATAATCCAATACATTGAAGTTTTAAAAAGTTATCAACTAATACAAGCTGACTATGGAAGGTTTAAGCAAGTCAGAAATATAAACAAGGAAGACTAAAATGCCATCCTCTTCTCTCCCCCATCCCCTGACTTTCTCATTTTTCTAATTCTTCCTCTCTGAGGTTATCACTATTACTCTTTAGGCATGAATCCCTCTGGATGATTTTCTGTGCATTTTTCAAGCATGTTTATTAAAATTCCATGTAAATGGAGATTACCTATTGTTCTGTAGTGTCTTCCCCTTGGATAACTTTGACATCCTTCTACAGCAATCCATACAGAGGCACTTTCTGCTCTTCTAACAGCTGCATATCACCCCATATGATGGTGGCATCAGAATTTGAGTTTTCTTTTAATGATAAACATTTCAATTGATTGTAATTTTTCACTATTCGAAACAATTATTCCCCAGCAGCCTCAGCTCCTTCCTCTCTTCTTAAAGAGCAACAGGGCTTATTCTTGTTTTTCTTTTTTCAAAAGTGTGGCCTTTGGGCTCTGCCATGTACATCGACGTGTGATGTGGCATGTGGGAAGAAGTCCAGGGGAAGAACTCTTGGAACCAACATTAGGCATTTTACCTTTTAAGTAACATTTTGTAGAACTGTTCATCAGTGTATTTGAAGCGCTCAGAGCCAGATGCCTGGGACTCTTTGTTAAGGTCCTCTCCATCTCTCTCTCTCTCAGACTTTCCTTACAGCTCTCATTGCCTCTGCATTGATTCTATAAACAGTCTTTGTCTCCTTTCCACTTTTGGCGCGGGGGGGTGGGAGGCAGTCCTGGCTGAGACACTTACGCCCCGGCAAGGTGGCCATCAGAGAATGTCGTTGCTAACCTACCAGTTTCTTGTCCTTTGGGGGAGGTCAAGGCCAGGCCTCCACTTGGCTTGAATTCATTTTCAGAATTTTCTTTCTGTCACTTGGGGTATCTTTGCCTCTCATATTTCCCTAATAAACTCCTCAACTTTAAAAAAAAAAAAAACTTTCTTGTCATTTATCATCGTACACATATGTATTCATATAGAAAGAGTCCTAGGAATTAATTTTGTTCACAGCCAATTACACATTAGTGTTAATAATTTTGTTGTTTAATTGAAATACTGTGTGCAAAATAAAAAAAATGTAAACCAGTACTTGTGCACCAGTAGCAAGTATTCCTCAGATACGGAGTTCTCTTTCCTGATCCTCCTTCCCTTGTTGGAAACATTTTATAAGGCATTTGTGGCAGCCTGTAAAATGCATTAGCTGTACCTGTTTGTCACCAGATGAAGTGGGTTGTGTTGCTACCAGCTGTTGAATTTGTTGATCTTCTACTTCACATAGCATGGAGGATTCTTTGGAAGTTTTACCCATTGTCTTAAAAGACTCCATAAACTGCAGGTGTTTGTTGCTTAAGCAACAAGTCGGTGATGAATTTCTTTCATGGACACATTTGTCCAATTACAGAATGAAATCATGGTACAAACTTGGGGTACACAGTCACTTTCAGGTAGGCTCAGTCACTGGATCGCTTTAAACTGTATAGACTTTGCCATTTAGACTGTTAATAAAGGGTCTCATCTGAGAAGACTCATCTGAAAAGACTCATCTGAAAAGTCTCTGTTTCATATGGGTTCCTCTGGCTGGAAGGAAAAACTAG
Organism: Vulpes vulpes; assembly: GCF_048418805.1. Taxonomy (NCBI): domain Eukaryota; kingdom Metazoa; phylum Chordata; class Mammalia; order Carnivora; family Canidae; genus Vulpes; species Vulpes vulpes. Next base: position 67,707,151 of record NC_132789.1, on the reverse strand, counting down.
AGGCAGAGAGAAGGAGTTTAAAAAGGGCAGGAGAGAAAGGGATGGGGAGGGATGGTATTAACATGTATTACATGCCTGCCATGGGTCAGGAATTCTTTCTTTGATTCAGAACTATTGAGAGTCATTCATGTGCCAGACATAATGCCAAGCACTGGGTAGACAGAAATAAAAAAGGCAGTCCCTATCCTCACATAGCCTATGGTACACAGGGGAGACACCTATAAAAGGCAACAATCGCTATAAGAGAACACTCAAAGCAACAGGAGCACATAGAAAGGGTACTAATGCTCTTAGAGATTCTGGGTAGATGTTCTAGGGTGTGTGGCTGCTGTACTGAGTGGGGGTCAGGAGGTCTTGAGCTCCCTTCCTATTTAGACTGGAGTCTATGACTACCATGTTTCATGCATGAACCCAAGCAAAGTAGTTGACAACTAGTTGGGGCTCATCAAATGCTACTCTTAGTTATCTGCTGAGCCACTCTACCAAGTGGAGATCATCAGCAGGTGCTTGAAACTGAACAGTGGAAGAATCAGGACTGGTTTTACAAAGAAAGCACTGCCATCTTAGGTAATGATGACAGCAACAGCATGGCATTTGCTCTATCGTATTCTGTCCTAGGAGCTTGGTGAATATTGAATTATTTAATCTCCACAACAAGACTACAAGGTAAGTTACAGTTTTTCTTTTTTTAAAATAATTTCTTTTTGAAGAAAAATTATATCTATATCTATCTCTCTCTATATCTCACACACACAGAAAAGGGCGTAAGTCCTAAGTGTACATTTCAATGAATTCTCATCAATTAAACATGCTTGTGCAATTTTAACTCAGATAAAGAAGTAGAACATTGGTAGCATCCCAGAGGCAGCCCTACCTCATTATTATCTCCTCCCCTCCAAAGCTAATCACTCTCTTGACTTGTTATCATAAAGTAGGTCTGCCTATTTTTCAACTTTATATAAATGGAATCATATACTCTTTATATAAATGAATCTGATACTGTTTTTGCATCTGGCTTCTGTGGCTCAACATTTTATATTTGTGAGATTTCTCTACAGTGTTGCATGGAGCAGTAATTTATTCATTTTCATTGCCATTACTATTCCATTGTATGATTACCCTGCAATTTGTTTGCACACCTCTTAATTTAAAAAATAAATTGAGCTGTTTCTCATTTGAGGCTATAACGAATAGTGATGCTACTTCTGTCTAACAATATATATGTGAGATTATATACTTAGCTCATATATATAAACAAGTATGTTGATTTCTGTTGGTTTGCACACCTAGGGGTGAGATTGCCAAGTTGTAAGATATGTTTATGTTCAGCTTTAGCAGACCCTGCCAAACCATTGTCCATAGTGATTGTGCCAGTTATCTTTGGCATGACGAGACCTCTCCCTTATCCCCTAGTCCAGCCTGCTGTTCTTTCCCACCCTTGGTTCTGTCCTGCATTGCAACAAGCCTAATATGCATATGTAGGCTTTGTAAATACAACCACCCCTTGGCCACCCCTAGGATCAAGATTTGCACATGCTCGGAATGTGATCTGCTTGAAAAATGGATGTAAGAAAGGACCATTAAGGCAGGAAATTCTGAAGTCTTGAGTGTCTGGACTATTATCTAGGGGAGGAAGGGACACAGGTTCTAGTTGGGCATGTTCTTGAGCTCCATGGACTCTTTACTCCATGGGATGGAAGAGTGGATCCCTCTTGACTGGGTCTGGGAACAATATTGTGAGTCCCAGAATATCCACTTCTTCATCAAGGCTTGGTATTGTTAGTCTTCTTTATTTTAGCCATTCCATTGGGTAACTGGTGGCATCTCATTGTGACTTGAACTGATGATCAATGAGGTGGAACATTTCTTCTTTCCTTTAATTTTTTTTTTTTGCCATTTAGATATGCTCTCTTGTGAAGTGTGTGTTCAGCTGTTTTCCACAATTTTCTATTAGATAGTTCATTGCTATTATCATCCCCACTTGACAATGGGGAATCTGAAGCACAGAGAGGAAAAACAATTTTTTTCCAATAATTTGAATCCAGGACATCTGACTTCATAGTTTACTCTCCTAATCCACTCAGATGGTCAGACAAGGAACCCAAATTGGGGTTTTTCATGTGTTCTGATTCACTCACATATTTCTTGGGCTTCCCTTAGATGTGCTCAAGATGTCCAAATAGAGACCACGTTAGGTAAAGTCCAATTAACACAAACTTGATGGCTTAAAATAGCAACATTTATTCCCTCACACTTGTAGGGCTCAGAAGTTCAAAACAGGGTTTATGAGACTGAAACTGAGGTTCTCTCCATGGAGGCTCTTGGGGGGGGGTCCCTTTCTTTATCCATTCCATCTTGTATGTTGCTACATTGACTTGACTCATGTCCCATTGCTCTTATCTTCAGGACCAGAACCTTCAAGTTTCTCTCTGCTTCTTCACATCACCTTCTCCTTTGCAGTTAAATCTTATTCTGTCTCCCTTTAATAAGGACATTTGTGATTGCATAATTACAAATGGATAACCTCTTTTCATCTCAAGATCCTTAACACAATCATATCTAGAAAGACACTTTCTCCATACAAGATAATAGTCACAGGTTTCAGGATGAGAAAAGAGATATCTTTGGGGCCACTATGAGCCTATCCTATCCCTTCACCAGTTTAATTCAATATGTTCTTGCCTGTGAAGGTTTAGAATTAGAAATAAACTGGTTCATTGCCTAATTCACTTCTGGTTATTATCAGTCAAAACATTCAGAAAATGTCTGCTCAAAAATTTCTGTCTCTGTAGTTCCCATGAACCCCTTACTTATGTAGGATCTGTCAAAGTGCTGTAGGCAGGCACAAGGGATAGTTAGAATTTATGTTTTACCTCAGATATAAATTCTTTAGATGATTCATGGGTTTTTTTTTTTTTTTTTTTTTTACTATAAAACCACCTTTCTTGGAAGCTTTCTTTTCTAGGAACCTGATACGCTTTCATATTTTCTATTTAAAAAATACCTCCCTGTGCCACTTCTGTTATGTTCATGTAGTGAATCCTGGGCAGGAGCGACAGGAAGCTCACTTCCGTGCGAAGGCTGGCCAGCCCTGGGACACCTGTTGTGCTGGTGGCGAACATGAGATGTCTAACAGGTGCTACCCCTTCCCCCTGGCTGCCAGGTGGGAGACTCAGCTGCTCCATAGACCCAGGATCTTCGTGGCTTTATCCAGAGGCCTGGAGTTTCCTCTCATCCTGCTTTTCATCTTCCGCATGATTCACATTGTGTGAGGCTTTAACTCCGGGTCCCCAGGAGAGCATTTTTATTCTGTAGCCATTCATTGTTAGTTCATTCAACATGTGTTGGTCAAGTGCCTACTGTATATGTGCCAGTTTGCTGGATGCTGGGGACATAAGAAAGAAAGAAGCATAGATCTTGCCCCCGGGGTATCAAATGTTTGGTTAAAATATGATAATTTTGCATATTAGGTTTTTTTTAGCAGCTACTGACAGGAACCAAATTCACACTGATTTAAACATTAAAGGGAACATTTTGATTTGTACCATGGAAAAGTCCAGGGATAGTACTGTGTATCAGTCAGAGCCCAAACAAAGAATTCAGTCAATGAAAAGTATGCACACACATGCCCACCTACACAAGCACACAGTAAATGATTTATTGCAAGAATTTGACCAAAGTTATTGTAGAGACTGGTTAGCCAGTTTCTGTAAGGCTGTTGTCTTTCTTTCTGATGCTGGCGCTCAAAGATCTCAGTTTGGAAGATGAAATGGTTTACATATTTTAAAAAAAAAATATATGTGGGAGATAAAGGAAAAAAAAAGTGGTAAAACAAGATTAGGTCTTGAGAGATGTGGAGGGAGTGTTTGCTGTGTTCCATTTAAGGCCTAGAAGGAGCATTAGAGATCAGTTGGTCTCAAATGCGGTTTTTCTTTTTATTTGTTTATTTATTTATTTATTTATTTATTTATTTATTTATTTATTTATTTATTATTGGAGTTCAATTTGCCAACATATAGCATAACACCCAGTGCTCATCCCATCAAGTGCCCCCATCAGTGCCCGTCACCCAGTCACCCCCTCTCCCCACCCACAAATGTGGTTTTTCTAATTGCTCTTTAAGTATGTCTAGCCACAACCCCTTCTCAATCAGACTTCACAGTTAAAAAAATAATCTTATTATGGAATAGATATTTGTGATATTTTTTTTCTAATTAAGACATTGGGCTTGTCTTATTTCATGTTTGGTAAAATGTAGTCAAACTGAATTCAGTGCTCAGTTGTGTCTTTTTCCAGTACCCATTTCAGTGAAATACTTAATTTCTTTTATCTGAACCGTAGGTTTCTATTAGTAGAACCTAAAAGTAGGCCTGATTCTCTTTGCGCAACTTCAGGAGGGTTGGGAGATTATGGCTGGGGTTTAGCCTAGATGGTGGAATTTTGGTAGATTCAAGATGGTCCCAAGCTGTGGGAACCACAAGAATCAAAGGATCATCAAAAATTAGAGGTTGTATGTGTATCCATGTGTATGTCTGTGCATATGTATGTTTTATGTGCCCTGGAAGTAAGGTGAGGTTTGTAAGCCAGAGAATCCAAATAACTTCCAAAAAAGGGAAAACCTTCAGAAGCACACATGCCAACCTAGAACACAGGCCAAGGGATTGAAGTCCATCAGAGTAACAGGACCACAGGTGACATATTGTGTTAATAAAGGTGGAGTGGGGTGGGGGAAGAGAGGTTTCTTTTATGTTAATATGTTATATGCAGCATGATGATTAATGATGAGTATGATGATTGGACCATGACCCCCACCAGAGTTTTGGAATAGAAGCCAGACCCTATAGGAAGGTGCTGCAAAGGTTAGTCTGATTGCCAATTTCCCAGACTGGTGGTGCTGGGATTCAGTGCAGGTTTAACATCAGTGGAAAAATGGGAATATCAATCCTAAAGTCAAAGCTCAAGCCTTGGAATAGTCAGAGACAAAGAATGGGAGTTTGGGAAGGCCGGAGCTCCATGCAAACAGACTGTTGAGGCTCAGATGACTGGCTTTATGGCCCCGCAAGTAACGCCAAAGACCTCTCCAGTGCCCAAGGCAGTGCAGAAGCTGGACTGAATAAAACTGGGTGTAGGACCCCAGTACCCGCAATTTGGTAAATAGGGAAGGCAGGACCCATGAGCAGAGCCCATGAACCTAGGTCCAGATCTGTCTCCTTGTTCCCTGGAACCAGAACACTTTCACCCTCCTCAACTTCTCTTAATTGTGTATCTCCTCCTAGCACTTTATTGGAACTAGCAGATTCCTAATAGGTAAATAGTTTTTCTCAGTTCCCACTTTTGTTCCTGCTTTAAACAATTAACTCTATCCACTAATTCCCCCTTATTTGAGATCCTCCTTTCAATGCTTGCTTGTCTTTGGTTAATTACTCTCTCTTCTAGGAGAGCTCCTCTTTCTTATTCTCATGCAAGTAAACTTAGTAGTTCCTAAGATTCTGTCCTCGATTACTCGCTCTTCCTTTTTATTTTACTACCTCTTCCATGATTTCAATTCTTATCATGGCTTCAAGTATTTGTTCTATATGGATGATTCCAAAATCTGTATCATCAGTCCTGACTTTTCTGTTTCTTTTAGCCACATATAGGTACTTTCTGTTTGGGAGCAAAATAATCACATGTAAAATATAATGAAATTAGCAAGTTCAAATGTGAACAAGAAGACCTGATCTCTGGGGAAAACTGTGCTCTATTCCAAAGTAGACACAATGATGAAATTTACAAAGAGATCAGCTGGTCACAAACTGGTTTCCTTAAGATATACTGGAAGATAAGCTTCTGGGCTTTTCTGTTTTTTTTTTTTTTTAATTTTTATTTATTTATGATAGTCAGAGAGAGAGAGAGAGAGACAGAGGCAGAGACACAGGCAAAGGGAGAAGCAGTCTCCATGCACCAGGAGCCCGACGTGGGACTCGATCCCGTGTCTCCAGGATCGCCCCTGGGCCAAAGGCAGGCGCTAAACCGCTGTACCACCCAGGGATCCCTAGGCTTTTCTGTTTTTAAAGACATTTAATCTCAGGAGCATAATGTATCTCTTCCTCTCCACTAATTCAGTTTAGTGTTACCTTTATCAGGATCCAAGAGTTTCCCTTTAGGCTTCCCCCATCTTTGGTTTCCTCTGTTAAGGGTCTTTATATAGTATAAATGGTGTTTATAAAGTATTTAGGATAGGTACATGACAGATCTACAGGAAATGAGTATGAGTCACGCTCTAAGACAGGGCATCCTTGGTGCTCCTTGTACAGAGTGGCAGCAAGCTCTTTTCCCTCATCCATCCAAGCTATTCTCCATCTCTGGAAAACAGTGTGGAGGTTCCTCAGAAAATACCATATGATCCAGTAAGTCCACTACTGGGTATTTGCCAAAAGGAAATTAAAACACTAATTTGAAAAGATATTTGCACCCTTATGTTCACTGCAGCATTATTTACAATAACCAAGTTATGGAAGCAACCCAAGTGTCCATCCATAGATGAATGAATAAAGAAGATGTCTATATCTATATTTATATCATGGAGTTATTATTCAGCCATAAAAATGAACTCTTGACATTTGCAACAATATGGATGGATCTAGAAGGCATAATACTTAGTGAAATAAGTCAGTCAGAGAAAGACAAATACCATACAACCACTCATATGCAGAATTTAAGAAACAAAACAACAACAAAACAAAGAAAGAAAAAATATAAAAAGTCAGAATCTTTTTGTTTTAGAGATTTTATTTATTTACTTGAAAGAGAGAGAGTGAGAGAGAGAGCATGAGCAGGGGTAGGGCCAGAGGGAGAGGGAAAAGTAGACTCCCAGCTGAGTGGGAAGCCCGAGTTGGGGCTCAATCTCAGGATCCCAGAATCATGACCTGAACCAAAGTCAGATAAATGCTTAACCAACTGAGTCACACAGGCACCCGAAAAAACAGAATCTTAAATATAGAGAACAAACTGGTGGTTGCCAGAGGGGAAGTTGGTCGGGGTATGGGTGACATAGGTGAAGAGGATTAAGAATACTTGTGATGAGCACTGAGTAATGAATAGAATTGTTTAGTCACTATAGTATACACCTGAAACTAATATAACACTGTATGTTAATTATACTGGGATTAAAAAATAAATAAAAGTATAAAAATAATAAAATAAAATCCAAAAAATAAAATAAGATAAAGTTGCTTCTCTACCTTTTCTCTCTTCTCCCTTCTGACCTATGTAATCCCATAGGTAAAAATCCAGCCCTGAAGCAATGTGTCTTAGAAGGAAAACTGCATCTGGTACTGATATTGGCAATTTATTTAAATCTTTATTTCTGTTTCAGTGTTGACTAGGTGTATTAGTGTAAGAGACAAGGCACAGAGAAACAAGGCTAATATTTCAGGGTATAAACCTTTCATATATGTTTTACACATATTTGGGAGAAAACCAATTACTATTAGAGTTATCACTAAGGAAAAACAGCAAGGGCATCATCAAACAAGACAGCCTGGACCACTGGATCACCCCAACGTATTAGAAGGACTTGTAAATATTGGGAGGTGGAGGCATAGGCCTAGTATGGGCCTGGAAGTAGGCAATGTGGTAAGACTGCTCAAAAAGGGTGGTTGTGGGCAGGAATCTGAAATGATTCAAAATAAAAATAGAGACTGGAAGGAAGAGGTCTTGGTTTTATATAAACACGTAACAAAGCTAGCATTAATTGAGCACATAATGTCAAGCACTGTTCTAAGTACATTCTATGTATTAGGTTATCTAATCCTCAAAGCAATCCTTTACAGGATAAAATATATCCACTTTACAAAGGAGATATTGAGGCACACAGTAAGTGGCAGAACTGGGTCTCTGTACTCAGGCTCCAGGTCTACAATCCTAAGCATTACACCATGATCCCCGTAAATCAAAGTATGATTGTTGGATAACTTCTGGGGTTATTCTCCCACTGATTCTGGTGAAGGCATCACCATTAATAAATTACGTGACTTTATTTTCTCATTGTATAATCTATTTTTGCATGGTTGACATCAGGGTCTGGAGGACACTCTGGAGAGGGAGAAGTCAGAAACTCAGGCTCATCTATGGGATGTCATGAGCAACCGAGCTCAGGATTGGAGCATGTGGAGAGTCTCTTGCTTAGATTTCCGCCAGTTGTCCTTCACACCGCCCTGGAGAACTGGACCCACACACAGAAGGGAGAAGACCAGGGGTCACAACTATTAGGAAATTTCATGTAAATAACTAGTAAACTGAACATTCAATATTCTTTTTATCTTCCACAATTCTTTTATACTTGATTCACTGCAGGCAATGCTTGCTTGTTTATGCATGAAAACTGCAGAAGGCCCCATGGTTTCTGTTCTTTTTTACTTAATGAACTAATTGACAGTGGTCCATTTAAGTTACAAACAGTGTAATTTCACTATTGAGAATGTCAAGCCCTATTTTAGGTAAAACTTCAGTGGATTCCTATAATCTAGAAGAGAACATCTGACACTTACATCAGAGAAGCATTTCTAACAGCCAAAGATGGGGAGAGGGATATCCCTGTGGGGAGTAGGGTCTCACCCTTGGCATGGGCTCTAGGGATGTGCCCCTTGATTGCTTGTAGCAGGTGAAATTTTCCTTTGATTTCTTAATTTTAATTAAACATTCACATCAGCCTTTTATTTACCTCCAGAACATATCAGTATTAAAGAATGTTAAAATGTTTAAAATTATCCTGGGAAAATTACTATACTTCTCTTTTTCCTACCTCCCCAATCTCAAAATATAGTTTAGAGTTAAAAAAACATCACATTGATCCCCTTCAACTTGATGACTGCCTCCAGGTTGATAAGCCCAGGCTAAGCCTATAGCATCCAAACTCAAACCCATGGCATTAAAAAATGCCCAAGAATCAAGTACATATGCCAAACTTCAGCATGTGCTTAAAGTCTGCAGTGGAGACAGAGATGTCTATTATATAACATTACATAATTTTTGATGTTTGCAATCTTTCATATTGATGAAACACAAACCAAATGAAATGAAAATTAAAGCAAAATCTGTCTCACTGCTACCTGGGAATCCAAAATTTCTCTTTATACTTGTTTTATCATTTCCTAGAAAGAATGTGCAGATTTCCAATTTCAAGTCTTAACTTATTCCAATCCCCTGCAAGAAAATTTCTTTTCATTTTCCTCTTGTCTGAGTCCCGTCCCTTTTGATGAATTTAAATTTCCTCTCCTACAGAAATTCATGTCAAATATCCTTATTCCTCATTTAACTACTTCATCTTCTAAACAGCTGAAATATCTATGTGCTGGCCCACTCTTGCATCCCAATCTGCCAATCATTGTTATTTATCTGTTTCCTGATGTTCTTTTTTCTCCCCTGTTAATTAGTAAGTGCCAGAAGAAGCATTTAAAATGTATTTGTTGAAAAAATAAGTGAAGGCCTTTGGAAATCACTTATAAACAGACTATGTGTATGCATGCTCATACTTACCGTGTCTTTGCCAACATATATGTGAAGAATTATAGCTGCATGGAAAGATGCTTATGATGTAATGCAGAAAGAAAAGGTCAGAATGCAAAACCTTTATACAGTCTGGTCTCATTAAATTCTGTACAAGTGTGCCTTAATAACTGCATGATAGTTCATCATTTGGATATGAACTGATAACCTTTTCAGAAAGAATGGAGCCGTTCTTAATGAATTCAGAAAACTCTAATACAAAACGATAGAAGCTTGTCTACTTCTTCATTCTTCTTATCATAATGTCATTTTTTTCTAGCACTTTCCAACATTCAGAGCATGTTTAGGCAACCTATAGCCTCTGCTTACAGACGTTTTCAAACTGGATATAATAGTCAATATTCGGAGTTTTAAGCATCAATATTCCGAAAATAAAATGAGGAAAGGTAGAGATTCATAAACTTCCTTCATGCAGTTAGCGCTTCAAGAGTTAAAATACCTTACTTGTTTATCCTCCAGTGTCTGCTACAATAGTTCTCTTTGCAATGGCATTAGAGTCATGATTAAATATCATCTTCTTCCTGAACTCTGTGATTTCCTTAAAGCCAGTGCACAGATCAATGTGACTGAATAAAGATACCTGGGAGAGGCTTTAAAAAAATCAAGCAAACAAGAAACTGATTCTGGGGCCCTGATTCAATAAGTCTAGAGTGGGGCCCCCAAATCTGTATTTTACAAAGTTTCCTAGGAGGTTCTGATGAATAACCAGGTTTGGGAACCACTGCCCGGGGGAGCTGTAGTGTAATCCAATTATTTTCTGGCAGCATGAACTAAAGAGGTGAAGGTAGATCTTGATTTATTGGGAGAAACATAGATTCCCCAGAGAGACTCTCCCTGGAAGACATTTTAAAAACCTATTTCAAGATATTATTTCCCTGGGGTGTTTTGATTGTCATTCTAAAGCCATGGCACAGATTTGATGAACTTTGCAGGTCACTTCCAACTGTCCAATTTTATAAAAATGTGCTTAGTTTTGTAAATGTTGCAATGATCTTTAGAAAAGATTTTCCCTCCAGAAAAGAGCGCATTTACTTCACACCCATTAAGCTAAGCGATCATGACATGTTCACACCCCTGAGCACATTCAGTTCTTGACAGAAAATGAGACATTTATTGTGGGCACATAAAGACATTGGAGATTTTATTGCAGCTCTCATTTCTCAAAAAATCTATATTACACATAAAACTAGTATTTATTTCCTTCATTTTGTAGATAATTTACTTTGTAAAGAACATACAACAATTTTCCCAATTTAACACAAGAAATGACTTGTTTTGAACAGATGCCTCATTCTAATCCAATCTTATGGTACTCTTAACTTCTTCGTAGTAATTTTTTTTCTACAAAACAATCATTTTCACCCAAGATTTAATGTATTTTACAATATACAAAGCTCTATGTCCCCAATTTTCAATTCTAGCAAGATCCTACTTAGAGGAATTATTATTGCACGGGAAAGTTGTTATTTTTGGGTAGGCACCATTTGTGTGTGCCATGGAAATCTGTGATTATCTAATGCAAGTGGTCCTGGTTTTGCCAATCACTGTATCTTCTCCTTTGTTCTTGGGGATAAACACATGATCCCAGGTGGACCAGTTATAACAGCCTGTCATTCCTGGAACAGTGATTGGCTGAGAAGTGAGCATAAGGCCTAAGAAAGGCTAATATGGTTTTGGGTGATAAAATCTCCTCCTTCCTTCTGTGTTTGCTAAACTGGAAAAATGTGGCTCTGGGTCAATAGGAAATAGTTTTTCCTACCAAATGATGAAGGTTTGTTTGCATAAGAAAGTGAGTCTTTGGAGAGAGGTAGGAAAGAGGGATCAGAAGAAAGGCTTATGCTATTCTGGATCTAATTGTGTTGACTCTTGAACTTTCAGAATGCCAAGTCCCTGAATTTGTCCTCTGAGCTTTTTTTTTTTTCTTTGAGCTATCTTGAATTGAGTTTGAAAACGTGAATTGCGGACAAAAGAGCCTAATACCATCATTTTCTCCATTTTCCAGATGAGTAAATTGAAGCTTAGGAAAGTTATATAACTTGACCTAGTTACTAAGTAAATCAAACTTGAACTCATGTACTAATACGCTAAATCCTGTATTCTTTCTCCTAAACTGTTATTCTTTAGCATCTACTGAAGAGGTCTGACATCCAGGGAAAAAGTAATGTAAGAAATGGATCAAATATGGCTGGCTGAGAAAGATATTATACTGAAATACAAAGCTATAGCTAAATTGCTTTTGATCCAAATTTACAGAGGTCTTTGCATAAATTGAAGAGTCTAGTGTGTCAAATATAAAAAGTGAATCTGCTAAGTATCAAAAATAAAATTAGAATTTAAACCTTATATTATGCAAAGATAAGCACATTTTGTTTGAGTCTTTAATCATTTTAAGTGAGTTTTATTAATCACAGGGAGTAGAAAATTCAGACACAAACTCCATCATAGTGTACAAGTCTACGATAATGTTCTGAAGGCTAGCAGAGATTTCCTGTTTCAAGTTAAAATTTTAGAACTAGCAGGACCTTACAGCCTAACCTCATAATGGCAGGTTAGCCTGAACAACCAGAACCTATGATTGTTTACCAATCAAAGTAAAATTAATTTGTCACTAGATTTTCCATCTAGTGACAAATTAAAAGTTGACTCTTCGGGTTCCTATTGTACTTAGAAGTGTTCTTTGATTTTTCTCACCTATTTCTATTCTACTGCTGTCCTTTGACATAATGTTGTTCTACAAAAAAGAATCTGAAGAGCATGTGGTTTGAAATGTGTCTATTTAAGAAAGCAGTAAAAGAAAAAACATTAAGTACAGGTGAAAAGCGAACTGGGAAACATGCATGAATATGTACTATGATTAGTCTTTGGATTTTCTTTCTATCTTTCTTTCTTTCTTTCTTTCTTTCTTCTTTCTTTCCTTCTTTCTTTTTAAATGTATTTATTTAGTTTAGAGAGATCTTGGGTATCTTTTTAGAGGAAACCTCAAGAATATAATATTTTATATTTTCTTTTTAAAAAAAATTATTCATGAGAGACACAGAGAAAGAGGCAGAGACATAGGCAGAGGGAGCAGCAGGCTTCTTGTGGAGAGAAATCTGAACTCGATCCCAGGACCTCGGGACCACTACCTGAGCCACAGGCAGACACTCAACTGCTGAGCCACCCAGGTGCCCCTACTCTTATATTTTCTTCCAAAGATTTCAAGATTTTATTTCTTATATTTTAATCTGGGTTCGTTTTTTTGTCTTTTTTCCCTTACTGAGAGGGAGAGAGAGGGCCCTGGAGCACAAGTTGTCCAATCAACCTGAAGAAACAATTATTCATTGATGAGACCATATAGCCAGTCGTCTGTAAAAAGCCCTAGGGATGAACCTCTACATTGAGAGAGAGAGCGAGTGAGCAAGCACCTGTGCACGCAAGAGGGGAGGGGCAGAAGGAGAAGGAAAGAAAGGAGAAGCGCAGAGTCTGCGCTGAGCATGGAACCCAATGCTGGGCTCCCCTTGGGGCTTGATCTGACAACCCTGAGATCATGACCTGAGTTAAAACCAAGAGGCCATCACTTAACCCACTATGCTACCCAAATACCACCCCCCACCGCAGGATTTTTTCTCTTTTGATAGGGCTATTTCATTTTTTAAAAAAGATGTAACAACTGAAACATAAAAATCACAGTAACATTTAATATAAGCGAGTAGCATAGTAATAAAATGGGTACTTATGAAACTGCCACTGATATTAAGAACTAGAATTTGATTAATGCTGGTAGCAGACTGCATATAGCAGAGACATTCTCCATGCATCCTCCTCAGAGGTTACTCCTTTCCTGAAATCCTTCCATTCTAGTTTTAAAAAGTAGTCTATTTTTTTTAATTTGAAGTTTCCCTAGCAATATATGGTTTGATATTTCTTGAGTTTGAATATTATAAGTTATAGGTAACCTCCTATGACTTGCTTATTTCATTTCCCATTACATTTCTACAATGTATTCACACGCTCCCAAGGAGCTACAGTTCGTTCACTTTTAGTCTGCATAATAGAGCATCACGTGACTTCTCTAATTTGATTAGTCACTCACTTTTTGGAAATTTGAGGTTTTTCTCCATGTTTTTGCATATATGAATAATAATGTCTTAAATGTTCTTTCTCTTTTCTCTTGTATACATGTATGAGAATTTTTCTAGGGTGTATATTTAAAAGAGAAATTGCTTGGTTTGGGAATATAGAATACTTAATATGAAGGCATCAGGGCACCAGTGGCTCAGTGGTTGACCGTCTGCTTTTGGCTCAGGTGGTGATCCCGAGGTCCTGGGATCAAATCCTGCATCTGGTTTCCTGCAGGGAGCCTGCTTCTCCCTCTGCCTATGTCTGTCTTTTGTAAATAAATAAATAAAATCTTAAAAAAATATATGAAGGTGTCAAACCTGTTTCCAAAGTGATAAAATCAGTTTATATTTTTATCAGCAGTGTATGAATATCTGTTGATTCAAATCCTTACCAGTATTTTTCAATATCAGACCTGTATTTTTGTACACTAGTGGTTGTAAAAATTGCATCTCATTGTGGTCTTAATTTTCCTTTCTGTAATAACTGATAAAGTGTAGTGTCTTTTCTTATGTGTATTCAGGATTTGTGATTCCCATCCATAAAAACATCTTTATGACTTTTCTCCATTTTTTTTTCTCATGAGTTGTTTGGCCTTTTTTCTTATTTCTTACAGGTGTTTTTAAACAGATTCTGGCTTCTATTACCTAACTGATTCTGTGTGTTGAAAATACATTCTTTTTTTTTTTTTTTATGATAGTCACAGAGAGAGAGAGAGAGGCAGAGACACAGGCAGAGGGAGCAGCAGGCTCCATGCACCGGGAGCCCGATGTGGGATTCGATCCCGGGGCTCCAGGATTGCACCCTGGGCCAAAGGCAGGCGCTAAACCGCTGTGCCACCCAGGGATCCCTGAAAAATACATTCTTTAAGTTTGTGACATTTCTTTTTTTTCCTGATTCTTTTAATATACTTTAAATTTTAATATGGTCAAATTAATCAACACTTTCCTTTATGGATTCATGCTTTTTGGGTATCATTTTAAAGGAAACTTCAAGAATATAATTTTTTTTTTAAGATTTTATTCGTGAGAGACACAGAGAAAGAGGCAGAGACACAGACAGAGGGAGCAGCAGGCTTCTTGTGGAGAGCCTGATGCTGAACTAGATCCCAGGACCTCAGGATCACTACCTGAGCCAAAGGCAGACATTCAACCGCTGTGCCACCCAGGTGCCCCTACTCTTTTATATTTTCTTCCAAATATTTCAAAGTTTTATTTCTTATATTTTAATCTGGGTTCATTTTTTCTTTCTTTTTTCCCTTACTGAGAGGGAGAGAGAGGGCCCTGGAGCACAAGTTGTCCAATCAACCCGGAGAAACAATTATTCATTGACGAGACCATATAGCCAGTCGTCTGTAAAAATCCCTAGGGATGAACCTGTACATTGAGAGCTGCCATAAGAATGGGCTATTTTTGGTGTAGATTGCTAATATATCCTTGGCATTTACATCAGAACCTAGCACATAGTAAACACATGTATTAGCGTGTGTATGCGTGGTGTGTATGTGTCTATGAGAGAGAGAGAGAGAGAAGAGACAGTAATTAAAACAATTTAGAAAATATAAAGTTAAAAAAAACCTTTCTTAAAATCATTGTTAATAATCAGATATTTACCTTTCTAGACCTTTATTTATATTTATATGTCTTTACATATTTAAATATGTATACATAATACATATACGTGCATACACAGAATTTTTTTAACATAAATGGTATCTTATTTTTTATATAGCTCTCTTACTGTTTCTCCTTCCACTTAATGTGTGTGGGAGATCATTCCTGACCATATTTAGAAATCTATAGCATTCTATTTAATAGCTACATAGCATTCTGTAGTATGAATGCCTCATAATGTAAAAATCATTCCATTAGTGGAAATTTTTGTTCTTATAAGCAATGCTGCTCTGTATAATACTTGACCATGATTCTTGGTACACGTATATGTCTTTCTATAGGACAGGGTCCTAGAAAAGGGGTATGTTGGGTCAAAAGTATTTGTGTATTTAAAATTTTTGATGAATATTCCCAAATCATTATGAATACAAAACTTTATCTTATGAGTTAAGGTTAGTAAGAAATTTTGACACTGGTATGTCTGTTTACTTTTAAGAGGGTGTTTGACCTGATTCCAAATTCTGAGGCGAACTGAATTTTCTACTTTCCAATCAGTTGTTGAACATCTCACAGATACTGTTTATGTATGTTGGCTGAAAAACTGGCAAAGAGAAACACAGCTGGGTTTTTTTTTTCCCATTTCTTTTTTCCACCAATGGAGATTTCTAAGAGGGCACTCCCAGGGCACTATATATATCTAAGCTCTGAGAGTGATTCCTCTATGAATTCAACTGGTTCATAGAGGAAGCCTTGTGCCCTTGCTAAGCCGTATCTGATATATTCCTAGCTTCATAGTAGTACATGAAAAGGGGTTTTTGTGTGACTAAAAATTAATACATATTCATTATAGAAAATATTTTAAAAACATATAAAGTTATTAAGAACATTGAAAATAGCTACAATTTTATGACCCAGAGATAACCAACATTAATATATTGATGTATTAGCTTACCATATACACAGTTTTTAAACAAATTGGGATTAAACTCTACTACCATTTTATAATCTGTTTTCTCTCTCCACCTAAAAATATATTAATAACCTTCTGCTGCATCAATATAATGTCACTTTAATATTTGATTTAGAGAAAGCGTAAGTATTTGAGACTTTCAGTGGACTCTGATAATTTACAAATGGATCTCTGGTGTGTCAAACTATGCTTTTTTTTTAAAAAAAAGATTTATTTATTCATGAGAGACACACAGAGAGAGAGGCAGAGACATAGGCAGAGGGAGAAGCTGGCTCCATGGGGGGAGCCCAGTGTGGGACTCGATCCTGGATCCCACGATCACGCCCTGATCTGAAGGTCGATGCTCAACCACTGAGCCACCCAGGTGTCCCAAACTCTATGCTTTTAATATCCAAGTAATAGTATTGAATTGCATTCAATTAAATACATATGACCCAAGGCAAAGAAATCCTATATGTATATATTTTATATATATGTATGTGTGTATGTATATGTGTATATATATATACACACATTTTTAATAATATATATTATAGAAGTATACATAAAATTAAAAAATATATAAATATATATAAAATCTGCCACTAATTAGAATGGTTAAATCTTATCGAGTACCTACTATATACTAAATGTTTTGCAAAGCACTTGACAAATACATTATTCCTAATTGTTACAACCAACTTTGGAATTATGCGTTATCAACATTTTGCAAGAGAGAACTGAGATTCTAAGAGACTCAGCAATTTGGCTTAGCAAGGGCACATGGTTGGCAAACGGCGGGATTTGAGTTAGAATTTAGGTCTGCCTGCTTGTAAAACTGATGCTTTTCTACCCATCATTGCTGTTGGTCATGCTTAAAATTTTCATGTATGATTTTTGTACTCAAAGTTGTTGCTTTATATTCACTTTCTTGGGCACATTAACTTTATGACTAGGTTGAAGGCAATTTCTAAGGAAAATGGAGAAACATTAGTTTTTCTATACCTAAGAGTTTGAGCACATGCCTTCTTTTTTGGCTAATGGAAACCGAGGAGTCCTTTATAGGAAAGTTGCAGAGAACTTCTGTGACAACTGAGGCTGGAGCGCCATCTGTTGGCCATAGAGTTCCAGGCATTTAATACAAGATTATTATTCTAAAGTTTATCATCACTATTGCTTTCTCCAAAAAAAGACAATGCTCTTAGCAAACTTGGACAAATATGAGACGAAACTGGGAGCTAACAGTATTATCCCTGATTTTTAAAAGATATTTTGAGGTGAAATTCACATAACACAAAATTAGCCATTTTAAAGCGAATAATTCACTGGCATTTTGTACATTCGTGATGTGTAACCACCCCTTCTATCTAGTCCCAGAACATTTACATCACTCATAAGCAAAACCCAGTACTCATTAAGCATTTTCCCCGTGTTACACCTTTCCTTATAACCCTTGGAAACTACCAACCCGAATTCTGTCTCCATGGATTTGTCTATTTTGGATATTTCATATACATGGAATCACAAACACATATTGTATGTTTGGCTTCTTTTGTGTTAGCATAATGTTTTGGAGGTTCATCACATTATTGTATCAGTACTTTATTCTTTTCTATGTATATACCACTTTTTTTAAAATCTTAAAATTTCTTTTTTTTTTTTTAATTTTATCAGTTGATGGACATTTGGGCTGTTGCCACCTCTTGGCAATTGTGAATCATGCTGCTGCAAACACGAATGTCCATGTACTTGAGTACTTGCTTTTAATTCTTTTTTGAGAAAATACCTAGGAATGGTATTGCATTAGCAATAATGGATAATGGAGCTAAAGCTGTTGTTCAATGCAAAGTAAAACAAATTATTTCAATCTAAGAAAAGAAAATCACTGATGGATCTAAGGATGGACGTTTTCTTATGTTTTTTTTCAGAGACCTGGCCCACCATAGTGATTAATTAAAAAAGATCAGAATCACCTGACGTGCTTGTTTTAAAATGCAGCTTCTGCTCCATCGCCAGCCTTCATTCTGATGGAGCAGGTTTGGGTGTGGGAGGAATCTGTTGTTTTAAGATGCCTTCTGTGATCAAGGGTGTGGGTCCCTGGGACTACACCTTGAGAAGCACTGGTTCACCACTCACTAGCTGCATGGCTTGGGCAAATCAGTTGACCTCAGGAAACCTCAGGTAACTTATGTTTAGAATGAGGACAGTGTAACTTACCTTATAGATTTGTCTTGAAGGTTAAATTAGAAAGCACTGCTCTCCAGCAAATTAGCAGTGCTTTCTAATTTAACCTTCAAGACAAATTGCGCAGTGCCAACGAAGGTCAAGTGCTTGATAAATATCGATATTCTCCTTTGTGCCTATCAGAAGAGCTGATTCTATTTCCCTGGGATTTGGGGAGACTTGTGTGATTTCACAACAAAACAGTCCCTGAGTAAGAAAGGGGATCTGGATGGAGTGTTGATGTATGCAGTTGCTTAGTGTGTGGGCTTAGTAGTGTAATGGCAGCATTGTTATGTTTTCTCCTCTGTGGCTCTCTGCAGTGAATGAGAATTTAGAGTTTCATCCCTGGGAAGATGCCTTCTGTGATCTTTTCTGCCTCAGGAGCACTCCCCATCACTCTGAAGGTGATCTCAGAGGCTCTTCTGAGATGCGTCATAGAAACTTTTAAAAAGTGCAAATGTTTTTTGTCTTTTACATATCAAACTTGTAGATCCCGGTTTTTAAAATGTAATGTTCATGTAAAGGGAATGCAAAATTGTATTTCAGATGTTAACTTTTAAATATTCCTTTGAATTCTTTCTGTATTAGGATATCTATGTGCCTTAAAAGAAATCATATTGTCACAGCTGAGCACATAGGTCTGACTCCCAGTTTGAGAAAATTATAGTTGTAAATGATTCAGGGAAATGCTTATCTGTGACTGAACTGACTTGGTAAACACGTTTATTTCCAAAATAGAATTAACTTCAGAGTTTCATAAAAATAAATATCTGTGTGTGTGTGTGTGTGGTTGTCTGTGTATATTTGTATCTTAAAGATCAGTGCCTTTACAAGTGGCAAATGAAAAAAGCTAAACCATTAGTTTAGAAAGAAGAAAGTAAATACAAGAGGCTGTAAAAGACATAGAATAATTAAATGAAATTTGATATATTTTCTAGAAGGGCAGGGCAAGAGACAAGTGGCTCCCTCCAGGGATGCAGCGTTGGCCTATGTGTAAACACCTATGTTCCACCTTGAACATTAGCCACAATGTATTGCACATGTAGTTTATGCCAGTCACTATATTCTTCATCTTCTTCAGTCAGGACATTACCTAGTCAAGTAGGTAAGATTATCCTTAATTTACAGCTGAGGAGTGTGGCAGGATACAAAATCAATGCCCAGAAATCAGTAGCATTTCTATACACTAACAATGAAACTGAAGAAAGAGAAATCAAGGAGTCAATCCCATTTACAACTGCACCCAAAAGCATAAGATACCTAGGAATAAACCTAACCAAAGAGGTAAAGCATCTATACCCTAAAAACTACAGAACACTTCTGAAAGAAATTGAGGAAGACACAAAGAGATGGAAAAATATTCCATGCTCATGGATTGGAAGAATTAATATTGTGAAAATGTCAATGCTACCCAGGGAAATTTACACATTTAATGCAATCCCTATCAAAATACTATGGACTTTCTTCAGAGAGTTGGAACAAATCATCTTAAGATTTGTGTGGAATCAGAAAAGACCCCGAATATCCAGGGGAATATTAAAAAAGAAAGCCATAGCTGGGGGCATCACAATGCCAGATTTCAGGTTGTACCACAAAGCTGTGGTCATCAAGACAGTGTGGTACTGGCACAAAAACAGACATATAGGGACGCCTGGGTGGCTCAGTGGCTAGGCCTCTGCGTTTGGCTCTCAGGTCGTGATCCCGGGGTCCTGGGATCGAGTTGCACATTGGGCTTCCTGCGGGGAGCCTGCTTTTTCCTCTGTCTGTGTCTCTGCCTCTCTATGTCTCTCATGAACAAATAAATAAAATCTTAAAAAAAAAAAGACACATAGATCAATGGAACAGAATAGAGAATCCAGAAGTGGACCCTCAACTTTATGGTCAACTAATATTTGACAAAGCAGGAAAGACTATCCACTGGAAAAAGGACAGTCTCTTCAATAAATGGTGCTGGGAAAATTGCACTTGCAGAAGAATGAAACTAGACCATTCTCTTACATGATACACAAGATAAACTCAAAATGGATGAAAGATCTAAATGTGAGTCAAGAATCCATCAAAATCCTAGAGGAGAACACAGGCAACACCCTTTTTGAGCTTGGCCACAGCAACTTCTTGCAAGATACATCCATGAAGGCAAGAGAAACAAAAGCAAAAATGAATTATTGGGACTTCATCAAGATAAAAAGCTTCTGCACAGCAAAAGAAACAGTCAACAAAACTAAAAGACAACCTACGGAATGGGAGAAGATACTTGCAAATGACCTATCAGATAAAGGGCTAGTATCCAAGATCTGTAAAGAACTTATTAAACTCAGCACCAAAGAAACAAACAATCCAATCATGAAATGGGCAAAAGACATGAACAGAAATTTCACCAAAGAAGGCATAGACATGGCCAACAAGCACATGAGAAAATGCTCCATCAGGGAAATACACATCAAAACCACAATGAGATACCACCTCACACCAGTGAGAATGGGGAAAATTAACAAGGCAGGAAACCACAAATGTTGGAGAGGATGCGGAGAAAGGGGAACCCTCCTGCACTGTTGGTGGGAATGTGAACTGGTGCAGCCACTCTGGAAAACTGTGTGGAGGTTCCTCAAAGAGTTAAAAATAGACCCTACGATCCAGCAATTGCACTGTTGGGGATTTACCCCAAAGATTCAGATGCAATGAAACGCAGGGACACCTGCACCCCGATGTTTCTAGCAGCAATGGCCACAATAGCCAAACTGTGGAAGGAGCCTCGGTGTCCATCGACAGATGAATGGATAAAGAAGATGTGGTTTACGTATACAATGGAATATTACTCAGCCATTAGAAACGACAAATACCCACCATTTGCTTCGACGTGGATGGAACTGGAGGGTATTATGCTGAGTGAAATAAGTCAATCGGAAAAGGACAAACATTTATGGTCTCATTCATTTGGGGAATATAAAAATTAGTGAAAGGGAATAAAGGGGAAGGGAGAGAAAATGAGTGAAAATATCAGTGAGGGTGACAAAACTTAAGAGACTCCTAACTCTGGGAAATGAACAAGGGGTAGTGGAAGGGGAGGTGGGCGGGGGGGATGGGGTGACTGGGTGATGGGCACTGAGGGGGACACTTGGTGGGATGAGCCCTGGGTGTTATGCTATATGTTGGCAAAATGAACTCCAATAAAATTTTTTTTTTAAAAATCAGAGTAACAATTAAAAAAAATTACAGCTGAGGGGACTGGAGCTTAGAAAGATTTAACTTGCATGCCTAAAGTCTACACGTGGAAGAGCTGACATTTTATCAGAGGCATTTTGACTCTTAACCAATGTGCTTTCTTTTTTTCATCTTAGGGGGAAGGAAACAACTCACCTGTTTCCTTCTGGTTGAAAAAAGGATCCCTCTTGTTTCCTCAGAAATAAACAAAATCCAGAATTTCAATATGTTAAAAGTCGACAAAACTTGGCTCCATTCAAACTAATACATCCGATTTAAGAAAGAGTTAAGGGGGAAACATGATGTTCTTTTCATTGCCATGAATGAGGACATTTGTAGTGGTTCCTTTGCTTTCCTGAGCCAAAGAGAAAACTTTTATGAATGTGAAGATTGGATTTAGTCTTCTGAACTTCCATCTAACAGAGACAGAAGAAAAGATGAACCCTACCCTCAATGAAATTCCGTCCCTCCTCAAATGCAATTATGTTCAAACCTGTTTTGTTTGTATGTGTCTCATCAAATTGCTTGAAATTGAACAGAAAGCCCCCCAAATGCTGGACAAATTCATTTTTACAATCATTTTTGAAGTACAGTAGTATTTGACATAGCTCTAGAAGGAACTTCTGTGGCTCAGCACAAACCTGCTCTCTCTAGATATATGCAACATTATATAAATAAAAGATTTTTTTTTAAAGAAAATGACTACTTAATTAAAAATATGTTCTTATTGCAGTGTACAGATCTGGTTAGTAGGGTATCTTTTGCATTCTTAGAGTGAAGAATGGTAATAATACATTACACTAACTTTGAAGAAAAAAATCTATTTCTACAACCATAATTGTTGTCAAGTCTCTTATATTCTTTAAATGCTGCAGTTAAACTTTTCTCTTGAGCTAAAGCACTGGAATTTTTGGTTTTGACCCTTTCTCAGTTTTTAAATTCAAATTTTCATCAAAGAAATCATTCTGATTTTCTGGTATTTGAAAAATTGCTTCTGTGTCTTAATTTGAATATTCATTGAAAATGCTGGATAGAAGAAGGCCAACTTCAAAATGCTGAGGCTCCCTACTAGAAATCTCCCCATGTTTCAGTACCTAGTGCATTACTTAATGTGTTTTGTTTCTAATGTTTTTTTTTTTAATTTTTATTTATTTATGATAGTCACACACACAGAGAGAGAGAGAGAGAGAGAGAGAGGCAGAGACACAGGCAGAGGGAGAAGCAGGCTCCATGCACCGGGAGCCCGACGTGGGATTCGATCCCGGGTCTCCAGGATCGTGCCCTGGGCCAAAGGCAGGCGCCAAACCGCTGCGCCACCCAGGGATCCCATGTTTCTAATGTTTTTAATTAATCTGTTTAATCTCTTAATTTATTCAACAGAAACAAGCCCAAATATACATCCCTAGTCCAAATGTCTTAATTTTGCCTACAACTATTCCTGACAAGTGGCTAAAGGCCTTGCTGAAATTCCTTTGAAAAAGAGACCTGACCTTCTGGTGTGATAGTCTCAAGAATTTCTTGCTGGCCAAGGATCCAGCTGTTAGGCCTAAGCCAAAAAGATAGGGTCAAGTTCAATGGCTAAAAAATACAACATCAGGAGAGATTAGCTCTCTTCAAACTGGAAATGAAGTCCAACTCCCACAGCTTTACTTTTGATTGATCTGTACTACCTTCAGCTATCCACCATGTTTGGAATATCCACAAACTGTCTTTTGAGCATAATCTTCTAGAAGTCTCCTTGTAATAAATTACTTTCCCCAGGGCAAGTTTTGCCATTTCTTTTCTTCTACTGTGCAGCCTCTGATCCTCAATTGTGGTTATTAATGCTAGAGCAATCACTCATAAAATGTCAGCCTCTTATTTTTTCTAATATTTTATTTATTTGAGAGAGAGAAAGAAAGCATGAGCAGGGGCAGAGGCAGAGGCAGAAGCAGACTCCCCACTGAGTAGGGATCCCATCTCAGGACTCTATCCCAGGACCCTGAGTTCATGACCTAAAGGCAGATACTAAACGGACTAAGCCACCCAGGTGCCCTAAATGTCAGCTTCTTTTTTTTTTTTTTAAGATTTTATTTATTTATTCATGAGAATACACAGAGAGGAGAGAGAGAGAGGCAGAGACACATGCAGAGGGAGAAGCAGGCTCCATGCAGGGAGCCTGACATGGGACTCGATCCAGGGTCTCCAGGATCACACCCTGGGCTACAGGTGGCGCTAAACTGCTGAGCCACCGGGATTGCCCTCTAAATGTCAGCTTCTGAGACTCATTTCCCTGGGTCAGAAATTGGGGCATGTTTTGAAGAACTCAGAGCTATTTTATTATTTTATTAGTCCTCTCAAGTTAAGATTTACTATTTGCTAGTTTCAAGAAATAAGTATGAAAAGGATTGATTTATGGGGGCTAAGCAATCTGTTTAATCTCTGTTATTTGCAAGTAAGAGGATCTCTCTTTTCTTTAGAAAAGTGTTCCCCAAAAGGTTCATTTGCATTATGAAGATTAGATCTTGGGAAATCCAATCTGGCTCTGCCTTACACAAAACATGTGTAATGACATTTGTTAAATGTCAAAATAAAAATTATTGAGGGAACTTCTTCAAAAAGTCCAAATGAGACCCCATTCTACAAATGCCCATTTAGGCCTGCTTTTGCGTGCTAAATTACTTATTCTGAAGTGATTGATCCCTTTCCCATAAGGGAATATTTCTCTTTTACTTCCTGGTAGCAACAATTCTGGCCCCTTTATCAGCTAACTCATTCCTGCACTTCACCTTTCGTTCATTCATTTAAGAAATATTTATTGACCAACAACTATGCCAGGTATTCTATGTTTTCTTGTGAAAACAGTTGAATTAGGATAGAGGAAGTGCCAGGCTCAGGGAATTTACACACGTCTGTAAATGAATAAACTGATAGTTTTGTTTGGGCAAGGCACAGAGTAGGATGATAACAATGGACTGGGACGAAGGTGGACCTATTTCAGATGGAGTGGTCATGAAAAGCCTCTCTGAAGAAATAAAATATAAGCTGAGATCTAAAGGGTAAACCCTGGAACCATGTGAAAACACAATCATTTCCATCAAAAGTCAGCTTTGTGAACTTTAAACCCTTGCAAATTGAGGTTATCATATGAGAAGTATTTCATTGGCAGCAAGGGCTAGCAAGCCAAGCCCCAGTTCAGCCCCAGTTAACATGCCAATATCATTAAAATGAGGCCATTCATCAAAGAGGAAGCTATTATGACAAACAAATATTCTAAAGTATTATTTCAAGTGCCAGACTTCCAAATCTAGGAATCACATTGCTCAATGAGGTTTAAAGGCATGTACTGATGCATGATCCAAAAAAATTAAGTTCCATTTAAGTGGTGCAGTTGCTCCCAATTATCTGCAAACTAATTATTGTGGGCATGTTTGTTCATTTTAATAAACAAATGCAGCCAACCCACTATCTAGCTATTGACTAAATAAATTCATTTTTTTCTTCCAAAATAACTGTTTGGCTGAAATCAACTGAAATTATTTCTATTCATTTGTGTATATAATATCCTGAAGACCATTCTGATAACTTTCTTTAGTTTTCTCTTATGCTAGCCCTATTCCGTGTTCATGTGGATGCACATAAAGACATGAACACACAAGAAGAGTAGTTGATGAGAAATTTATGGTAGTACAAATATAACTTCAAAGTATCTGGTATTTTCTCTCACTAATATATTAGTCTTTATGAAGAGGCAAGGCTAACAGGGGCTCTCATCTAAAGCTTATGGACCTGAGGTAAAGGTGGGTCTCAGGTTCTTGGAGAGAATTTGTGGCGTTCTGGGTCACAATTGGGACACTAGTGTTCTCTGGGTGGTGACCAGAGCTACAGATGCTTGGGAAGATCCTAAATGCATGTTTCTAAGTAGCAACATGAACAGCTGTCTTAATGGAGGATGTTCTGCACTATCTTTTCTCTTGTTTTCTTTTATTTTGCAATCTTGAATCTGGGCATTAAAATATAAATTTTAGATGTATTTTTATAATATTAATGTCAAGACCTTCTGTCTATATCTAATAAAGTATGAAAATTCTTTTTTTTAAGGTAACTTTTAAAAAATATATTTTATTTATTTATTCATGAGAGACACACAGAGAGAGAGAGAGAGAGAGGCAGAGACACAGGCAGAGGAAGAAGCAGGCTCCATGCAGGGAGCCTGATGTGGGACTCAATCCTGGGACTCTAGGATCATGCCCTGGACCGAAGGCAGGCACTAAACCGCTGAGCCACCCAGGGATTCCCTAAAGTATGAAAATTCTTACAAAAACCTGATCACATTACTCCCCTTATTAAAACCTTCCAATGGTTCTCTGTGGTTTTCGAGGTGAAGCCCAAGCAGATCAGGATGAGATAGTGAGTGCAATCTGGCCTCTACCTCTCTCCTAGTCTGCTACCTACCCTACTCACTCCAGAAAAGTGCCACATGACTGAGTATCGTGCACTGTGTGAATAGCTTTACCTGGATTTTCTTAATTGCTCTTCAAAACCATGTCCTGGGAGGATTCCAAGGTGGTGGAGAAGTAGAAGACCTTACTTTCTTCTGGTCCTAGGAATTAGGTAAATAGCTATCAAATCATTCTGAACACCTGTGAACTCAACTAGAGGGCTAGGAAAAGAATAAGTTGTGACTCTACAAATAGAAAAGGGACCATCTTCTGGAGGAATGACAAGACAAAAAAAAAAAAAAAACCTCACCTCAAAAAAGAGAACGAGAGGCAGTACTGACTGCCAGGGACCTAATCAGTATGGATATAAGTAAGATGTTGGAACTAGCATTCAGAATGATGATTATAAAGATATTAGCTGTGCTTGAATAAAGCACACAAAATACTACAAAATTCATTTCTGGAGAAATAAACACTAAAATCTAATCAGGTCAAAATCAAAAGACTATTAATGAGATGCAATAAAAAAAAAAAGAGGGTCTAACTGCTAGGATAAATGAGGCAGAAGAGAGAATTAGTGATATAGAAGCCAAAATGATGGAGAACAAAGAAGCTGAGAAAAAGAGAGATAACTACTGGATCATGAGGGAAAAATTCAAGAGATAAGTTATACCATAAAGTGAAACAATATTAGAATTATTGAGATCCCATAAGAAGAGGAAAGAGAGAGAGAGAGAGAGAAAGTATAACATCTAATTCATGCGGGGAATATAAAAAGTAGTGAAAGGGAATAAAGGGGAAAGGAGAGAAAATGAGTGGGAAATATTAGTGAGGGAGACAGAACACAAAAGACTCCTAACTCTGGGAAGTGAACAAGGAGTAGTAGAAAGGGAGGTGGGCAGGGGGTTGGGGTGACTGGGTGATGGGCACTGAGGGGGCACTTGGCGGGATGAGCACTGGGTGTTATGCTATATCTTGGCAAATCAAACTCCAATAAAAAAATATACCAAAAAAAAGTACACCAGAACAAATTACAGCAGAGAATTTTCCTAATCTGGGGAAGGCATTCAAGTCCGGGAAACACAGAGAACCCCCCCCCCGCAAATCAATAAAAATAGGTCAACACCTGGACATATAATAGTGAAACTTTCAAATCTCAGAGACAAAGAGAAAATCCTGAAAGCAGCTCGGGACAAGAGGTCTGTAACCTATAAGTATAAAAACGTTAGACTGATAGTAGACCTATCCACAGAGACATGGCAGGCCAGAAAGGACTGGCATGAAATATTCAGGATGCTAAATGAGAAAAATATGCAACCAAGAATACTTTACCAGCTAAGCTATGTCATTTAAAATAGAAGGAGCAATAAAAAGTTTCCAGGACAAACAGAAAATAAAAGAATTTGTGATCACTAAACAAGCCCTGCAAGAAATATTAAAAAGGATACTTGAAGCAAGAGAGAACTCAAAAATAACATAGACCAGAAAGGAATAGAGATAATATACAGACAGTGACTTTACAGGTAATACAACAACACTAAATTGTCTTTCAATAGTTACTCTGAATGTAAATTAGCTAAATACCTCAATAAAAAAGACACAGGGTATCAGATTAGATAAAAAAGCAAGACACATCAGTATGCTTTCTCATATTAGACTCATTTTAGACCCCCCAAAAAAAACACCTCCAGAGACTCATTTTAGACCCCAAAACACGTCCAGATTGAAAGTGAGGGGGTAGAAAACCATTCATCATGCTAATGGACATCAAAAGAAAGCTGGGTTAGAAGGAAAAAAAAAAAAAGAAAGCTGGGGTGGCAATCCTTATGTCAGGTAAATTAGATTTTAGACCAAAGACTGTAATAAGAGATGAGGAAGGACACTATATCATAATTAAAGGATCTATTCAACAAGATGATCTAATATTTGTAAGTATTTATGTCCCTACCATGATAGAAGCCAATTATATGAACCAATTAATAACAAAATTAAAGAAACACATTGATAATACAACAACAACAGCAATAATATTACAATAATAGTAGGGGACTTAAACACCCCAGTCACAGCAATGGATAGATCATCTAAGCAGATCAACAAGGAAACAAGGGCTTTGAATGACCCACTGGACCAGATGGACTTCATAGCTATATTCAGAGCATTCCATCCTAAAGCAACAGAATATACATTCTTCTTAGGTGCACATGGAACATTTTCCAGAATAGATCATATACTGAGTCACAAATCAGATCTCAACCAGTACTAAAAGACTGGAATTATTCCCTGCATATTCTTAGACTACAATGCTTTGAAACTTGAACTCAATCACAAGAAGAAATTTGGAAAGAACTCAAAGACATGGATAAAGAACATCCTACTAAAGAAAGAATGGGTCAACCAGGAAATTAAAGAAGAATTAAAAATAAGTCATGGAAACAAATGAAAAAGAAAACAAAACTGTTCAAAACCTTTGGGATGCAGTGAAGGTGGTCTTAAGAGAGAAAAAACAAGAAAGTTCTCAAATATACAACCTAATCTTACAGCTAGAGGGGCTGGAGAAAGAACAGCAAATAAAGCCCAAACCCAGCAGGAGAAGAGAATTAAAGATTAGAGTAGAAATCAATGAAATAGAAACCAAAAGAACAAGAGAACAGATCAACGAAACTAGGAGCTGATTCTTTGAAAGAATTAATAAGATCAATAAATCCTTTGCCAAACTTATTAAAAAGAAAAGAGAAAGGACACAAATAAATAAAATCATGAATGAAAAAGGAGACACTTGATGAGATGAGCACAGGTGCTATACTATATGTTGGCAAATTGAATTTAAATAAGATATTTAAATTAAAAAAAAAAAGAAAAAAGAGCCACACCAAAATATACAAACAATTATAAGAATATATTATGAGCAACTATATGCCAACAGATTAAGCAACCTGGAAGAAACAGTTGCATTCCTAGCGATGTATAAACTACCAAAATTGAAACAGGAAGAAATAGAAAACCTGAATAGATTCACAACCAGCAAGGAAATTGTAGCAGTAATCAAAAATTTCCCAACAGAGTCCAGGATGGGATGGTATCCCAGGGGAATTTTACCAAGTATTTTAAGAATTAATACCGATTCTTCTGAAGCTGTTTCAAAAACAGAAATTGAAGGAAAACTTCCAAAATCTTTCTATGAGGTTAGCATTATACCTTAATCTCAAAACTAGACAAAGACCCCATCAAAAAGGAGAATTACAAACCAATATCCCTGATGAACATAGAGGCAAAAATTCTAATTAAAGTATTAGCCAATAGGATCCAACAGTACATTAAAAAGATTATTCACCATGACCAGGATTTATTCCTGGCCTGCAAGGGTGTTTCAACATCTGCAAATCAATCAATGTGATGCACTACATTAATGAAAGAAAGGACAAGAACCATATGATCCTCTCAATAGATGCAGAAAAAGCATTTGACAAACTGCAGCATCCATTCTTAATTAAAACTCTTCACAGTGTAGGGATAGAGGGAACATACCTCAATATCATAAAAGCCATCTACAAAAAGCCCACAGCAAATATCATTCTCAATGATGAAAAACTGAGAGCTTTTTTCCCTAAGAAAACAGGAACACAGCAGGGATGCCCACGCTCACCACTGTCGTTCAACATAGTACTAGAAGTCCTAGCCTCAGCCATCAGACAAAAAAAGAAATAAAAGGCATCCAAATTGGAAAAGAAGTCAAACTCTCAGTCTTGGCAGATGACATGATATTCTATGTGGAAAATCCAACAGACTTCACCCCAAAATTGCTAAAACTCACACAGGAATTCAGCAAAATGGCAGGATCAAAATCAATGCACAAAAATCAGTTGCATTTCTACATTTAGCAATGAGACCGAAGAAAGAGAAATTAAGGAGTTGATCCCATTTACAATTGCATATCTTAAAACAATAAGATAACTAGGAATAAACCTAACCAAAGAAGCAAAGGATCTGTACTTAGAAAATTATAAAACACTCATGAAAGAAATTGAGGAAGACACAAAGAAATGGAAAAACATTCCATGCTCCTGGATTGGAAGAACAAATATTGTTAAAATGTGTATGCTACCTAGAGCAATCTATACATTCAATGCAATCCCTATCAAAATACCATCAACTTTTTTTCACAGAGCTGGAACAAATAATCCTCACATTTATATGGAACCAGAAAAAACCCCAAATAGCCAAAGGAACGTTGAAAAGAAAACCAAAACTGGTGGCATCATAATTCCAGACTTTACAAGCTCTATTACAAAGATGTAATCATCAAAACAGTATGGTACTGGCACAAAAACAGACACATAGATCAATGGGACAGAAGAGAGATCCCAGAAATGGACCCTCAACTCTATGGTCAACTAATGTTGGACGAAGCAGGAAAGAATATCCAATGGAAAAAAGACAGTCTCTTTAACAAATGGTGTTGGGGAAATTGGACAGCCACATAGTGAATAATGAAACTGGACCATTTTCTCACACCATACACAAAAATAGACTCAAAATGGATCAAAGACCTAAATGTGAGACAGGAATCCATCAAAATCCTAGAGGAGAACATAGGCAGCAACCTCTTTGACCTCGGCCACATCAACTTCTTGCTAGACATGTCTCCAAAGGCAAGGGAAACAAAGGCAAAAATGAACTATTAGGACTTCATCAAGATAAAAACCTTCTGCACAGCAAAGGAAACAGTTAACAAAATCAAAATACAATCAACAGAATGAGAGAAGATATTTGCAAATTTCTTATCAGGTAAAGGGCTAGTATCCAAAATCTATAAAGAACTTAACACACTCAACACTGAAAGAACAAATAATCCAGTCAAGAAATGGGCAGAAGATATGAACAGGCATTTCTCTAAAGAAGACCTACAAATGGCCAACAGACACGTGAAAAAAATGTTCAACATCACTTGGCATCAGGGAACTACCAATCAAAACCACAATGAGATACCACCTCATACCAGTCAGAATGGCTAAAATTAACAAGTCAGGAAATGACAGATATTAGCGAGGATGCAGAGAAAGGGGAACCCTCTCACATTGTTGGTAGCAATGCAAGCTGGTGCAGCCTCTCTGGAAAATAGTATAGAAGTTCCTCAAAAAGCTGAAAATAGAGCTACCCTACAACCCAGCAATCTTTGGGTATTTACCCCAAAGATACAAATATGGCAATCCAAAGGGGCACCTGTACTCCAATGTTTACAACAGCAATGTCCACAATAGCCAAACAATGGAAGAGCCCAGATGTCCATTGACTGATGAATGGATAAAGATGTGGTATATATACACAACGGAACATTACTCAGCCATCAAAAAATGAGATCTTATGTGCAAGAACGTGGATGGAACTAGAGGGTATTATGCTAAGTGAAATAAGTCAATCAGAGAAAGACAATTATCATATGATCTTAAATCCTAAATTCTTTTTTTTAAGATTTTATTTATTTATTCATGACAGAGAGAGAGAGAGAGAGAGAGAGGGAGGGAGAGGCAGAGACACAAGCAGAGGGAGAAGCAGGCTCCATGCAGGGAGCCTGATGTGGGACTCGATCCTGGGTCTCCAGGATCACACCCCAGGCCGAAGGTGGCGCTAAACCGCTGGGCCACTGGGGCTGTCCTTCAGTCCTAAATTCGTATATGTGGAATTTAAGAAACAAAACAGGATCACTGGAGAAGGGAGGAAAAAATAAAATAAGATGAAATATGAGAGGGGAACAAACCACAAAAGACTCTTAATCATAGAACACAAACTGAGGGACATTAGAGCAGAGGGGCATGCGGGGATGGGGTAACTGGGTGATAGACATTAAGGAGGGCACGTGATGTAATGAGCACTGGATATTATATCAGACTGATAAATCACTGACCTCTGCCTCTGAAACTAATAATAAATTATATGTTAATTGAATTCAAATAAAAAAATAAAATATAAAACAAAACTCCCCAAAACATGTCCCAAATCACCGTGCCCTTTCACACGTCTCTGTGTTTGACCAGGTGTTGTCTCTACCTGGAATTCCCTTCATGCTTTGCCTGGCAAATTGCTTCCCACCGTTGAAATCTCTACTGAAGATTGTCCTCATCTGAGTAGTCAGTTCTCTTTAGTTCCCTGGGAAGAGCTAATCACTTTCTCTATTCTGCTGTGATTATCACAGCACCTATCACTGTGCATGGTATCTCCCACTGTCTTGTGTATCTCCTCTACCAAGCTATAAATTGATTAAGGGTGCTGACCAGGATTTGAATCATTTTATGATCAGGCCTTGGACAGTGCCTGGTGTGCACTAAAGGTTCATTAGATGACCGGCAGGTAGAATTAAATTGAAATGAGGTAAAGATAGATGGATATAGAGATAGATATAGTTATAAAAAGACACACACAAACACACACACACACATAAAGATATACACACACACATATCTTTCTGTGGATGTCAATGTTCAATAAAACAGGGTCTTGGGTTCATAAGACCAAAGGTTCTTCCATAATGGAACACAACAAGGATATTTGGAAGAGGTGTAGAGGGCGTTGTTCTTCCAATATTTACACAGGAAACTGTCATGGGTAGAATAAAATGCTTCTGCAAATATCTGGTGTTTTCTTGGCACAGCTTCTCTTGGGCTTAGCTTTGCAAAATCTTCCCCAGGCTGTGTTTTCCTGGTTGCCATGGAGCCAATTCCCTTCTAAAGGAAACAATTGAGGAATTAAGTGACTGTGCTTGGTCTCCAGGTGGACAGAGAACAGCCAGCCCAACTTGTAATTTGGAACATTAAAGTTTGTTTTTGGTATGCTTCCTCCTCTCCCTGCTGTTATTCTTTGGTCTCTAACCTCTTGGAATTTGTCTTTTCCAATGTAACTCAGAGCCTAGCGTCTCATGATGCAGCTTGGTTTGGTTGGTTATGTAAGAAAGTAAGAGCAACTGCATTTGTTCAGGCAAACCTGTGATCATTTATGCCTGAGGCAGGGTGAGGAAAAATCAGGAAGCCAAAGGATCAAGAATCACACAGAATAAACTTGGCTGATAAGTAAATTCTGGGGGCAGGGGGTAGGGGAAAGTGTTTAAAATATGAAAGTGGGAGAGAAATGAATAGATTTGCAGGATCTAGTTTATTGGATTTAATGAGTTTTGCAAACTTTAGAGGATATACAGGGAACTCATTATATGACCCAACCTCCTAGAAAGCTTTAGGTGTAAAGAAAAAACTATTCTTGGTAATTAGACAACTTTAACAGAATAAGGCTGAAGATAGTGAGAAGAAACACTTAGAAAATGCTAGAAATGTTATTTACGCCAGTAGCTCAACCAGAAGTATTCTTCATTAGTGTGAGGCTACAAAAGGTTACTTTTCTTTTTAAAATCAAATGATCTTGTTTTAAACACTCTTAAAGATTTCAAGATTGCTTGCCTTACATTAGGGCCACTCATAAAGAGTTCTCAGTTATTTCTGGGTACCCAGATGGGTGCCTCTCATTTGCCCACAAGTAGGTTAGTCAGTTGCAGCCACCTCATTGACCTTTTTTTATACTTCCTCTTCAGATCTGGCTCCCACTTGTCCGATCTTCTGTCCATGAAGCCAAATGGTGAGAGCAGAATGGTGATAACTTGCTATACCTTGATGTGCCAAAATTTTTCTGTTTGAGAGAAGTTTCTGAGCACATCAACACATACAAATAGGTCCTGGGGTAAGGTAAGGAAGGCAGGGAAAGAAAAAGTGAGGAAGAAATGAAGATATTGCGTATATGCACTGTGCCTGGGCTCTAGTGCAGCAGGTTCTGAATGATTGTTGTAATAATTTACTACAATCATGATGTTACACACATGTTAATGTGAACTCTCCCCATCCCAGGAGAAAACTGAGATAATGCTTCTTTTTTTTTCTCTCTCTTCCTTCTTTCCTCTTTCTTTCTTCTTTCTTTCTTTCTTTCTTTCTTTCTTTCTTCTTTCTTTCTTTCTTTCTTTCTTTCTTTCTTTCTTTCTTTCTTTCTTTCTTTCCTTCTTCCTTTCTTTTTCTCTCTCCTTCCTTCCTTCCTTCTTCCTTTGTTCTTTTATACAACAAGTATTTATTGAATACTGACTATGAGGCAGACATTATGCTAATGCAGGAAATATAGTAGTTAATTAACAAAATAGACACAGTCTTGACTCTCACAGAACCTAGAATCTAGAGTGGCATGGAAACTACTTATAGGGGATCCCTGGGTGGCTCAGCAGTTTAGCGCCTGCCTTTGGCCCAGGGCGCTGATCCTGGAGTCCCGGGATCGAATCCTATGTCGGGCTCCAAGGCATGGAGCCTGCTTCTCCCTCCTCCTGTGTCTCTGCCTCTCTCTCTCTCTATGTCTATCATAAATAAATAAATCTTTAAAAAAAAAAGAAACTACTTAGAAACAAAGAATCATAAAAAAATTATTAAGTACAATTTTAAGTATTGTGAAGGAGACGCTGACGGTATTCTTTTATTATTATTATTGTGATAAGAACACTTAACGTAAGATCTACTGTTGTAACACATTTGAAGCACAATGCAGAATTGTTGACTACAGGCACAATGTTGTACAGCAGATATCTAGAACTAATTCGTCTTGAATAACTGAAACTTTTTACTTGTTGAATAGCAGCTCCTCGTTTACCTCCTCTAATCCCTGGCGATCAACATTCTACTCTCAAGGAGTCTATTTTAGATATCTCGTATGAGTAGAATTACCCAATATTTGTTCTGTGCCTGGCTTATTCCACTTAGCATGATGTCCTCCAGGTTTATTCATGTTGTTGCAAATGGCATAATCTTTTTTCTTTTCTTTTTTTCCTTTCTTCCTTCTTTTTTTTTTTTTTTTTTTTTTTTAGAGGGAGGAGAGGGGCAGGGAGAGAATCTCGAGTAGGCTCCACACCCAATGCAGAGCCTGATGCAGGGTTTGATCCACAATGCTGAGGTCATGACCTGAGCCAAAATCAAGAGTTGGATGCTTAACCAACTGAGCCACCCAGGTGCCCCTCTTTTTTTTTTTTTTTTAAGACTAAATAAATACTCTATTGCATGTACATACCAGATTTTCTTCATTCATTCATTATGGACACTTTGGTTTTTTACATATCTTAGCCTTTGTGAATAATGCTTCAGTGAATATGACAGTGCAGATATCTCTCTGCGATCCCAGTTTCATATGGCTACATATCATATACCCAGAAGTGGGATTATTAGATCATATGGTCATTCTATTTTTAATTTTTGAGGGACCTCCATACTATCTCACATAGTAGCTGCATCATTTTACATTCCTACCAACAGTGTACAAAAGGATTTTCTTTTCTCTATAACCTCATCAATACTTTTGTTTTTTGATAGTAGCCATCCTAATAGGTGGGAGGTAATAGCTCATTGTGGTTTTTGATTTGCATTTCCCTCATAATTAGTGGTGTTGAGCATTGTTTCATATATCTGCTGGCCATTTGTATCTTCTTTGGAGACATGTCATTCAAGTTCTTTGCCTATTTTTTTCAACTACACTCTTAAGAGTGTACTGTAAGAGGGACAGACCTCATCTGGGAGTATATATGTATTGTTGCCATCCTGAGGAAATAAAATATGAGAACCAGTTAAATTTGAAATTCAGAGAGACAACAAATCTTTCAGTGTAAGTATGCCTCCTAGAGTAGCTGGGATATTCTTACACTAAAGACTTATTTGTTGATTATCTGAAATTCAAATTAAACTGGGGTTCTATATTTTATTTGGCAACCCTATGTGTGTGGACTAGGGGAGGGAGTAATTAAGGAAAGTTACTTTTAGGAAATGATATCTGAACTTAGACCTGGAGGACAATCGATATTATCCAGGTTCAGAGGTGTGGGGAAGAAAACAGAGGGCAAAAGTATACCAGACAGACAAAGGAATAGCATGTGTATGAAGTAGGAAAGATCTGGTAATTTTAGTCACTGTGGGCAAAATGTAATGAGTAGAGGGAGGGGTAGAATTTGTTGATGCTAGAAAGAGATGACAAGGTAGAAAAATCAGGGACTAGGTTAAGTATATCCCATTTTAAACACATTGGGGATGGAAATTAGAAACCTAGGCTCTGGTCTTTGGGTTACACTGAGCAGCCTACTGGTCTTGGGCAAGTTAATTCACCCTCTGGATCTCAATTTACTATTCATGGGCCAAATACATGTTAAATTGTTGACAAATGAGATCATAGAATGCAGACCCTGAAGGGTTAACTCAAAGAAAACTCAAGGTTATCTAACATAAAACCCACAAGGTACAGGTGACTGAGTGAGGCCTTGGCAAGGATGCTGCAACAATGAAAGGTACAAAGAATTCTGAAGTCGGAAGTCTTAGATTCAAAGCCAGGCTCTGTCACTTTTCCACTCTGTGGCCTTGGGTGAGTGAGTCAACTTTGCTCTGAGCCTCCACATTTCTCATATGTAGAACAAGATTAACAACATCTTCCTTCCTAAATTGTCATTAAGACTCATGATAACATAAATAGAATGCTTACCAATACAATACAGCCTTATACATAGTAGCTGCTCAGCCAATCATTTTTTGTTCAGTTAGGTTAATGGTTCATAATTTTAAAGAATTCTGGAAACCTTTGGTGGAAAACAGTGAAGGAGAAAAGAAGCAAACTATTGCCCTAGACACACATTATGTACATCATGGTTTGGGCTTATGGTTATTCCTGCTTTTGGAATTGCAGGGGATATGAATGTAAACAACAGATTCTTAGGCTATGAAGTATCAAAAGTTCAAAAGGCACAGTGGGTGAGACAAAGAAAGACTATGAACTTTAATATTTCCTTTATTCTCCACTTCCTCATCTTCAGTTAATTGCCTAAGCAACCATTAATGAGTACCTTTCATGCAGCTATTAAGCAGCTTATAATCTCCCTAGAGGAAGACAGATAAATAAAAAAAAATGAATAGGTACATGGATGCAAAGTTATTGATTGTCCCAGGGGAGTAAACCTTATTAGTAGGAATTTCATACTAAGGAAGAAGACAGTTTTGGAGAGACCTTGGGATATCCCTCAGAACACACAGTGGAAGCTGTCCCTGCTCTCCAATAATGGCACTAGCTCCCTTTCCTTGCTCCAGCACAAGATGTACAGGTACTTAGGGCTGTGGAACATGTTTTTTATCTAATTTTTCAGTTCCCTCAAGCACAGTGAAAGAAAATGGTTGGTACTTGCTGCGGTAGGTTAGTATTTGATAAATGTTGGTTGAATTGAATTGTTTACCTAATGGCCCAGTGCCAGGTAGATGGCCAAATATTTAGTGGAATCTCTCATATGTTGAAAAAGCAATGGAAGTACATGCTCATTGAGCTGTTAATTTTTTCAGCAAAGATGGATGTGTGTGAATCCATCCATAGCTGAGTCTAGTTCATGCTTCTGCAAAGCAACTGGCCATATTAGGAAAGAAGTTGGTTGCCTAGAATAGACAAGCTAATCCTTTAACAAAGGCAATGCTTGTGACTCTAATTCCCAAATGTACGCTGAAAAAAAGAACCCAGAATGAACAGATTATAAGCATTTACAATTTGGGGCTCTATGAAATGTTTAGTTATAATTGACCACGGCTTAATGCTTCTGGAAAGTCTGGGGTTTTTTGTACCCCTCTTTTGGAAGATAAGAAAACCATCTGGAACAAAGAATTAAGTTTCAGAAGGTCAACCTCCTACACCTTTGACAGTTATGGTTTTGGGCAAAGGAAACTGTTGTTCCAGAGGATGTCCCTGAGGCACCAATCTTCATAATCACTCAAGAAAGGTTCAATTGTATTCAGAAAGGCTGCTTTTCCTCACAGGAAAAGGAGTAGCATGTTTTAGAATTATCGCCAACTACAAGAGTTGAGATGAAAATATCAGGACTGCTACTTAGCATATTCAACTGATATCCACCTTGCCAGTAATCACAGATTTGGGTGGTAGGTGCTCAGCCACAGTTGAGAAAACCAGACCTTCTAGGAGGATCCAAGCTAAGTGAAAAGAAAGGACTGATAGTGGTAGAAAATAAATAAAACCCAACTGCTCAAATAGTGTAAAGATGTGCATCACTAAACACACAGTACTTTTGTGGGGATTTTTCCCCCCAATTTAATCACTGAGATTGTATTACTCCTTCAGGGGGCTACTTTTTTTAAAAATTTTTAAATCCATTTTGCAATTTCTGTGTAAATTATCATGAGCCTTATTCT
Source organism: Vulpes vulpes (assembly GCF_048418805.1). NCBI lineage: Eukaryota > Metazoa > Chordata > Mammalia > Carnivora > Canidae > Vulpes > Vulpes vulpes. Next base: position 67,668,864 of record NC_132789.1, on the reverse strand, counting down.
CTGACCAGTTTAAAAGGTGAAATGTACTCAGACCTGCTTTCTTTGGTTTATATCAAGCCTTCATAATTTAACTATAAAAGCCACTTACTTAATAAAAAGTCTATAGCCCACCATTAGGATCATTATCAGCATCACCATTGAGATGATTTCTTATAAAATATAGGTTACATTTTAAAATTCAGTTTCTTTTTTGAATTTGAGTTTATGGAAAAATGGATTCACAATGGATATAATTGCTAGAAATGCAAACCAGAAAATTAAGAAATTTGAGAGTTAGAGTTGGAATAAGAAAACATATAATTTTCTATTGTAATTACTAAAGAAAAATATCTATTATTACTTATTTCCTCAGTGTTCTGAAAGTGTATAATTGTTTCTGGGAGTTAAAGTTTGGACGATAGATACTTTAAGTATTTTTTATATGCTTGTCTCCCCCAGACAGATGAGATTTGAAGATAGTGACTTTATCTGATTCACTTGGATCTCTAATATCTAACACAATACCTGGTACAGAATAATTAGCACAGAAAAACTGTTAAGTAAATGGCTTTGGAGATGGTACTACTATAGTATGATATTTTTCAAAACAAGTGTTGCCTTCAAGCCCCCTAGAGACATTTGTGGAATGATCTCAATGATGTGTGTGTGTGAGTGGAGGTTCTACTTCGGGATCAGGATGCTAAATGTCCTAAACAAATGTTGAGGACAGTCTTGTCGAATTTCTCATATGTTCAGTTGAATAGTCACTAATATCCTGTGGCTCTCCAATGCTGAGGATTCTCTTCTGACCCACTGAAAAACTCTAGAAGTCATTGCTCCTGCCCGTGGGATTGAACATAGGTTAAATTCTATTCAAAGGCTACTTTTTTCAATATTTGTGAGAATCCTTAGTGAATGCTCTTTGACCTAGTCATTCCATATACGAAACTTTATCCTAGAAAAATAACAAGTAGGATTGTTATGGAGAAAATATGTATAGTTTCACTTGAAACGAAATAGGGTGACTTACATGTCCTGACTGGCTGGGGACTTTCCCCCCTCCCTTATGGCATTGTCATTCCCTCAGTGCTGGGCAAGTCCTTACTAACTTGCTATTGACCACCCTACAGCAGAACCCTCTCTTTTGCTGAATGAATATTTTGAGATGCCGCTTGAAAATAGAGGACATGTGGTCATCAAGTTGCCTTCTAAGGCATTGGGGTTTAGTTAACCTCATGACTTTTGCCTTTCAGAATGAACAACATAAGGTCGGGGCAAAGAGAGTTCCTTGTGAGAATTAAAAGCAATTAGGAGAGGCTAAATATGGAAAGAATTTTTTAAAAAGGAATAGACAGACTCAGAGACTTGTGGCCAAGGAATAAAGTTGATGAGCTTGAGCCAAAGAGGGATGTTTATAAAGTAGTTTTTGCTATGACGTGCATTTGACTTGAAGTTTGTCTTTCTTCTTCCCATTCTGGCTGATGTTTCAACCTGATTGATGGGCTAAACAGAGATTACAAACAGGAAAAGAGTCAACAGGAAAATAGAGCCCTACCCACTGCCTCCCCTCACCAAATCCCACCTCAAAATGCATTCTAGGGAGACAAACAGCTAAAAAACACAAAAGAAAGAGATTTACAGCATATGGAACTGATCTTAGATTTGTATTCTGAATTTGTTTTTAAAACCCTTTGTAAATCAGTAAGGGTAAGGCATGGAAGCATGAGGAAAAATATCAATGGGGAAATCATATGAAAGGAAATATGGATGGCAAGTAAACTTAAACATAATCTTCAACTTCATGGGGAAAAATGAGAATACAAATTAAAGTCATCTTGAGATGCCATTTTTATACTGAGATACCATTTAAACCCAGGAGACTGGCTTTGGTGTGTATGGGGCAGTAGAGGGGGATTCGTTATTGGTTTGGTTTTTTGTTTTGGTGTTGTTTTGTTTTGTTTTTTACAATATCAACCTTTTGCAAAGATATAGATCAATGGGAACTTATATTCTGATAGTGGAAGTATACATGGGTTCAACTATTGTGGAGAGCAACTTAATAGTATATATCACATGATACTATAATATAACCCAGCAAATTCTCTCCTAGGTATATTCCCAGGACTCTTGTTCCCATTGCTTAAGAATATAAGTATTAAGGTTTACTTTGCAGCATTGTTTTTAATAGTGAAAAAAGTGGGAGGCAATGTATTGTTTATTGTTATCAACATTTAGCCCCTTAGGAAGATGTTTTGCTCCAACAGAGCAACGTTAATTATCACAGCCTCTCATGTTCTCTGCACAGGAAGAGGAAAAAACTATTGGGGAGTCTGATATAAGGAAGTGAATTTGCAAAGCTTGGCTCCTCTCTCTCTTTTCTTGGGAATATTAATATTCCTCCATGCAAAAGTGCATAAGCTCTGCTTCATTCCAAAAGATTTATAGTCCTGCACTGTTGGTGTGGGAAAGATGGAGCTAGGTGATTGCTGCCTGTAACTTAGGTTCTGGGGTTCAGAATTAGGAAGTCCATTGGCTCACAGATATAAGCCATAGTCTTCAGTTCAGTTTTATCAGTAAAAAGATGACATTCTGGGCAGTCCTGGTGGCGCAGCGGTTTAGCACCGCCTGCAGCCCAGGGTGTGATCCTGGAGACCCGGGATCGAGTCCCACATCAGGCTCCTTGCATGGAGCCTGCTTCTCCCTCTGCCTGTGTCTCTGCCTCTCTCTCTCTCTCTCTCTCTCTCTCTCTCTCTGTGTGTGTTTCTCATGAATAAATAAATAAATAAGTAAATAAATCTTTAAAAAAAAAAAAAAAGATGACATTCTGATCTCCATCTGCCATCCTCCTTTATTTCATTTCTTGAATGGGTCAGTATAGATGTATGCTATTTATTGGGCCACTTGAATCTCAACACTGGAAACAAGTAAGAAATATAATTTGGGAACAAAGGATATATGAATAAAGAGGCTCTCAGATGACCAGGGCAGACAGATCTATGCTTTGGGGATATTACAGTAGGCTGTGGCCATGGCGGATTTTTACCTTAGTGGTTTTCTTCAGCTTACGGTGGCTTTGTACAGGCCATGCATATGACTGTTTTTAGAAAGGCAAGACTACACCCATGAGGCCTTAAACAAACATCATGTAGCCCTGCCCTCCACTGAGCAAAAGCAACTGTTCAGCAGGCTATCAGCTTCAGAAAGTGCAGGCCAGGGTGACATCTTAATCAAATGATGAGGACTTAAAAATGCAGATTGCCAGCTTGACCTGTACCTGTATCTGGGCCAGTTATCATAGGTCAAGCTGAGGCAAAATTAAATCTTCTAAGCCATTCTTGAACATAATGGCATTTGCCGATTTTAAAGTGCAAGGCAGACTGAACTTCACAAGAATTATGGAACACTGGCAGAGTCTAGCTTTAAACTTTTATAACTAGACCTAACTAGGTAGCCCCGGATCACTGTTTCAAATTCCATTTTGCTTCCAAGACTATAGAACTTCAGAGTAGCTCATACTGGGTATCTTGGATTTATTGGGAGTATTTACAGGCAAAGGGGCCACTCAGTGGCACACCAAAGCTAGCTAATACCACTCAAGAGAATGATTGTTAAATTTTCATTAATTTTACTAGGCATTGATGTCACAATGGTGGGAGCATTTATGCTTCTGAAATCAGTAATCCTACATATTAGGGTTCATCCTCATCCCTACCCCCAGCCAATTGTTACTTTTCCCACCATGTGCTTTCATATTCACTTTGGGGTTGGAAATTACTGGAGTTTGGACCTGAATTGAGATCCAATCTGTGGCAGATGCTATTATTTTCAATCAAGAGAAGGACCAGGGCACCAGTTTTAAAGAGATATGCCATTTGGAGTGGGGGAGATTGAAGTAGAGAACTCAATGAAATTATTGCAGACCCAATAATTAGGAAGACAACAAAAGAATCCTATGCCTGGAATAATCTGTCTTTCATAGACTGATCTCCTTAAGAATTCAAGAAACTGAAGAAGTTTGAAACACAGTGTAGTAAAAAAGAAAAATACAACAATAAGCAGAAAGACAGGGTGATTGAACTAGGAGAAGAGAAATTTCTTTAGGAAAATAGTGGAAACTACAGAATAGGCAAATTTATATAAAAGAGAAATTAAGATTTTAAGGGTGGAACTTATAGAAAATATTAAATGACAATGGAGATGTATCTCAAACTCAGTCTCTTGGAGGCCTTGAAAAGGGGTTGGGGGGGCTGAGGAGGCACCACCTTCATTGTTGCCCAGTCAGAAGCATCAACTGGGACCCAGGGAAGAAAGTAAAAACTTAAGGAACAAATGAATAGTGGCCCCAGGAAAGGCCAGGATTTAGGTCACTGTCAAGAGGCAAATTTTTAAAGTTGTATAGAAAAGCAACTTGTTATGATCTTAGATGAAGTCATTTGAAATATTACTTTGGAAAACTTAAAGATGAGATCCCCTAAAGGACTGAAACAGCTCTCCTGAGTGCTTGCAGAACAGTCTGGACAGATTCCAGAGAAGAAAATGAGAAAGATCAGTATTATATTCAAATAATTATGGGGAGAGTTTTCCAGGTGCCAGTTTCTGCATGTGGAAATATAGGAATTGCTTGTTCTAAAAGGAAATGGGTCTGAGAAAATTAGTGAATTAGCACTCTAAAGGAAGGCACAGATAAGGCCTTCTAAGAGGAAATGGGTCTGAGAAAATTAGGGAATTAGCACTGAAAAGGAAGGCACAGATAAGATAATTTCCCACATGATAAAAGTTTAAACAATAGGCAGTGCAAAGATAGGCTGAGTCCAGCCCTGGTTGAAGGTTGAGCTAAAGGAGACATCTTCCAGTTGAGATTATTTAACCAGGAAAGGTGAAAGTGGACAAGGTTTTGAACAGTGGATTATTTCAGCAGGTTCAGAACAAATCGATTTCATATCTCTTATCAAGAAAAAAATGCAAAACCAAACTTGCAGGAAAATGCTAGAAAACTGAATGTCTGCGTCAGAAATTAAACAGCAAATTTGTGAAAGACACTCAGGGCTAGCAAAATTATAGTCCTTCATGAGGTAGACGAGGAAAAGGAATGATTAAGAAGCCAAACAAACTGCTTACACACCCTCTAGAATCTTCCACAAAGATGTACCAGAAGTGAAATTATGCATTATAGAGGCACCTGAGTGGCTCAGTTGGTTAAATCTGCCTTCAGTTCAGGTCATGATCCTGGGGTCTGGGATGGAGCCCTAATTTGGGCTCCCTGCTCAGTGGGGAACCTGCTTATCTCTCTCCCTCTGCCACTTCCCTGCTCATGTTCTCTCTTGCATGCTCTCTCTCAAATAAATAAATAAATAAAATCTTTAAAAGAAAGAACTTAAGCATTACAGTATTATCCATTATTACAACACCCCCAACATACATACCCACACATCACACACGCACACAGCAGAAACAAATGCTACTCAAGGTTAGAACACTTAAATAGTATAGACAGCCCCCTCGGGGAGCACATGAGTTCCTGGGCCTCACTATGTCACTATAGGCACAGATTTCAGAAAAACCAACCGAATTCAATGTGGTATTATTAACAAAAATCATAATGCTGTACATTAGATCTCTAGAGTCACTCATAACTGCAACCTTGTACCCTGCGACCAACATTTCTTCATTTCCCCCCACCTCCCTGCCCTTGGAAACCACCATTCTACTCTCTGCTTCTATGTATTCAACTCTTTTCAATTCTCCAGGTGAAGTCACGCAGTCTTTTTCTTTCACATAGATACCTTTGTGTGTGTGCTTGTGATAAGAGTACCTGAAATCTATCCTTTTAGAAAATTTGCCCTTGCTTCTCATCGTGTGTTTCATATTGATTTAATAAACTATGTGATTTGAACAACTTAACTTGGTCTGTGAACAGTTTTGTTCCATGGCCTCTGGGATAGCCCTGCTAGGGGTGTACTTGGAGTCTTCCATGTAAGAAGATAACTTCCCACATGATAAAATCAATTCTCAATTGGTTCAATTGGTTAGACAATGAGTGTTATTTCCTAGATTTTTATACCTAAACTTTCATCAGTAAATAAATTAAAGTGCCATTTATATCTATAGTGGGATCCATACAGTTATTAAAATGACTAAAATGTTTTTTTTATGTTACCTCAGGGATAGACCTAAAATATTTAAATTTCCTAAGGATGAACACAAGACCAACTTATATGAATGTTAAAACATACCAGTGACTAATTGTTACTCATGATTCAGTTTACCCTTCTTTCTTCTAATAAAAGAAGAGCCCCTCACCCAAGATTTGGTAGAGTATATGAGTATATGATCATGTGGCCAGATATTTTCTGGCCTCCCTTAAAGTGAGGTATAGCCATGAGCCAAATTCTGCCCAATATGATAGGAGTAGAAATATGTGTGCAATATCATTGTTACATACATAAATGTGTGAGGTTGTTGCACACCCACCACTACTTCTCTTTTCCTTCTGATGGCTGAAATGCAGAGATACCAGCTTCACTGATATAGACACCTAAGATGATGATTCAGTACCAAGAGTAGGAACCTAGGTCCTGGATAACCTTGTGGGTAAGGTCATCTGGCCTGGGTTGCTAAGTCCATCATTGGATTCCATGGCATTTTTGAGCCATTGCATTTTGCTAATTCTTTTGTTATAGCAGTGTAACACGTATCCTAATTAATATAATACAAAATGATAAATTTATTTTTGAATACTTATGTGGTAAAATATAAAACATTAGTGAAGTGATACATATCAATTTTAGGATCATGGTTAACTCTGGGGGAAGGACAGAGGAGAAAGGATGGTGTAGTGCAAAGGAGGTGATCTACAATTAGTAAGATGAATTCACAAAGTCATAGAAATCCAGGCTCATTATTCTGCTTTTGCTTAGTCCCTATGTGTCACTTCCTTCCTCAAGGTCTCAAGATGTTTCTGGAATCCAGCCATCACATTCTTATTCCAAACAGAAAGCAACAGGAAAGGGGAAAGGAAGAAAGAGGCCCATGCCAAATTTAAGCTCAAGTAATGTGATTTTATGTAAATCCCACCCCAAAACACCTGCTTACCTCTCCCTGTAGTCTTGTACCCTCTATTTTATGCTCCATGCTGTGACCAGAGCAGTCCTATATTTTATGTAACAATAACTTCCCAACCTTAAATCTGCATATGAGTTCCTTCATGATACAACTATTATCCTCACCAGCTCTAGCTCCTGCCCTGCTTGCAGATGCTCTAGACCAATCAAATGCTTTTAGCTCCTGAAAATTGCTCTGCTCTCTTGCTCCGCTGCCTTGGCAAAACTATACCTCCTTCTGTTTGGAGCATTCTTTCCTCAGTTAACTAACCCCTATTTTTTTTCCTTTAGGATTACCTACTATATACCCTTGAGCTCTGTAAAATATTCCTTACCTTGGGTCTGAACCAGGTATGACATGAATAAACTTTGAAGGCAATTCTATGTACATATACACAATATATAACACTTATTACACTTATTAAAATTGCTTATTTAATTATCTATCTCTTCTAATAGATACTGAACTCAAGGGCAGAGATTTTCTTGTGTCTCTAGGGCTTAGCATGCATGAGTTGCTTAATAAATAGGGTAATTATATAATTTCCCTTCCAAACTGGAACACTATTAATCATTCCATTGGGACAACACATGTAAGATGGGCAAACTGAACATATGATCTTCCTATCAATAAACGTCTGCTTGATATATATACACACAATTGGATTGGTATGTATACATTGTCAGAGTACATACACCACAGTATTGGAACTTTTAAAAATTTGGCTCCCTTACTAAGCTTGTAGTTACTTAATGACTTTAGCACCCAGAATAGTTCAGGGCACACAGTTAAGTGCTTCAAAGTACATCAATCAGGACATGCTACCACCTACCACCTTGGACAAAGCATTGACCCTTTTTGTACAAGACAAATTGGTAGAGACTGATGATTCAAATAAGAAAAAAAGAGCACTTTCAGTAGCATGTATGAGAAAATACTTTTATAGAAGGGGTCATATGAACCATGGTGTTTTCTGCCACTAACCTTTCCTCATATGATTGTCTTTCCTGAGGAGGGTTCTTTTTCCTCTTATCTACTTAAACCTTTGTGATATCCCACAGTCTTCCAACATTAAAATAGCTGACCCTTGGATAAAATGGGGATTGGGATGCTGACCCCCACTATACATATAAAGAAATCGACGTATAACTTTTGACTCCCATAAAACCTAACTGCTAATAGTCTACTACTGACTTACTGATAACAGTCAATTAACACACATTTTGTAGGTGTATGTATTACATACAATGTAATTGTATAGTATAATGTATAGTAATGTATAGTAATCTGGAGAAATGAAAACATTATTAATAAAATTATAATCAAGAGAAAATATACATAAGTACTGTACTGTATTTATGTTTTAAAAATTACATGTGAGTAGTCCAAACCCATGTTGTTCGAGGATCAACTGTATTTCATCCCCCAGAACCTCTATATTTGTTGGTTATACCAGAGAATGTGGTCACTGTGGAGAGAACACTTGAAATCAAATGTATACACAAGAAAATGTGAAATGTGGAACATCTATGAGCATCAGAAATGCCATAATTACTTCATACCCACACATGTCTTGGCTGCCAATTTAGCAGCCAGTTTACTTTCAACAGAATATTTCTTAGCTCTCCTTCCTTTCTCTTTCTGTATTGTTTTTGTTTTGTTTTGTTTTGTTTTGTTTTTTGGAGCTTGAATCTGTATTGTTTTTATATTACCTACCTCCAAGATCTTTTTCCTCTTGTATGGGAGTCTTGTGCCCACAGGACAATTTTGTGTTAAAATTAAGAAATACCTTGATTGAACGATGAAAAGCAAATGTCTAGATAATTTGCAGAGACCTTTCTTTAGGTTTGGAATTGAAAACAACTGTTTTCAGACACACTCAATTGCCTACTTACTGTTCCAATTTTCCAAAACAAATTAAATTTAGCTAGAAATTATGAACTTCTTGGTACACAAATTATTCTGATTATTCTGAGACGCACACACTCAGGCAAGAGTGTCAACATTCGGTCATAGCCTGAGGAACGCAGGGCCCTGGTGACTGGGTTCTTGAGATGTTTAGGTTTGTGGATAGAAGGACAGGGAGTTAGGGTGCCTGGGTGATGCAGTTGGTTAAGCTTCCAGCTCTTGGTTGCTGGAGACTCAGGTCTTAATCTCTGGTTCGTGAGACTGAGCACCCTCTCACTCCGTCACGCTCTGCACTCAGTGTGCAGTCTGCTTGAGTCTTTCCCCCTCTCCCTGCCCCTCCCATTTGTGTTCTGTCTTTCTCAAATAAATGAATAAAACTTTTTTTTTTTTTTTAAAGAGGGACAAGGAGCTATATCCAGGTACTGCACGGCAGGTTTCCATCTACTTGTTCAACCATAACACTGTTAGAAAACTTTCAATGCATATATATGGTCATCATAAATACATAACACCTACTCCTTTTCAGAAGGTTCAAAACCAGGTGGAATCTAAGATAAACCTCTACCGGAATTCTTTAGGAAGATGAGGATGTAAGGTTCCTGGTGCTCGAGAATCCAGGTTATAGCTAGTCTTTGCACGAAGAACCAAATTCTTCTGAACTGCACCAAAGGAGTCCAAGCTAATTACTTTATACTCCATATTCATAGACAAAGAAAACTTGATCTAAGAGAGGCTATGTATTAAATAGAGACCTGGATATGGCAGTAATACACAGGACACACTGAGTAAGTAATTCCACTTCTCCTTTTCATGGCCTCATGTCTCCTCCATGATAAACCTAAACTAAATGATTTGTAAATTTAATTTCAAAATATTTGACTCTGAATTCAAGGCGTGAGAAATTAAGTGACGAGTACCTCTTCTCACCACTAGTCGTCCTTCTCGTGCAGAAAATGGGGATGCTGGATTTGACATGCTGTAAGTTTAGTGGTCATTTATTAAAAATAGAAGACACCATGCCTTCAAAATGCTGGTGTTTTGTTTTCCTATTATCATTATGTTTCTTCTAGGAGTTCTTTGCCTACAGATCCAGAGCCCTGTGTTATAACGAAGGCAATACTTGGGATAAGCTAGTGATGTGGTTGCAGTGTATTTAGCTATTCACTGAGTTTCTCACAGGGGAGTTTTCATTAGTCTCCATGTGAAGGGTTATGGGGTCCTGGACAGGCTTTTGACATGTGAATCTACAGGGTCTAAAGAGGGAAATTTTTAAAATGCTGCCTTTGCTTGGGAACACATGTGTCTCCTTTCTGGGCACAAAGCATAAGAGAAAAACGATAAGGAGAAAGAGCTAGAATTCTGCTTGTACTTGCAGCTGCCTGTAGGAGCAGGGGATCAGCCTCACCTTTATGTGACTGCAAGTTCAATGCCTCAAAATAGCTTTTGGAGTGAATGGATGACATGTCTAATAAGGGACTGTATCTAGGTTTCTGTTTTCATGCAATAGGGATTCCTCAACTCCCAGCAGCAAAAACAACTTGTTCTTCCTGATGCAGTTTCAAACCTAAAGAGATTCAAATTCGTGCAAAAGTACAACGTACTTGTACCACATGTAAATTTAGATGAAAGGTACTGAATGACAGTGTGTTCTTCTCTAGTTTTTTTTTTTTTTAAGATTTTATTTATTTATGCATGAGAGGCAGAGAGAGAGAGATAGAGAGAGAGAGAGAGAGAGAGAGGCAGAGACACAGGCAGAGGGAGAAGCAGGCTCCATGCAGGGAGCCCAACGTGGGACTTGATCCCGGGTCTCCAGGATCCCACCCTGGGCTGAAGGTGACACTAAACCACTGAGCCACCAGGGCTGCTCTCTTCTCTAGTTTTATGGTTGAAATATTAAATGTCTGTGGAGACTTCTTATTATCACTTTAATTTTTGGAGTATCCAAGGGTCAGATTAATAGCTCTTTTGATGTCACACTAGCTTCTATATAGGGATATGAATACTGGGGAGCAATAGTAATACTTATAATACTACAGACATATTAATATACACTATATTATACATATAGTATACATGGTTATGTACATGGTATATAATATACTATCTGCTATACTATGTGTATAATATATACTACATTATATTACTATCATCTCGTAATTATATAGTACTCATATTTAGCATTTCCTCAGGTTATTTTGTGCCAGATATCATGCTAAGTGTTTTACCCAAAATGATTTACTTAATACTCATGTTGAGTCTTTGGGATATAGTTATTGTTCCCTTTTTGAGCACCAAAAGGTGGAAAGGACTATAGAGGATCCCGAGAACACATAGCTAGTATGCAGTAGAGCCAGTACTTGCATCCATACCCAAACTCCAAAGCCCACACTTTATTTCTAATGATCAAAAGTTTATTAGTGGCCATAAAGATGGAAAAATAATTTAAACATTATTTCTCTTTTGGTTTTTTATTGACCAGATATAGCTTGTGTTGATTCAAAGTTTTGGCTTAAAAATCATATTCACTGATATTGGATTCTTGTTAGAAAACACCATTTGTAAAAGACTTAACTGTGAAATTCAAACATACTCTATTTTCCTGAGGGTTGCACTTAAGGCAACTTTTGTCCATGCAAGTTAACAATTACTCTTCGATGGTCAGAGACACATGGCTGATAAGTTATTCTCCACTGGTGGCAGCAATGATGGGGAATCTGCTTTTATGATCTTGCCACTCAGACAAGTGGCAAGAAAGGACAGAGAATCTGATTTGTTAACCTTTCTAAAATGTGTTTGTTTGGTTGTTTATATGTGAACTCAAGTTATTTAAGAAATATTTCAGGCCCCTTCGAAAGGAGGAGAAAACACTGAGATCTGGACGAGTGTGTTTTTGTGTTCTGTTTTTACTTTGACCCATTGCTGAGGCCGTACAATAAGTTCTCTGTGTTTCTATGTGACTGTATTTGAGAAAAGCCTGAAATTTTTTTTGGACGAATTATATCTTCCCCAAATAGCCACCACAATTTCTCCCTTCCAACAGGTTCTTACTACAATATGACTTTGCCACTCTTCCTATTGAGAAGCAGGGTCTGTGTTCTGCACTCTTAAATTTGAGCAGTGTTTCCACTATCTGACTTCTAAAGCTGGGTCACAAAAGATGATACAATTTGTTCTTATGATGGGGGTCCACCACCATGCTGTGAGAAAGCCTAAGCTACTCATGCAGAAAACACACATGACAGGAAAGAAGGTCCCAGCTCACAGCCAACAGCTAATACCCACTTCTCAGCCATGTGAGTGAGACCTGCTGGAAGTGCCTCCTCTAAGCCTCAGCCAAGCTACCCCAACCAACTCTGTATGCCAAGTTCTGCCCAAATTGTAGATTTGTGATCCAAATAACTGATAGTTACTGTCTGTAGCTACTCTGTTTTATAGTGGGTTGTTAGGCAGCAATAAATAACAGAAGCCTCTTTCATCTTATGAATGTGAAGTTTCCTCCTGTCTCTAGAAAATTATAAAGCTTCAAAATAAAAGAGTCCTGTTCTGATTGGCTAATAGAAATTCATGAATGTTTACATAAATCTAATATTATCCAATTCCATATTTTTGTAGTCCTTTATCTTACATTTTAAACAATAATTAAAGTTCTTGTAAATAAAGTGAATGTTAGGACAAAATATGCTGATTTAATTATTTTTCTTTATAAAAGGTAATGTCCTTTTATAGGACATTACCTTTTATAGGACATTTCTGGACTTTATCAACGTGGAGTAGAATACAAGCATATAGGACATGTCACAAATGTCCTATATAGGACATTTCTGGACTTTATCAACGTGGAGTAGAATACAAGCATATATTTTATTTCATATAACATTCAAAGTTGTTTTTTTTTTTTTAGTTGAAGAAATTAGTTAACCTGAATTCTTTAACATTCCAATCTATTTTTACCAGTCAGATAAGCCAACATTACTTCCTACTACTTCTTCCATATAACATTGAAAATTAGGAAAAAAATGTAAAATCATGTGTTCAACTACATTAAATTACACTTTTTTAAAAAAGATTTTATTTATTTATTCATGAGAGACACAGAGAGAGAGGCAGAGACGCAGGCAGAGTGAGAAGCAGGCTCCTTGCAGGGAGCCCGACGTGGGGCCTGATCCCAGGTCTCCAGGATCACACCCTGGACCAAAGGCAGCGCTAAACTGCTGAGCCACCCGGGCTGCCCCTAAATTACACTTTTGACAAATGTTTTTATATAAATAGTAGTTATGTTCTATAATGTGTCAGCTTAAGAAAAATTTCCAAAATTGGTAAATATTTCTTTCAAAAATTCTTGAAGTACTATTATATCAAGGTAATTAATGGATAATCTTGGATATATAGATAATTTTTAAGTAACATAGATGCAGAAGGAGAAGGAGAGAGAAAATCTCAAGCAGGCTTCACATCCAGCTTAGAGCCCAAGACAGGGCTTAATCTTACGACCCTGGGATTATGACCTGAGCAAAAATCAAGAGTTGGGTGCTTAATGGACTGAGCCACCCAGGCACCCCACAGTCCAACAGAAATTCTTACTCCTTTCCATTCACGAGACTTGTTAATATGCTAAAATGCTTGTTGATGACACACAGTCACAATTACCTATCTCCCTGGTCTTTCTATGGAAAGGTAGTTAATCTGGCCAAAATTATAATTAATATGGGCAGTTGTAAAGGACAATGTCACCCTTTGGCCTGTGTTTCTCCTTTACTCTCGTATCTACTGCTGCACTCACACCATATCTGACATCAGATGTATGGGGAATTTCCCCTACACTGTAGCAATTCTCCATACCAGTGGGGCATCCTACAGTTCGATTCATTTCTGACACTAACTGGTGTTGAGACACATATCACTGGAGTTGGCTCATTCCCACAGACTGGCCCATTGGTACAAGTAGCAGGTCCCCAGAATACCCACAACTTCTGTTTGACTTGGTTACAAATCAGTTTCTCATGACCTCTTTCTCCTTGGATTCAATTATTTGCTGGAACAGCTCACAGAACTCAAGAAAATGCTTACATTGACCAGTTTATCATATAATAAAGGACATGGTAAAGGATACAGATGAGCAGCCAGATGAAGAGATACATAGGGTGAGGTCTGGAGGAGTCCCAAGCACAGGAAATTCTGTTCCCGTGGAGTTAGGGGTGCTCCATGTTTCTGGTATATGGATGTGTACACCAACCTAGAACCTCTCCAAACTCCATACTTTGGAGATTTTTATGGGGGCTTCATCACATAGGCATCATGGGTCATTAACTTCTAGTCTGTGTCTGGAGAATGAGCAGTTGGGGCTGAAAATTTCAAGCTTATAATCGTGGCTTGGTCTTTCTGGTGACCAGCTCTCACTTAGGACCTCACCAAGAAACAGCTTGTTAGAGTAAAAGATACTCTTATCATCCAGGATACTTCAAGGGATTTAGGAGCTCTGTGTTAGGAACGAAGGTCAAAGACCAAATATTAGAACAAAAGATGCTTTAGTGCTTTTATCATTTAGGAAACTAAAGGGGTTTAGAAGTTCTGTGCCAGGAACCAGTGGCAGAGACCATTAAATATTTTTCTATTATTGCACAATGGTGGAGATTATGTTAGGAACAATGATGACAAAGGAGCACAACTGTGTATCAATGTAATGGATGTACCTTGGTTTATCAAGGGTAAGGGACTATAATTTTGACTCAAAGTAAAGTGTCAGGTTATTCAGAAAATGAAAGAGGATAGTAAAAGACAAAACTTGTATGGCTACAGGAAGTTGTAAAAGGCTTGTAGAAAGTAAATTTTACTCCCTTAGTTTATAATCTTTAAAAATAATGACTCTGAAAATAGAACATGTTAAATTTCAGCAAAATATATTCAGTACTGAAGGACTTATTCAGAAGATAATTTATAAAAAAAGGAGCTTGTGTATCTTTTACTGCTAAATATTATATTCATGCAACACTAAAATTTGGTTTTCTCTATGAAGATGGAGTGTGACTTGGCATATTTTACTCTTTGCAGATGTAATAAAAGTTTATGTTTTATGTTTTATGTAATCTCCTCAGTAGATATTCTGTATCTTGCTATCATTAAAAAAACAAAGAGCTCCTTACTTAAAAAAAGCTAATGTTGCTTACAATTCTGTACTTAAAATTATATTATTGTTATTCTTGTTGATACATAGCCAATATTACATGATTTATTCTTTTTAGGTATCCATGATCCTATGTTAATTAAGTGATCAAATATATTTTAATGCCTTTGTTTTGTCTTCCAAGACAAGAACCTAAATTGGGGGGGAGGGGGTAAGAATTAAATATATCTTGTATACTTGAAATTATTATTGAGTCCTCCCAGAGAGTACAAGAGCAATCATAAATTTGTTCTTTCACCTTATAAAAAGAGGGATGCTGGAAACCATTATATTTGTTTAGTACATTCAATACTTCTCAAATAGCTCAACATTTCAGTAAGAGCTATACTTGTCTTAAGTGGGAAGAATTATCAACACCAGAGAAGCCCATCCCAGGCTTCCCTGGGTCTCTGTCAGGCTAGTAGTGTAACAGATACTGGGACCCTTGACGAGAGAGGAATTCATCCACATTGATAGTTACTGCAGGTGAAATTTACGGAGATAATTTTCTTGGGCTTGGTTTTGTAGCCCCTGTACTGAGAACTAACAACACAGAAGCTTTTCAAAGTACAATCCTAGATTCCTTATACATATTTCCACATGAAAGATAATTCTCAGACATTAGTAATTTTTAGTTTTAATTTTTTATTCTTGAAGATTATTGACATATAGTGTTTTATTTCAGGCGTACAGCATAGTGACTTGACAATCCAGTAATTTCTTAACACCATATGGCTTTATATATTCCAGGAGGCTAAAATCTTGTGTTGTATCTATGTAAATGAGATAGCCAGAACACATTAAGACCATCATTTGCGTGTGTATGTGTGTGTGTTGTATTCATGGTAAATCATGGATAATCTTTGGAGATTATTCATGATCATAAAAGTGTCTGTTAAGATAAATGATCCCAAACTTGGAAATAAGAAAAATAGAGAGCAGCATGTCTTTTCAATGTTATAAGAGAACATTCTTTAACAGGCTTACCCAAACATTATTTACCTAATATTTAGGGGGCTGCACCTTTGTTGGACTTGCTATTTACTTTTGATTAAATCTCCAGATTTTGTGAGTTTACATGTGAACTTAGTAAATAGAAAAACCATATAATTTGTCTTCAAAACCAGGATGCTACTAATCATTACACTTGGACAATAGTGTCTGGTGGAGAAGCAAATGATTTTTGAGTCACAGAATAGAAAATCCCAAAGATTACATTATTAATGTAAGGACATTAATTGGCTTTGTATCCAAGCAAATTTATTTATTTATCTTATTTAGATTTATTTATTTGAGAGAAAGTGAGCACGTGCACATGAGCAGGGGAGGAGCAGAGGGAGAAGGAGAGAGGATCTCAAGCAGACCCCTTGCTGAGCTTGGAGGCCAACCCAGGGCTGGATCTCAGTCACTGAGATCAGGACCTGAGCTGAAACCAAGAGTTGGTTGGATGCTTAACCAACTGTACCACCCAGATGCCCCAGAAATTGTATTTACATGAATAAAAATACCTATTTCAAAAGCTCTTTAAACTAATTTTGCCATCTACTGTTTCCTTAATTAATGAGTTGAATATATAAACACCATGTTTTTTAACTTTTTGAAATTATACTTAGATGTTTTAAAAAGCATATTCTGGGGTACACAAAACCCAAGAGACATTTTCTGGGGAAAATGATTCCATGGGCAACCTTTTGCCACCAGCTTCTGAAGACATTTCACGCACACACACACACACACACACACACACAAACACACACATGCTCACACACCCCTGCATTCTTAAATGTACTTGACCCTGGCAACCCTCCTTTCTTTCTTTTTTTTCTGCCCTTTGGTTTCACACACATGTCACATCTTGGGACTTTTTCTCCAAAATGCAGTTGCATGATCCACCTCTCTCCAGTTCCGATCATCCCACCCTACTCAAAGTCATCATTTTCTCTTGCCTGCTTTTGGAAACACAGGTCTCTGCTTCTGCTCCTGCTGCTCTTTAGCACATTTTTCATACAGTAGCCTAAGGGATCTTCCAAAAATAAAATTACGTCATGTTTTTACCTTTTTAACATTTGCCACCGGCTTCCCACTGTACTCAAACTATAATCCAGGCTTCCTCCAGGCCAGGCCCTACAAGAGGTGCCCTGTACCTGTCCCTCCTTGTCACTCCCTGTATTGTAGCCTCACCAGCCTCCTTCATCTTCCTAGAATGCTCTGTGCTTCTTCCACCTTAGGGTTTTTCTTTCTGCAGTCGTCTCCCTCCAGATTTTACATGATGACTTCTCAGTTGAAATGTCACCTCCTCAGAGAGGCCTTCATGGTCCAAAATAGACCTTTCATATATACAATAGGCAAAGTAAAAGAAAGTCTACATAACTGGTTTGAGGGTGCTGAAAATGTATTTCCCTCTATGTGTCTCAAGTTCTTTACTGGAGGATTACCTGGAAGTCTACCATTCAGTCTTTTAAAGGATATTTTTTGTCCTCTTTTGAAATCCTAGAAGGATTAAGGTGAAGATGGAAGGGAAAAAGACTCATGGCTAGGGGCAGCAGTTGGACCTGCAGAGAGGCTTCATGTGGCCTAAACAAGTGTTTAAATATTTGAATCATTGCCAACATTTAAACATTAAGAGGCTTTCAAGTAAATATTTCTTTTTGTGTTGAAATCAGGCCGATTTTCTCCCTCAATGACAATGTTGTAAGAAGGACAGCACTGCCTGATTCATGACAAGTGGAGGTTACCTACGTGCACTTTGCCACCCCTAATTATTAGGCTGCCATTATCACTTATATAATAATAAATTCACTAAAAACATTGTGTGCCTAGCAACTTGGGTGAGAGACTTCTGAGTTTTCTAATGGTAGGGAGATAGTAATAAAAAATAGGGTTGGGCAGCCCCGGTGGCGCAGCTGTTTAGCGTCGCCTGCAGCCCGGGGTGTGGTCCTGGAGACCAGGGATTGAGTCCCACATCAGGATTGTTGCATGGAGCCTGCTTCTCCCTCTGCCTGTGTCTCTGCCCCCCCCCCCTCTCTCTCTGTATTTATGAATAAATAAATAAAATCTTAAAAAAAGGGTTATGGTTAATAATATATGTACAATCTGAGTCTTAGTATGGAAGTTAAAGATTACTAGTTATACTCTTTCTCTTTTGTTTTTTTTTTTAATTTAAATTCAATTAACCAACATATAATGCATTACTAGTTTTGAGGTAGAGGTCCATGATTCATCAGTCTCCTATAACACCCAGTGCTCTTCTATCATGTGCCCTCCTTCATGTCCATCACCCAGTTCCCCACCCCACCACCCGTCTCCCCTCCAGCAACCCTCAGTTTGTTTCCTATGATTAAGAGTCTCTGACAGTTTGTCTCCCTCCCTGATTTCATCTTGTTTTATTTTTCCCTCCCTTCCCCTATGATCCTCTGTTTCTTAAATTCCACATATGAGTGAGACCATATGATAATTGTCTGTGATTGATTGTGATTTTTTTTTTTAATATCTACTTACTGACTTTTGGGGAAGGAATTAGGGAGGGGTAGAGGGAGAGAATCTTAAACAGACTCCATATTGAGGACAGAGCCCATGATGGGGCTCGATCCCACCACCCTGAAATCATGACCTGAGCTGAAACCAAGAGTTGGTCGCTCAACCAACCAAGCCACCCAGGTGCCCCTAGTTATCCTCCCTCTCAATGGAAGAGTTATTTAATCTTTATGACCATCTTCTGAAGACAGTAATATTACCCCCTCTTGGATGAGGAAACGGGTTGTCAGAGATCACAAAGCTAGTGAGTGGCAGAGTCTGGGCCCTATCTTACTGAATTTGCTCCAAGCCAGAGCCCCTTCCACCATACTCCACTGCTTCCCTACATGAAAGCAGATGCTGTGTGTAGCCAGTATGAAAATCTGACAACAGCCAACATGTATTTTGCTCAGTTCTCTGGGGTCTACATCCTTACTCCAGACACACTTCCGGACCCTCTGTGTCACTAGTTCAAGGACCATGTAATGTGTTTGCCCTTGATTTAAATTGTGATCTCCTGGTTCACGTTCTTTTCTTGTTACTTTTATTCTTCATTCTGTTCACTC
Organism: Vulpes vulpes; assembly: GCF_048418805.1. Classification (NCBI taxonomy): domain Eukaryota; kingdom Metazoa; phylum Chordata; class Mammalia; order Carnivora; family Canidae; genus Vulpes; species Vulpes vulpes. The sequence goes on along the minus strand of NC_132789.1, from coordinate 67,649,637 downwards.
TATGTCTTTTTTTCAGATATTGCTTTAGTCAATATAGATTTTTCATTAATTTTTCCAACTTTATTGAGATACAATTGACATATGACATTGTATAGATTTAAGATATACAACTGTTGATAGATATGCATATATTGCAAGATGACTATCACAGTAGGGTTAGTTAAAACATCCATCCCCTATCATAATTACCATGTCTTTATTGTGGTGAGAACGTTTAGGATCTATTTTCTTAGTAACTTTCAAGTATATAACAGAGCATTGTTAACTATCATCAACATGCTGTGCATTAGATTCCCCAAAACCTCCTCATTTCATAACTAGAAGGCTGTACTTTGACCAACATCTCCCCATTCCCCCTCCCCACTGCACCTGGCAAAACTCATTCTGCTCTGTTTCTATGAGTTCAGCTTTTTTAAACTGCACATAAGTGATAGCATGCACTCTTTGCTTTCTGTCTTATTTTGCTTAGCATAATGCTTAGCTTAGGAAAAAGGAACTCAATTCATTATACTTGGTCCATCTAAGTTGTTGCAAATTGCAGGATTTCCTTCTTTCTCATGGCTGAATAATATTCCACTGTGTGTGTGTGTGTGTGTGTGTGTCTGTGTCTGTGTGACATCTTCTTTGTCCATTTATCTGTAAACACTCAAATTGTTTCCATATCTTTGCTATTGTGAACAGTGCTACAATGAATATGCATGTGGATTTCTTTGAGGTCCTGATTTCATTTCCTTCAGCTAAATGCCCAAAAATAGAATTGCTGGATCATAGGGTAGTTCTATTTTTAATTTTTTAAGGAACTTCCAATACTGTTTTCCACAGTGACTGCACCAATTTAAATTCCCACCAACAGTATACAAGTGTTCCCTTTTCTACATATCCTTGCCAACACTTGTTATTTATTATCTTTTTGATAACAGCTATTCTAACAGGTGGGAGGTGGTATCTCCTTGTGTTTTGATGTGCATTTCCTTGACAATTAGTGATGTTGAGTATCTTTTCATGTATCTGTTGATCATTTGTAGGCCTTCTTTGGAAAAATGTCTATTTAGGTCCTCAGCCCACTTTTTAATTGAACTATTTTTTTCCTCTTGAGATGTATGAGTTCCTTAAATATTTTGGAAACTAATGGCTTATCTTCACAAAGATTCTGTAAGTTAGGTCTTTTTATTATCCTCTTTTTGCAAATGAGGAAACAGAGGTGCAAAGATGTTAATTAACTTGCCCAAGGCCATAAAATAAGTACATGGTAGAGCAGGTCTTTGATTCCAGGCAGTGTGAACAGCATACCCACGCTCTTCACCACAGTACTGCATGTGGAATCAATATGAGAAAATGATTCTAGGAATGAGGAAAAAGGAACTCAATTCATTATACCCTGAAGAATCCAGATTACTTAAAACATGTATACAAGAAGAAAAGTAATGAAAAGAAAAAAAAGGATAGATACAGAATTTCTACACAAAGAAAAAACTTGAGTGGAAATCTGGTGAAGTAGTTGCTAAGATCTCATCTTCGTGTTTCATTTACATAGTGAGCATTCCCTTTTAACTTATTATTAACTTTAAGGTGGCATGGTGGCAGTGGTAGGGGCAGGCAAGGGCCAATGAACAGACATGGGTAGGGACCCTGCAAAGCTAGCTTTTGTCATTGCCAGATCTGGAGAATTTAGCTGGAGCAAGAGCATGTGTGGCCTTAAATTCTGACTCAGCTAAAGTAAATATGACTAATCTGGGATTTGTGTGCAGAAGAAATGGGGAGAAAAGGATAATGAAGGGTCATGAGGGGTAGGGAAGGGATCTGCGGATTTACTGTGATAGGCTAATAGGTATTAAGAGCTCAGTTAGAACAGAGGCCACCAGAAAACAAAGGAAGAGAGTAGGAAGCTGTACCTTATGATGGACACGGGCATGAAGAAATGGAATAAAGTTTACTCTTACATTTTAAAACTCAGTGACTAGAAATTTGATAGAATGAGTAACAGAAATGGAACCACATGAGACAATGCTGATTTGGCTCAGGGTCTCTCATGAGGTTGCCATCAAGACACCAGCTATGGCTACAGACTCTGAAGGCTTGACTGGGACTTCCAAGCCCACTCATCGTTATTGGTAAGAAGCTTTAGTTCCTCATTGGCTCTTGCTTGGAGTATCATTGCCAGGAGGCCCCTCTTGGAGGGTAGCTATCACTGGATGCATGGAAGTGCAAAGTAAGAAATCTTACCTATTTGGGGTGGTGAGGTGGGCTGTGGTACTATATCATATTGTTTTTTTTTTAAAAATATTTGTTGTAAATGCTTTTAAAAAGCAATAGCATTTGGTGAAGCACTAGGGCATTAGAGACTGAAGAACAGAAAGAAGTCTGGCAAAAACAGATGAGTTTTCCTAAATAAAATGTTTTATTACCCAACACCCTGTCAAGAGCTACAACTTAAAATTATTACAATCTGACTTTTAGGCTCTTTGGCACACCTGCCATACATTATCCAATCAAACATTTTAGTGAGAAGAGTCATGCCAAAATATATTATTTATATTTAATATATTATAAATTACATATTCTATTTCTATCATTTCCTATTTTAATATTATTTCTTATATTATTTATTATATATATCTTATATCTTAGTACCTTTTTCTCTACTCTGTAATCCAATATTTTCAGAGAGTGCAGAAAAAGACATCTGGTTAGCATGATGACCAAAAAGAATGAAATTGACAAAGTTACTGTTTTGAAATGGTTGATTTTACACATTAGTATATCTAATGTTCTAAAAAGTCCTGGTAAACAAAGTGACCTCAGTTTACTTGGCTACAAGTTTTGTTTTGTTTTGTTTTACATAATACCTTAATATTTAGCTGAATTAGTGTTCCTTGGAAAACTCTCCAGAGAAAACAAAGATGACCTAATCCTCTCACTTCCTCAACATTTTTTCTTTAATTGGTGTATAGTTGATACTTGGTATTACATTAGTTTCAGGTGTACAACAGTGACTCTTCCTTAACTCTTGTTCTCCATATGTTGCTGAAAACTACTCCAGTAGCCTTCCCATGGGTCATCTGCTTTTATCCTCCTGCTCAATCCAGTTTGAAATAATCAATATGGCTGTTCTCCTAAAACAAAATCTCATCATAACTTTCTCCTCTTTAAAACCATCTGATAATACTCAGGATCAGGTGCAAACTCTTTAACCTGGCATGAAAGATCCATCTGTTACTTCTCCGGGCTTGAGTCCTGACATCTCCCTGCACAAGCTCTGTAGCAGCTGCATGGAATTCCCAGAGCTTCTCAGACATAACATGTTCTTTCACTCTGCCATGTTTTTTTTCCCTGAAAAGTCTTTTCCTCTTCTCTTTACTTGGAAAGATCATTAGTCTTTAAGATTCTTATATCATTATTTGAAATCTTTTTGCACTTCCTTGCCAGACAGATTCAATTTTTCAATTTTTGCTGAAACTAGAGACACGCTTTTTTCAGGAGTTGCTAAGTTGGTAAAGTACATGTCTGCAGCTACAGGGAGCCAGGACATGAAAGGGGTGTGTGTGTGTGCAGGAGGACAGCAATGAGAAAGTAGGAGGTCAGACTTGCTTGTGATGTCACTTGAATACCTGCTCCCAACTTCATTTGCGATATTCAGTTGTGTGAGCCAATTAATATTTTTTGCCTTTAAATTAGTTTGAATGTGTTTTCTGTCACTTGGCATTTAAAAAATCTTGATAATAAAGGGATTGTTTGTTTACACATCTGATTTCTAAGTAATTTTTTTTAACACTTCTTTTTTCAACCATAGCTCCTGGCATGCCAGGTACACCTGTCTTATTTTTCATTGTATGAATCACTAAGTCTCCATGATAAATCAAGTATGTGATTTCCCAAGATTAAAAGACTATTGATACTAAGACTACCATTAAGTCCCCTCACCCCTGGAGTTAGACAAATTGATTATAAACTTTACTTAGAAAAATAAACAAGTGAGAATAGCCAGGAAAACATTGGGGAAGAAAGGGAGAGGGTGGCATCTCCAGTGCATATTAAGACTTACTATAAAGCCTCTATAATTAAAATAGTGTTATATTGGCACATGGAACAGACTAAATGATGGAACAGAATAGAAAATACAGAAATAAAACCAAATTGATTCCTAAATTTAGTTTCTGATAAAGAGCATGTACTAGTTCCCTATTGCTGCTGTAACAAATTACCACAAATTTAGTAACTTAAAAACAATACAAATCTAGTATCTTGCAGTTCTGTAGGTCAGAAGTCTAAAATGGTTCTCAGTGGGTTAAAGTCAAGGTGTCTGCAAGGATGCATTCCTCCTATAGGTTTTAGGAGAGAATCTACTTCCTTCTTTCTTTAGCTTCAACAGACCTCTTGCATTCCATGGCTCCTGGCTACCTCCTTCACCCTCAAAGCCAACAGAGTAGCATTTTCAAATCTTTCTCTTACTCTGACTTACTCTTTAGCCTCCCTCTTCTACTTTAAAGGACCCTGTGATTACATTCAGTCAACCTGGATAAGAGTAATTTCCTTATTTTAAGGTCAGCTGATAAGCAAGTTTAATTCCATCTGTTAGTTCATTATCCCTTGCCATGTAAATACATTCTTTGGTTCCAGGGATTTGGACATGGATATCTTTGTGGGGAGAAGACATTATTCTACCTACTACAGTGGCATCCCAAATAACAGAAGAAGAGGAATTCATAAAATAAATGATATCAAGATAAATAGTTTATGGAAAAAGATAAATCTGGATTAATTCCTCAAACCATATACTAGGATAAATTCCACATTATGAGATTTAAATATAAAAATTTGAAACCATATATATACTGGAGGAAATATGTGTGAATTCCTTTATAAATAGAAGTGGGTAAAACTTTCCTAAATATGACTCTAAATCCAAAAGTGATAGAGTAGATAAAACAGTGTGTTTGTACACATGTATTACATATGTATATATGCATGCCTATATATATTTTACATACACACTCATACATAATTTTTGCAAGACACAAGAAAAATGACAAACTGAGGGAAATATTTTCAGTTTATCTCACAAGTATTCCTAACACTTAAATAACCACAGAATTATTAAAAAACAATGATTCTATAGGTAAAATAAGCTAGAAAAATGAATAGTTAAAAATGCAAATGGTTTTTAAAACACAGAATGATGATTATACTTGATCAGAGTAAGAGAAATGCAGATTAAAACTCATCAAGATAAAATTTCTCACCTGTTTAATGGGCAAAAATCCAAAAGTTTGGTGATGTGCTCTGTTGGCATGACTGTGGGAAAACAGGTACTTTCATATGTTGCCAATGTGAATGCAAGTGGTACAATATTTATGGCAAGGAGTTTGGAAGCATCTAGAAATCACATACACGTTTACCCTTTGACCCAGCAACTCCGCTTCTAGGAATCAATCCTAAAGTTGCACTAGCACAAATTAAAAAGGCATCTACTCAAGACTGTTTATTGAAAGACTGTTTATCCTATCAAAATCCTGGAACCACCTCAAGTATACATAAAAAAAGAAGTGGTTGAGTAGAGTATATCATAACCATCCAATGAGGGCACTATGCAGCTATTAAAAGAGTGGGAAAAATCCCCATACAGTATTATGGATATGTCTAGAATATACTGTGAAGTGAAAAGCAAGATGGAGAAAATGTGTGTGGTATACTACATTTATCAAAGTATAGTATGCTATGTAAATAAAAGAATGAAGCAAAAAACCCTAACATTAAAAAAAAAAAAAAAAACGGTTACCTCTAAGAGGAAGGAGAAAATAGGTTAGAGAAAACAGGGATAAAATCTAGACTTCTTGGGGCACCTGAGTGGCTCAGTTGGTTGAGCTTCTAACTCTTAATTTTAGTTCAGGTTATGACCTCAGAGTTGATATCAGGATCATAGGATCAAGCCCTGTGTTGAGCCCTGCACTGAGCTCCAGGCTCAGCTGAAGTCCACTTGTCCCTCTCCCTCCTCCCACTTGTAAGCACTCTCTCTCTCTCTCTAAAGTAAATAAATAAAACCCTTAAATATACCTTATTCATAGATTTGATTTTGGAACTACATAAACATTTTGCATTATTAAAAATTTTGACTGAGCTAAAAATCTCTATTCACTAAAAAGACATACACACATACACAAACTTGCATATGTATATTCAGTTTGTGGCACAGCCACACAGTGAAGAAGTATTTCATTTCATGTGACTTTAAAACCCCTGGCTTTATTTTGCTGACATTTTATTCTAAGAGTGTTATATGTTAATCTGGAAATACACAAATCAGTAGTTATGTGATGATTTAATTCAGCTAACCCTGTGTCCTTGAGAGTCAGACTGCCATCCTCATAATAGGAGACAGGAAATAAAAGTATAATATAGGAGAAGTTAAATACAAACCCTACAATCTCAAATTTAAATAGGAAGATACAATAGGTATCTGAGTCTGTTCAGGCTGCTATTTAAAATACACAGAGTGGGTGGCCTAAACAACAGAAATGTATCTCTCACAGTTCTGAAGTCTGGGAAGTCCAAGATCAAGATGTTGGCAGATATGGTGTCTGATGAGAGACTACTTCTTCATGTGCAAGATGGTTGTCTTAGTTGTATCCTTACACAGTGAAGATGGGTTAGAGAATCCTCTGGGGTCTTTTTTATAAGGGAACTAATCCCATCCTTATGACCTGATCACCTCAAAGATCCGCCCTTGTCTACAACCATCACCTTGGAGGTTAGGATCTCCACTTATGAATTTTGGGGACACAAATATTCAGTTCTAACAGTAGGGATCTTGACATAATTTATCTTAAAAATAAATCCTAGTTCTGTGTGATACTGTAATTTATAATAAGAAATATATATTTAGTCTTTGTCCACTGTTTCTGGCACAGAGCTTCTATAGCTCTTGGAATTTCCTAAGTGATGAGAGTGAGAAAGGTGGCATTTGTTGTGGTAAAGGTGACTTTTGGACTTCATCTAGGGATGGGGCTGGCTGCCAGGAGAACCAACCTTGTGACTAATGGGTTGGAACATTCAATTACACTCCCTGACCCTGACCACAACCTCCATGGAGGGGAGAGGGGCTGGAGGTTGAAACAATTGCCAATAGCCAATTATTTAATCAATCACTCCTGTATAATAAAGCCTTTATAAACCCCCAAAAGGACAGGATTTAAAGAGCTTCTGGGTTCGTGACCTTGTGCAGGTTTGGAAGAGTGGTGCACTTGGAGGGGGCATGGAAGCTCCAAGCCCTTTTCTGTACTTCACTCTATGTGTCGCTTCCATTTGGCTGTTCCTGAGTTACATCTGTTTATAATAAACCAGTGACCTAGTAAGTAAAATGTTTCTCTGAGTTCTCTAAGATACTCTAGCAAATTAATCAAACTCAAGGAAGGAGTTGTTGGAACCTCTAATCTGTAGCAGGTGATTCAGGAGCACAGGTAACAACCTGGGCTTGTGACTGGCATTTGAAGTATTTGTGTTGAGGTGCAATTTTGTAGTGTAGAATCTGATGCTATCTCTGGATAGGTGGTGTCAGAATTAAGTCAAATTGAAGACATCCATATGGTGTCTAAAATTGCTTTGTTAGATATGTGGGGGAACCCATGCCCCACCTCCCACCCCCATGGTGATACTGAGTGCAGAACTTTTATTTAGTCTAATGGAAAGGCCGAAAAACCATGACTAACCAAAGAGCAATGAGCTCCCTTGCACTCAGGCTTTTGTCTTGAAATAGTTTCCCACAAAAACAAGCCAAAGTGCTTGAAACAAAAAAAAATGTGCTGCATGAGTTTGAAATATTTTACCACACTAATTAGCAAGGAAGTTATCAAATACTATGAAGTCATGTTAATAGGATTCAAGAATCAACCTAAAGAGGATCCATTGGCAAAAGATGAAACAATTCTAATAATACTAGAAAAAAAATATGATATAGTTGTTTGAACAATGTTTCACATATACAACTATGTAAACTCTGTTATTTTCAAAGTCTCTTTATATTTATTTTTCTCTTTTTTTTTAGTTACTGTGCAAGTAACCATATATTATAGTAAATCAGTTATCAGAAAAAAGATGAAACAATTTGATCAACAATAGGATGCAAACTGCAATAACTTTAATTACCAAATATACTTAAATCAACAGGTTCATAATAATACTTACAGATAATACTTACAAAAAATAAGTCAATAATGATCAGCAAAATCTACTGGTCCCAGAATGCTAGGAAGCGTCATTATTTTTAGGACTGGTAAAAAATAGGAGAGGAGTTAGGGATCAAGCATATACTGTGCCTTTCCTATTTTGTACCTTTGGGAAACCAAGTGGTAGATGAGAGCATTTCTCTTTTTTGAAATATTCTAGGAAATAAATAAACGAATGGTAAGAATTGCAGCATTACCTTTTCACTGCCCCTTGCACCCCACTGATCCCTATCAGCGATCCAGACATTGAGCATCATTGGCAGCTTATAAAATTAAAAGAAAAACTGTGTACCTCCTGATGGAACAATTCAACATCACCTATAGAGAAGTCTTGTACAAAAAGATCAAATCTAAATCTGATAGAGAACACGGGAACCTGCTAACTATAACACAGGGATACAATTAGCAAAATCCAGACTGAGGGAAACTCTAAAGATCTAATGACTCAATTTTTCCAACAAATAAATATCAAGAGGATAAAATGGAGGAGGCTATCAACTAAAATAGATTTAAGAGATTTATTAAGCAAACGTAATGTACAAGGTGGTAAATAAAGGGAAAGAATCAAGCATTTATATTCTGTTTTTTATTCAAACTGGGATAGCCTCCTCCCAGACCCCAGTCACAGCTCCCGCCATCTGATCATCCTTTTTCAAGATTGTATTTTGGACACTGAATGGACTCCATGGAGATTTATTCTCCCAACAATGATGATCTCATTACAATAATACCAATGTATTATTAATAATAATAATTATGGTAGGATAACACAACTAATTTCTTGAGTCCTCCTCATGTCTGAGGAACTCCATACTATTTCATGTATGCTCTCAGGAATGCTAATGTGGGTACTTTATTATTCCCATTTTACATATGAAGAAACAGAGGCTTGGAGAAGTTGAATAAATTTTTCATGATCCATCAGCCAATAATAAGCTGGAGGCTTGTACCAGAGGACAAGATTCCCTGTCCAAGGTGGTTACCTTCCTCAATCACTTAATTTACCAAAAATGTAAAGGCAGAGATGACCTTTTTGGTTACATGTTAAGCAAGGAGCTCCATAGCCTTTAAAATAAATAACATGAACAAGAACTACAATGCAACTTGGACCCCTTTTATAGCTGAGGAATAGTGCCTTTGCATCTAGACTGGAGTTCTGTTTTAAATGGATTGCCATCTCAAGATTGCTTCAGGGACCGTTGGTGGTATAGATAAATGTTTTAGTCTAAGAATATTAACCTGAATATAAAAAATGTGCTATCTAGGGACATAATGTACTTTTGCATTAGAAAGTAAGAAAGGGAAAAAAATTTAAAACTAGAGCAGAGAGGTAGAAAGGTGAAGAGGAAAATAGGTTATGGAAATGAGAAGTCGGCTGGGAAATAAGCTTAATGAATAATTAGTGAGAGGGGCTGGGGGGTACAGTTAAGGTTGGGCTCACTTTGCAAACTGCATACTACATGAAACTTGGAAGGACACCAAGTCCTGTGCAAAGTTTTGTTGTTGTTGTTGTTTTAATATATATTGATGACAACAATTCAAACATTGCTAACGTGTCACAGAAGCCTGGGAGGCCACTATGCGGATGAGGTGATGATATTTATCTTCTATCTGCTTAGCGTGTGACCTTTTGTGTTTTGGCATTTAATTAGGGCTCCTTGAGGACCATCTGGGTGATGCTGGTGATTATCTCACACTCTGCTCTATTTGAGATGCAGAAGAATTTGGCAGTGTTGTACCAAGATTCTATCACGGACTACGACTTTTATTAGAAAACAAGAATAACCTGGAAACTTTGATCTCCAATCAAAGTCATTCTTGAATCTATGAACAAGTGAGCCCCAGAAGGAGAGTTGGCAAATGGATTTTTAGGTTGATGTTTCAAAATATCTAGATGAAGTCTGGGTGTTTCTTGTTTAGGTTCATAAATTGAGAATGAATGTGAATAAAATCACATCTTAGGATATACTGGGACTATTAACTCAAAGCTCAAATAATCTCAATTTAAATTTTCCTTTGTCACATGGCTCACATGAATCTATCTCCTCAGTCTACCCCTTAGTCATACATTCCAGAATTTTCTCATATCTTCTGTTAGTAGTCTGACTTTGCTTTAAAATTCATAGCGCAGAGATCAGAAAATTGTGTTCCTTTTACCTGAATCTACTTCTTTTCTAATAATTCTGCATTCTTTGAAGTCTGGCATGCTGATCACCAAAGAAATTTGATTTATTCTTGAGTCCTCCCTAAAAAACAAAAACAAAAACACAAACTGCTAACATTCTGGAATATTTTGGTTAGTTGTGGATGAGAAACTGGTTTATAAAACTACTAATCCCAGTAAATAACAAAGTGCACTGAATATGTCAGTTGCTCAATTAATGAAGCTTAGGATTTGATCAAATATGTGCCCTATTCTCAGAACATCCCACGGGGTTCAACCCAAGCAGTCATTATTTTCATTTTGGCTCTGAATTAAGCCTTGATTAACCTGACTGGTTTATTCTGCAGAATAACAGGGCTCCACCCTGAAGTCCCGCAGTCTCTTATAGTATAGGATTTCCTCTCTGCAAGGCCAAAAAGTCATTTGCATTTGCTATTGTGATGACTTATTATATTAAGAACTCTCCGCCCTGTAAACAAGACAATTTAAAACTCATTGACGTAAATTAAAAACAAAAGTCATCTCATATAAATAGGAGAAACAATAATTTATCAGTTTCTTAAAGAGATCTGTTTATTTCTGAACCTGAACTTGAATTTTATATATAGCCTTTATTCTTGTTGTTGTTCTCAAGTTTATTTAGACATTTAATGTACAAACCTCTTTGATTTTCACAAACTGTTTTCCTGATTACTGTATTTTCTTCCTTCCTACCTGTGTTATAAACAATATAAATATTTAACAATTTAGCCATGTTTTAATTACTCAACCTGGGCTATCCAATATGCTAGACATTAGCTATATGTGACTAATAAATACCTGAAATAAGGCTAGTGTGAATTGAAATATAGTGTAAATGGAAAATATACACTGAATTTCAGATGTAATACAACAAAAAAGATCATAAACTATCATTACTATTTTCGTGTTCACTATTACACATTTAAATAATATTTGGAATATGTTAAGTTCAACAAAATATATCATTATATTAATTTTAATTATTTCTTTACTTTTTAAAAATATTTCTACTAGAAGGTTTTGAATTAATTATGTGGCTCACTATATACTTCTATTGCAAAGGACTTTTATAAAGAATACAGATCATTTTTAATATATGTCACATCTGGAGTAGACAATTAATGAATAAAAGAAAATTTGTGTAATTATCTATAGGAAACCTTATGGCATTGGCAGATATCAAAGCACTGTAATTATCCAACTATTCCTTCCTCTAGGAAAGATTATTTTCTTAAGGATCCAGGCAAATTCTTATTTAGCACCCTTTCTCCATCTGGGGCATTCTGGCTGGATTCTCATCTGTTCCCCAAAACATTGTGCCTTGAGACAAGTTTGCCTTGTATGCTTGTTATTGGTGTCTTAATAAATGTGTAACAGTTTGAAGGTAGAAGCTAAGACTCATTCATCTTCATATCCATCATAGTGCCTAGTATACAACAGATATCCAATAAATGAGAAAGAAAGAGAAGGAGAGATGGAAGGAAGGAAAATCACATGATTACTTCTTCTTCTTGACTGGCAGTGTTTCAATTACTGCATAGGGAATTGGTGAGAGGAGGATGGATGAGGGAGAGGCAATGGTAACATCTCCAAATCCATATTTCTTTCAAATATGTCCATGTTCTTTATCCAAGCCAGTGGTTGTTCCCACCATTCTCCCTCCAGCCCATCCAACCCCTTGTTGGAGTGCATAAATGTTTTAATAATTTTTATTAGCACTAAACCTTTCTCCTGGCAAAGGGTTTTCTACACACTGGTTCCAGATGAAAATTTCCTCGATGATGCACACTGGAGAATGTAGGTGAAGCATATGTATCAATCACTTTGAAGATACAAACGGGTTTTGTTGTGTTGTGTGTTGTTGTTGTTTTGTATCTTTGTTTGGGTTGTTTTTTTTTTTTTTTTTTGCTTGCTTGGTTTGACCTCTGTACCAGCATATGTTCTTTCCTACTGCACATGTGACATTTATTAATATTGTATCACACTGAGCCCTGATGAAAGCTTCAAGAGATTTCAAAGGATTGGTATAATATGGGTTACCTTTACTTTTCTTTCTTTCTTTTTTCTTTTTTAAAAAGATTTTAGGTATTTATTCATGAGAGACACAGAGAGAGGCAGAGACACAGGCAAAGGGAGAAGCAGGCTCCTCGCAGGAAGCCTGATGTGGGACTTGATCCCCAGACCTAGGATCACACCCAGAGCCAAAGGCAGATGCTCAACCACTGAGCCACCCAGGCGTCCTTGGGCTACCTTTTCTTATTGAAATATAGTCAAATTAGAAATCAATAAAAAAATGAGTAGAACTCTCCCACATATTTGAACATTAGGAAACTCACCTTAAATTAGATATGGAACAAAAAATGAAAATAGGAATTAGAAATAGAACAGAATGGTTATATCTATTTTGGTTAGTTTTTCTATGGTAACAAAACAGTCAGGAGTCTTAGTATTCTACAATGATAAAAATTTCTTTCTTTCTCAAAGTACATATAGTTGGATGTGAGCTACTGCTTGGCCCCAATGTTGCTCTGGCCTGTGGCTCTGCTCCATGTGTCTTCTTATTCCAAGATCTAGGCTGAAAGACCCTCTATGGAGACCAGTCTGTTCTTGTTTTTACAGCTAAGGTGAAGAACCAGAGAGCTGGTGGAAACTCATTTGCACCTCACAGTTTTTACTCAGAACTGGCACATTGTCAAAGCAAGTCCAGGCCCAAGCCCAAAGTCAGTGGATTGAGATGTGTTACAAGGAAATATACTACCGCCTGCTATCTTGATCAAAAATATTCAGTTTCTTCCCTTCTGGAATCAAACTATATTCATCACCACCTCTAAAGAAGAAATCCTGAAACCTATTTTCCCAAAGCCACTCATTCATTTGGTAGATGATCTGCTAAGTTACTACAGGTAACAGTTTGCTAAATGCTTTGCCACTGCATACTGTGGCTCCTCTTCCATCTTCTAATAAATGGTTCCTTTATAACTTGTCCTTTGGTCCCAAGGTCAATACATAGATTTTAGTTGTTGTTGTTACAGGAGCATGTCACCTTAAGATACCAATATCTGTTTTTCTCAACTTTGCTATATAGTAACAAATAAGCTCAAAATCTTAGTGCTTAAACCAACAAAAATTCATTTTTTGCTCATGTTACACAGAATGTTGAGTCACCCACGGTTCAGCTACACGCTTTAAATAGGATGGGCTCTGCTCTGCTGTCTTCTCATTCTGTGACTAAAAGTTTGGTTTCTGTGCCAGCAATTCTCAATGCCTCTTAAAGCTTCCACACAGAATTGGAAGTAAAAGAACTGGCACCCTCTCCCTTCTGCTCATGTTCCATTTTTCAAAGCAAGTTACAGAGTTTAGACTACAATCAGTGGGCAAAGAAATACAATCCTTTTATAGGGAAGGAGGATACAAATGGTTGCAAATAATAAAAAAATTTACTACAAAAATCCCACCTTAAATGATTTAAAACACAAATAAGCCACTCTCATAAAAATGGAAAGAAAAACTTAAAAAAAATAAGAAACAAACATCAAAAATTATTAACTAAACCAAATCCTTAAAAAACAAAACAAAACAAAACAAAACTGAGAAACCTCTGGAAAGCTTGGTCAAATAAAATAAAAGAGGTGGGAAACGGAAAAGGAAGCTACAATCAGAGATGTACCAAAGATTACAAAAAAATAAGAGAGTCATTGCAACAATCTGATTGGAAATGTTAGATAATACAGATAAACTTGAAGAAATATGTCGCAAATTCCAACTATTTGTACAGAATGCAAACACCATAAATTGAATTAGTAATTAAAACCTTCCTTAAGTTAAAACAGCTTATCCAGTCTTATAGGCAAGTTTTATCAAACATTCAAGGAGCAAAGGCTTTGATTCCACACATAATATTGCAGAGAGTACAAAATAGAAAAAGAAAAAGTATCTTCCTCAATAATTCTAGAAGGCCAAGTTACCCTCGGGTAACAAAACCTGGGAAGAACAGAAAGAGAAAGAATTTTCTCTATAGAATCATCTTATTCATGAACATGAATTCAAAAATTCTGTGCACAATACTAGCAAAAAAATACTAGGAATATATTAAAAGGCAAATGTATAATGAACAATTTTGGTTTATTCTAGCAATCAAACTTTAGCATTAGCAAGTCAGTAAAAAATTTTAAAAACATTAGCAAGTCAATTATAGTAGTTTTTAATATTAAATCTAAAATATATTATTGGAATGCCTGGGTGGCTCAGCAGTTGAGCGTTTGCCTTTGGCCCAGGGCATGATCCTGGGGACCAGGATCGAGTCCCACATTGGGCTCCCTGCGTGGAGCCTGCTTCTTTCTCCCTATGTCTCTGCCTCTCTCTGTGTCTCTCATGAATAAATAAATAAAATCTTTAAAAAATAATTGAAAAATAAAATATTAGATTATTATCTCAATGGATTCATAAAAAGCTTTTGATGCAATTGAACATTGGTTGATAAAAACACCCAGTAAGGAATAAAAAAGAACTCTTAACAAATAAATAGAATCTAGACAAAACACTTCCCAAATATTTCAATAGTAGAATATTAAAAATGTTCCTTTTCAGATAATAAAAGACAAATCTTTCTTCTAGCACCACTTCTGTTCAATTTCATGTCTAAGGCAATAAGGCAGGAAAAGAAGTGAGAGGTATAAAAATTGCAAAGAAAGAAAAAAAATAAATTATTTGCGAACATGGAGTTTAGCAATAGTTCTGGATACAAAATCAAATAAAAAATACTTTTCTAAGCATAGGCAACAAGAAAGAAGAAAATGTAATAATAACATGCCACTTATAATATCTTTGATAAATATTAAATATCTAGGCATAGGTTTAACTTAAGATGTGTCAGACCATAATAGAAAAAAAGTACAATTTTGTTGAAAGATATTAAAGAAATTTGCATAGACAGATCACTTTTATGACTTCAAAGCCTCAATATTATGTAAATTTCAAAATCCTAGTGGATTTTTTTTTAAGGTTTTCTTTATTTATTCATGAGAGACACAGAGAGAGAGGCAGAGACACAGGCAGAGGGAGAAGCAGGCTCCATGCAGAGAGCCTGACATGGGACTCGATCCCGGGACCCCAGGATCACACCCTGGGCTGAAGGCGGTGCTAAACCACTGAGCCACCCGGGTGTGCCTCTCAGTGGATATTTTTGTGAAACTTAGCAAATTAATCTTAAATTTTATATTGAAAAGAAAAGCCTGAGAATAGCCAAAATTCTCCTGAAGAAAAGGATCAATGATTGAAATTGAGCATCCATTATCAGTTTTGAAGACCAATAAAACCTTTATAATTAGGATGGTATACTTTGGTGCAGAGACAGACAAATGAACCACTGGAACAGAAAAAAAAAAAAGAAAGTTTCCAGAAACATACTCCAGACAGTATGGAACACTGATTTATAGTAAGGCTTGTACTGAGATCACTGGAGAAAGAATATGTTTTTTATTAAGTAGGGCTGGACAATTGGTTTTTCATGTAGAAAAAAAGAAATTTACAAAAGTCATCTCCTTCCAAATAGGAATTAAGTAGATAAGGTAAATTCATTTCCTTCTATGTGAGTTAAGGATTTAAATATAAAAGAACAATACAACATTGAGAAGGCCAAATAAGATACTCTGTCTTAAGAAATATATATTAAATAAGATATTCCAATTATGCCTACCAAATTAAATACCAAGTTGATTATATAATAATTAGAAGTTATGCTTATTGAAACATACCATAAGAAGAGAAAACCCATAGGTTTGAAAATGTATTTGCAAAACACAAAATGCAAAATGGATGTATACCAAAAGTATAAAGAATTTCTACATATCACCCATCCCATAAAACAATCCAAAAGAAATGAAAAGTGGACAAAAGACTTCAAAATACTTGACTTTACACAAGAGGAATTATAAATGATCAGTAACTTAAGAAATAATATTCAGCCTCATTAGCAATGTGGAAAATGCAAATTAAATCCATAATGAGATACCTATGGGACAACCAAAACATTTATGCACTGATAGTGGTAATATTAATAGGTATAACAACTTTGGGAGAAAAGTAACATTTTCTAGTAGGCTGAAAATGTACATGCCCTATAATAGAGCAATTTCACTCTTTGGTATGCATTCTAAAAAGAGGTTTACACATATTCACTAGGAGATACTATTTATAGATACCAAAAACCAAGCAAACAACAACAAAAACTCAAGCCTAGAAACTAACCAATTGCCCATTATTAGTAGATGTGATAAATACATTCTGATACCTTCATGTAATCAAGTACTATGTATTTGAGAAAAATTCATAAGTTACAGTTATTCACAACAATTTGGATGAATTCAGGAATGTAACATTTAGTGAAAAAACAAATTTGAAGATGCCAGCATATGTGGTAAAACTATAAATAAAAATAAGCCAGTGATAAAAAAAAAAAATTTCAACATCATGCTCCCCCTGACTAGGAAAAAAATGGGGAAGATGAAAGGCAAATGGCAGACAACAATGCCAAAAATAAGGTATAGTTCTTTTTATTAAATTGGGTGGTGGGTAAATGGGAGTTCTATTTCATATATGTGTATATATATATATATATATATATATATATATATATATATATATAAACATTTTGTAACTACTTGATATTCCATCAAGAAACAATGAAGAACACAGGAATCAGAAGAATTAGCCACATGTTAAGGTAGACCAGAATATTGACCTAACAAGATGACAGACTTTTCTCTCAGGCAAATGAAGACCCAGAGGACATGGGGACAAGAGCTCTGCTCTGTCACTGTGAACATAATAAGCCTCTCCTTCATATGCCATCTGGGGGAAGAAGAAGTCCAGAAAGACACCTTATCTTTGGATAAGGCAGACACACCCCTAGTGTAGAATTGGAGCTTTGGATTGACAAAAATATTTTCACAAAGACAACTGCTTCAACTTGAAAGAGGCTGAATTATCTTCAATTGACAAATTTCATCCCATCCCATCCCATCCCATCCCATCCCATCCCATCCCATCCCAAGAATAGGGATTCCAGAGGTTATATAAAATAAAACTATAGTTTTGAGACAGCTAAGTAATTGGGTATACCCTGTTTTACTCGCATTAAAAGTACTGCAGGAGAAAGTTCAAGGTGGTATTCCAGGAGGTAAGGAAACTGTCCCTAATCCAGACTTGGGAAAGAGGTGGTCAGACACGGCTTCCTCAGAGAGCTGATGAAGTGAGACCAAGGGGAATAGTCCAGGAAGTTTTCTAGTCAGAAAGAGAAGCACATATAAGAACCATCCTCTTATTTTTGACTGACTCCAGGAATAACTGATAGATGCATATGTTGCCCTACTTTTCTATGAATTAGAGTGGTGGTCCTTTACTAAAGGCTTATTATGACCCATGGGCACTCTGGGCATCTTCCTCGAGTTTCATACAATCCTGTGAGCTTCCCGTTCTCATAGCTTACCACCATCTTATTGTAACATCATCATGTCCTCCCTTCTAGGTTGACAGTTCCTGGAATACTTCTATCACTTTGTCTATAATGCCTGGCTAGCACTGCACAAAGTGTTAAAAAATGTTTAATAAATGTTAAAAGAATAATTAAAAAAAAAACCGGTTAGAAGGATCAAGGGGAAAAGGTACCAGTGACCTGGTACAGTGGTCCAGCTTACACTTTTCCTTTTGGAAAAAGTCTAAGAATGTGCAAGAAACCAGTTCAGAAGCAAACTGGAAATAAGATATGTTTTAATTCGAACAAAGTCCTTTTAGTCTCCTTTGACCTTGTGCTATTAAATCCTTCAAAGAGTGGTGCTCTCCTTTAGCAAATGGCTTCCAAATGTTATTGGTTTATTGGTTCTGGGAAGCAAGATAGGCTGACCCAAAACATAAATAATATTAGATTGAAGTTTGAGTAGGAGATCTGATTCTAAAGAAGTGATCCCAAAAGGTGATGGGTTTTCTCTAGAGGATAGCATGTTTAATTGTATTGAGTCGTACTGCTAAACTGGTGATTCTTATAACTGAATTAAAATTATTGCTACTACATTAAGTATATCCCATTGTTCCAGGTGGCACAACTCTAACAAATGAAAAAGCCACGCACAATAAAATTTTGCATTACATTCTAGGCTTGTAAAGAGTAATACAATATAACTCCAGGGGTTTGGGGCAGGTACTATTAGGAGAGCTTATTATTGGGCTCTAGCTTTGAATGGACCTTGGGTTTTCCTTTTAAGTAGGAGCCTGTATTATGGGACAAAAGAGCTTTATCTCTTGTGACGGGAAGGCTAAGAATAACTGTTCTTTATGAGTCATGCAAACACATTCCAAAAAGCTTTCTTCTATTCAACATCTGTAAAAGCTCTTCCTGTCCTTTCCCACCACCTCAGCCCAGGTAGAGCCGACAGGCAACGGATAATGGGCAGCGGTTATTTTTACTCCATTGAATTCCAATAAAAGAACAAAAAATAATTCACAAGAACAAAAAATATTTCGGTTCTCTGCCTTCAGAGACAAAATGTGGCCAAGAGTGACCTTTGGAGACCGAAACTGTAGAAGATTTTTTTTCCCCCCAGCTCGTAGCTGGTGCCAATTTCTCGCCAATGGAGAGAATTCCAGCTCCCTGATTGAATACTCCTTTTAGCGTCTTTTGTAGGGATGATCACTTGAAGTTTAAGAGCAAATGTTTTGCCCGCGGTAGTCAATCTTACCTGGGAAGCTCCCTCTTGCTATTTTTTTCTTCATAAATGAAATGAATCGAATCTGTAATATTTTAGAAAGCTGACACACAATATGAAGCTGCCATTTTCATATATATTTAAAAACCAGAAAGGAGCTTTATCTCTTTTTTAACAAAAATCTTAGATTAATCCATCAAAAATGGACCAGAGAGACTACTCTTCAAAGCAAGGGCAGAGGGTAATGATTTTTTTGATGGCGTTTTTGGCTGAAGAGTTCTCCTGCGCTTCAGTTGGAGGAGGAGGAGGTTGGCTCTCAGGGGATCTTAGGTACTCATCTTAGACGTAAAACTGCACAGTCCTGAGGAAGGGATGTCTGACCTCCCACTTCCTACAAGCCACTGTCCTTGCTTATGTTTGACTTCCTGCACTGTATGCAGAAGGGACACAACACTGTGTAGCTATACAGTTTGGAAGAATGGTTTGCCTCTCTCTCTTTGCTAAAATTTTGAAAGTAAAACCATAAAAGACTCTTAACAATAGGAAGCAAACAGGATTGTGGGAGGATGGGGTAACTAGGTGATGGGAATTAAAGGAGAGCACTTGAAGTAATGAGCACTGGGTGTTGTATGCAAGTGATGGATCACTAAATTCTACCTCTAAAACTAATAATACAGTATATGTTGATTAAATTGAACTTAAATGTAAAAATGTATATAATGAATGAAAGAAAGAAAGAAAGAAAGAAAGAAAAGATTTTAAAAGTAAAAAGGAGAGAGATAGTATGTATTTATGTGGATTATAAATAAAAATCAGTATTCTTAAAGGGGCCAGTTTTGAGCCTTTTTCACTTATCCTCGAAAAAAAATAAATTTTCTCACAGCAAAGTTTTCTCCATGAAATGGCAGTTGTGCAGTATCGTAAGAGTTCTCTCATAGAGTAGTCCATAATATTTGTTGAATGAATGTATACCCTTCTAAGAAAAAAACAAATATCAATATATTTTCCAGCTGGATATCTATGTTCCCTAGTGGCTTGACCTCAAAGTGTAACAAATCAAAACCCATCTGACTGAGAGATTATGGTTTCTTACATCAATGCAACAAACCAGCACACTTTGGGCATTTACTGCCCCTAATAAGTAACAACAGCTGCTTAATGAATCCTCAAATTACAGATTTTTCCCCCTTCTATCCCAGCACGGTGGAGTTAATGAAGGGCGAAATTTACAAAAATAATTAAAATGATGCCAGCTTTTACAAGAAAGAGGAGGGGCCCTGACTAGCAAAGACTCAAAAGACCAGCAGCTGCACATGCCAATTTGAAAAGACAACAACCTCTCTTACCCTTGAGGGGTGGGCTTATTGTTTTGACCATATAGCCCTTTTGGGAATGAAAACCCTCTTAGATCCCAGAGACTGAGCAGAACATGGGAAGGTGCCTTCCGTGGCTGTTGTACTGGTTGCCATGATTTTCTAACTGGGTCCAGTTCTTTTTGTTGTGTTCTTGTGTTGCAAAAGCAACAGAAGGAATGGGAATATGCCTGCAGGGCTTTTGATGGCATGCAGGGAGTTTTTTTCTCAGAATGTATTTCTATTGCCATCTGCATCAAAATAACTTTTTTTTTTTTAACATTCAGTTTGAGTGCCTTCAATTCACGCAAACAATTCACATAAATAGTTTAATGTCCTTCATTTTTCTACCTCCCCCTGGCTGCCCCATATTCTTCACCTAAATATGTGTTCTCTAAATCCTTTGTTCTTTTTACTTGTCCATATGCCTGCCTCCTTCCCTTCTCATCCTGACATCTAGCAGAGGGAACAGAATTATTTCTTTCCAAGGTACAGGATTGTTAAATTATGTTTAGGTGCAGTTTAGCTAGACAGGACCACCTTAAAAGTGTCTCCCAATTTCCACAAGAACTATGAAATTTGAAAAGTTGATTGAAAAGTAAATTTTATTCTTTGACTCCACTGGTTCCCAAGATAAACTTGGGGAAAATGTTGCTTTTTTTTTTTTAAATGTTGCTTTTGAAGAAAATGATCAGTCCTGAAAGATAGTTTTTAAAAAGTCATGGAAGACGGATTTTTAAAACTGGAAGCACACAGTTCTCCATTGTCAAGGGAGTGTTACCTTGTTTGAAGATTATTATTGACATAGTCCTCTAGGGTGCTCAGTGAAGTACTTTGTTCAATAGACTATTTGTTTCCTTTTATAGCAGCTGAAAGAGGGGGCATTTCAAATGCAAAGAAAATTCCAGGCCCTCGGAAAGTTCTGGAGAGTAAGTTTAGATTGTTTGAGATTTTTCTTGCTTCTGGAGGAAGGACTGTATTGCTATAATCTTCTCGGTGAAGGAATAGCTTTTCCTGTGGGTCTCTGTGACCACTACCATTTTAGGCTGATCTATCAATCCAGGCAGTCATGCAGTCTGTGCCTTGTCTAAATGGTGAGCATGATAATGAGGCTGGCGTGTATACTATATGCCTCTATCACCATCAACAGGATATTTTCACCTTGGTGCAAAATGTATTTATTGAGCATCCACTGAGCTCTACTATGCCCCAAGATAATATGCAAATATGGCTAGCTTGGGGAAAACATGATAAGCATTTATACCAGTTTCAGTCTCAAATGACAGAACAATGTAAAGTAGTTTACACTAGAAGTAAATCTATTGATGAATGAATGAAAGTTATACAGGCAGACTGGGATCAGTCTTGGCTGGATCTAGGGCCTCAAACAATGTCAGGTCTATTGAATTAGCTGTGCTCTTTTCTGTGAGTTGACTTCCTTTCTGGACTGACCCGATGGCAAGATGGTCCAGAAGCTCTCCATATCACATCCTCTTGGGTGGGGTAAAGAAACAATATTTCTTTCTTTTTTTTTTTTTTAAGAGACAATATTTCTTACTGATAATTCCTGTCCTAACCTGGGAATCCGTTCTGATAGAAACAACTTGGCAAGTCCCTTTCAAAAACTGAATACAGACACCACAGTAGTGGGATTATGATGGTTGGTGAAGCTGGATCATAGGACCCATGGAGAGAATTCAGGGCTCCAACTGGTCAGGCATGGGTTACATGGCCAGAAAGAGGATTCAGTGTTCTGATTAACCAGGCTGGTTAAACTGGGTAAGATTTCCAGAAAGGGAATTCAGTACTTTGACCAGACCTGAGTCACATGTTTCACAATTTTTATCAAAGGTAGAAGCCAATCTCCTGGACTCTGCATTTGAAAAAGTTATTCCCCAAAGGAAATTCATAGTACTTATCAGAAGTGAGAGGAACGAATAAAAAATATACACTAATAGTATTGGCTATCTAAAAGGCATCTTTAAGTATTTGCTATGTTCTGAGCATAGTGCTAAGGCACTTAATATGCTTCATCTCATTTGTTTCTTTTGACTTTACATGATCTACATTTTATATTTAGAAAGCCAAAGTTTAGGGGCATCTGGGTGGCTCAGCTCAGGTCATGATGCCAAGGTCCTGGGACCAAGCCTGATGTTGTGCTCCCTGCTCAGCCAGGGGCCTGCTTCTCCCTCTCCCTCTGTCCTTCCCCATGCTTGTGCTAGCTCTCTCTATTGTCAGATAAGTATCTCTCTGTCAGATAAATAAATAAAATCTTTAAAAAAATAAGTAATAAGTAAAAGTTTCAAAAATTAAGTAACCTGTCTGTGGTCACAGTTCAAGGAGGTAAAGCAAGGATTTGAGCTGCAATGTTCTGATTTTGGAAACTGCACTATGAAGAAGTATGACATAGCATCACTGAAAAAGACAGTGACAACAGCCACAACATCTAATTCTTACTGGTACTTACTATGCAAAGGCTGTCATGTGGATTATGAGCAAAGTGCTGCATTCAAGCAGATGATAGTTTAACTTCCTAGAAAGGCTTTACACAAACTCTGAAGTGGACACAGGAGTTGAGGACCCCTGGGGCTGAAGTAAGACTAGGGAAGCAGTTGCAGTGGTGCTGGTGGCAGTACTCTGCCTTGGGGAAGCTTTTTTTCAGTAGCAGAAGGATGTAAGCACATTTGTAGGCTGAGAAGAGGCCAAGAGAGGCAACAATTGATAATGCAAAAGAAAATAAATTGTTTATGCAGCAGAATCTCAGGAGAGGTGGTAGGGAATGAGATTCAGAGCTTTGATGGAGGTTGTCAGGCTTGGATAAGAGGGACACACCTTTTCTAAGAGAGAGGGTAAAAAAGGAAGAGAGGGACAAAGGGAAATAATAGCTTCTTTGTGAAAGAAAATACATCTCGTCACATTTGTGTTACAGCTTATCCAGTGCTTCACATGAAATAAATGGAATCTCACCTTTAAGTCTGCTTTTATTCCATCTTCCTCAAGGTCAAGAGTTTCATCCAGTTTGGGGTTAGTATTATACAGCATTTTAAAGGCACTTATTAATGTGCCATTATGGAATTTCCTGTCAAATTTGTTTGCTTGCTTATTTACTAACTTTGATTTTAGGTAGGTTAGAGGTACTTTCCCTCTGTCATTCCAGCATTTTTATGGTGAATATCCACAAAGGGATTAGGTACGTAATTTATTACAGAATAACATATAACTTGTTATTCACAGAACTTATGTATATAAATTAATGTAAATAGGCAAAGAGTATGTTTCCATGAAAGAGATAGAATAAGCTAACTAATTAGCTACAGATAAATTGGCAGCTGGAAGGGACAACCCATTACTTTATAATTAATTGACTTAGATCTTTTAAAAATTAATTAGATAAGAAGTACAGCTGGGCAAAGATTGATGTACAAGGAGCCTTCAGTACTCCCATCAGAAATCAAGGTCAAGCAAGTGATTTTGGCTATTCCACCTTTCAACTGCCTGTTTGGCAGTAATTCGATGAGGCACTGAGTGCTTAGATGTTCTTAATTGTCTTCTCCAGGTTCTACGGGGTCTTTCCATAAATCCACAGGTAACTATATTTTTCTGAATTTTGACTTATCCTAATTATAGGTCTACTGTTCTGCAGACATTAAAAAAATACATACTGTATTGAATGTTCAATACATGCCAGGGCCCATGATGAGACATTTGTATACTTTATTTCAGTTTTCTTCACAGGATCCTTATGAATTAGGTATTCAAAGAGGTTGCATAGTGTAATGGTGAAAGGCAAGATTCAAAAGTGTGACCTCCTAGATTTAGATCCAGCCATTCTATTGACTGCTGTGTGATGCTTGACAAATTGCGGAACCAATCTGTCTCTCAGTTTCCTCATCTGTGAGATGGCAATAAGAGTACCTTCCTCATAAGTGTATATGTATTTTATTTTATTTTATTTTATTTTTTTAGAGAGAGAAGGGGGAGGGGTAGAAAGAAGGGGAGGGAGAGAGAATCTTAAGCAGACTCCACATCTCGTGTGGAGTATGATACAGGGCTCGATCTCACAACCCTGAGATCATGACCTGAACTGAAATCAAGAGTCAGATGCTTAACAAACTGAGATACCGAGGCGCCTCATAGGGTATTTGTATTAAATTAGTTAATCTGCATAGTGTTTAGAATGAAATAGGGCCTTCACACACTGATATCATTACCTTTTCCTTTTTTTTTTTTTTTTTAACTTTTATTTATTTATGACAGTCACAGAGACATAGGCAGAGGGAGAAACAGGCTCCATGCACCGGGAGCCTGATGTGGGATTCGATCCCGGGTCTCCAGGATCGCGCCCTGGGCCAAAGGCAAGCGCCAAACCACTGCGCCACCCAGGGATCCCCTCATTACCTTTTCCTATCACATTTCTGAGTACTTACCTTCCTCTAAATAGCTGACTTAATACTCCTGAGAATCCCCTGAGGTAGATGTGATATAAATCAAATGAATCCCAATTTTACAGATAAGAGAACTGAGGCACAGAGAAGACCGATAACTTGCCTAACATTACCTAATTATTAGAAGAGCCAGGATTCACTTTCAAAAAGTCTATCTTCAAAACTCATGCTTTTAACTACTCTGCCATTAGTGTTGCATTCTTCCATCATCGTCTGTACTCTAGACATACTAAATGGAATGCAGTTCCCAGAAAGAGCAAAGCTCATTTGTGACTGTCATTATGTGAGCTCTTGGCTGGAATGCTCTGCTTCCCTTGCCTATTTGTTGAACACACTATTCCACCTTAAATATTCAACAACAACAAAATCACGTCTTTGGAGAGGCCATCCCTAATGTGCTCATGATGGAGTTTTCTACATCTTCCCCCACTGCAGAATCATATGCTTATCTCTTTTATAATATCCTTACACTATGTCCATCTGTTAGTCAGACAATCGATAAATATTTATAAGGTCGTCAATGACCTATCATTGAGTGCCTTTTCCCGAGGAGTTTAAGTACTAGTACAGAATGATAAATTTTCAACCTGTTCAAAAATAAAAAATTAAGATAATTTTAGATGTTACATTTGACTTTTGGAAAAGACACAGTGGGTTAGTGTAGAAAGGGACTGGGTGTACTGGTTCAACTCAGTTGGAGATGAGAAATAATAGTCAGTAGCCAGGCACATTAAATTAGTGTGGAGAGCATTTCAAACCGAAGGACCAGAGGTGCAAAAGCCCTTTCATGGGATCCATGAAAGGTTGTTGCATTTGAAGGACAAAAAGTGCAACTATCGTTAAGATATGTACAGTCATTATTTATTTCCATGTTTATCTTCCTACCTAAACTGTGAATTCTTTTGGGTTAGGATTATATCCCACTCATCTTTGAACCTCTATTGTTTCGAAGATCTCCTGGACTGTGGTCTTTTTTGGATAATTGGCTGAATAAAATCATGACACAAGTGTACTATTATCTAAAGTAACTAATTTCTTTTTATCTTCCTCTTGCCTTTTCTATATTTGCCATGCTTCTGAAATGATTGCCAAAATTGTGTCTTTTTTTCCCTTTAGTCACCTCTACACATTTCTGTTTTCTTTTGGTTCTACCCTCCCCCACATCTATTTCTCCTATCCCTAGATCTCTTTGTTGTCCTAGGTAATTTCCCCTAAACTGCAGGGATCTGGAAAGAGGTATAGTCTTTGGATAGGGATAAAGCAGTTCATACATGTCTTATCCT
This sequence comes from Vulpes vulpes, assembly GCF_048418805.1. Taxonomy (NCBI): domain Eukaryota; kingdom Metazoa; phylum Chordata; class Mammalia; order Carnivora; family Canidae; genus Vulpes; species Vulpes vulpes. The sequence goes on along the minus strand of NC_132789.1, from coordinate 67,623,454 downwards.
CTTTACTCTGACCCCTCTTTCATAGACCCTGAAGAATAACTTATATTTGGGGGTCAACACCAAAGCTAAAAATATAACCTCATCCTGAGATCCTTTTTTAGCAAATGAATGCAAGGTAGTTTTCTTTTAAGCCATTGTTCTGGGTACAGGCTTTAGAAGAGGAGAGAATAAGGTGCGCCACCTTGGTGCTTCTGGCTCACCTAGGGAGAAGTTTTGATTGCTCTTAGAAGCTTGATTGCTCTTAGAGACTGAGGTTAAAGAAGTTTAAAAAGCAAAAAGGAAAGACCAATTTTAATAGTTAACTATAAAGGATTCCTAGAGTTCCTTTTCTTCCATCTGATAAAGAAAAGAAGCAACTCCTGTGCCTTTGTCTTGTAGGGCAGCTTTCTTCTGCTCCCCAGGAGTTTATACAGCTATTCGGGAGTAAAAGATAACCAAGGATGAACTCAAACCTCCCCCAGGGGCCTTAAAAGCCATCTCTTTAGTCGCTAATCGGCTGAACCCACACATCTTAGATATATAAATTTTAATCAGCTTCCCTCTCATTTTTTCCCCTTGTCTTTCAGAGACTGGATTACACCTACAAAGAGTTTGGAATCAATTTGAAAATATAGGAGATCAGCTTCTTCTTGCCTGTGATTGTTTCTGAGATGCCAACTAAGATGACCTAATTCCCCTCACCTTCTCTGGCACTATGGGATTTCTGTATGGCCACTTTCATTTCATAGCTGCAAACACAATGCAGCCCAATGACCTTTTGTTGCAAAAGAAAGCCTCGTGCCTCTTTAAAAGCTATTTTCGTATTCTTTGCTTTAGCTACTAATTGAAAATGCCTAGGATACTTTTAATTAGTCTAAGGTATTATAAAAAGAATCTTTATCTATTATAAAAAGAATTGTCTTAAGACAAATGTCTTAAGTGGTAGGATGCTTTCTAGGAATCAAAAGATGGGAAACAATACTATACAGATTCTACTCTTGGGCTCTAGGCTCAGACCGCTTGGGTCAAATGCCTGCATCAACATTTACAGCCATGCTGTCTTGGGAGAGTTATTTACTATCTCTGTAGCTCAGTTTTCTCATACTTAAATAATAATAACTTTCTCATGTTATAGGGTTTGGAGAAGGAGTAAATAAGGTCATGCATGTAAAGCACTGAGCATAAGGCCAAACTCAATATAAATAATCAATAGAAGTGACGATTATCTTGGCCATTGGAATGGGAGTTAGAAAGGGAAGAGGTAGGCTCTGAATCAGAGTATAGGAATTCTAGTGGTCTCAGCTACTTATCCTCAGCTAGGATGTCCTTGCTAGTGCTAGTGGCTTTTGTACCTGCCATAGCTGTAGAGGCAGATCCATGCATGGTTCCAAGAGGCACAGAAATTCTAACTTGGAGGTATCAGGCATGGTCCTTTTATTTGCCAATGTCAGTAAAATGGGAAATTAAAAAAAAACACACATTCAGAATTTCAAGATCATCCACAGGGGGCATTAGGAGAAAAGAAAAAAACAATTAAATTCAAATGAATCAAAAACAGTTCAATGCATCGTACTGTATGGAGCTGTCTTGAGAGTTTGGTGGGGGGGGGGGGGGGGGAGGAGACCTAATCCCTTCCCTCAAAATTATGATATGGGAGTAATAATTAAAAACAAAAATTAGTATGTCATCAGCCAAAGGGCATATAGTTACTGAGGAGAAATGGTGCACCTTACTCTTATGTTCCTTAGAGCTCCTAGTGTGATATAGCATGCAAGCACAATGCCCACTAACATTTACTGTATGGCCAGAGATAATGTGCAGTTTTTAATGGGAGGACAAAGTAAATGGCATCACACCCAGGCAACGGGATAATTACAGTGAAATAGTCAAGAGCATGGACTCTGGAGACAGAATGCCTGAATTCAAGTCCAGACTCCCTTGCTTATTAGCTGTCTGATCTTGTACAATTCATCTTAACCTTTCTATGTGCTTTAATTTTCTCATTTCTCAAGTAGGAACAAGAATAGTCCTCCCCTATAGAGTTGTCAGCATTAAATGAGAAAATGTATGTAGGCCCTAGCTTAAGAACTCAATAAATGGTGGTTTTTATTATTATTAGCAAAGAGTCAATTTCATTGGATCTTTCTTTGTAAAAACTCATTGCTCTTTGATCTGTTCACAGGTGTGAGTAGAACCAGTTTGTCCTCACCAAATCACTTTTCAGTGCCGAGTTACCCAGAGATGTCAGAGTTAAGATTCACATGGTAGAAGGAGCTCTTGAAGTTTTTCAACAGAAATCATTTTTTGTTTGTTTGTTTGTTTGGAAAGCAGAAGTGGATGTGTTTTGCAAGAATCTGACTGGTTCCTCTAATGGACCTCAGTATTGATGTCCTCACCCCACACAATGGGCAGCCATGAGATGATTAGGGGTGAGAAGTGATCATGGTCTACTAGTTAAAGCAGATAACCAGGCATCACAAACTGTGAGGCCATTTCTGCCTCCAACAACTGGCTGGCTGGGCAAGTCACCTCACCTCACTGAACCTGCTCTTTCCAGCTTCAAAATGAGGATAATAGTATTCCTCTACCTACATGGGGGTGTTAGGTAGCTTAGTTAATTGATGTTTGCAATATGCTGGGAGATAAAAGGCAGTATGGAAGTATAAAGTATATTAAAGAAGAACAAAGTAAGATGTTAAAAATGACTGACAATTCAACAGAACTAATAGATTGGGCAACAGAACCTGGAAGATAATAAAGTTGCTGTAACACTAAGTCATAATATCAATACTAGTGTTTTGAAATCAATACATTTCAAAATAATATGTCTTTTGACATACACTAGTGAATTTCCAAGTATTGCAACACCTTCTTTTTTTTCAAAATGAACACTGGCTTTTAAAAAAATGGGAGGTGCTTATTTCAGTCAAGGTTAAGTCTTTCCTACATTCTTCCGTGAATTGATATGACCTTTGTAATACTAACCCATGGCATTAACAGTGCTATTCTAATAATACTTATTTTGTTTTTATGGTGTTTGTCTTAGGTCAAAGATCACAGACTGTCTATCCAAGAAAATTAGCTAGATAAGAATTCTTCAATGAATGAATTAAATGATTCACGATTTAATGATTGATTTAAAAAAGTTATTCTTTCTCATCTCTCAGTTCAGTTCAGAAACCACTTTGACCTTTTTCTGCTTGTGGCAATAAAAGCTGACTTGATCAAAGTGACCTTTCTTTCCCCTTCTTCTTTTCTGTTCCTATTTCAGAGCCATCTGGTTTGACAGCCATAAGAGCTGAAATACTTTGTTTTGCAGTCTTTAGAAATGCCCCTTAGAGGCAAATAACCATTTGGCAGAACCAGTAAATACAAAGTATAAAAGAATATTTCCTGCTTGTTCTTTTTAAGGTGGTGTGTAGAGGAGTCAGGATGGGGCCGGAACACCTGCTACCTGCTTTGCAGATTTATAGAGGCGTTTCAGGTGGGACACACATTTTCAGGCCCAAAAAAATTTGATCTCATTTCCGTTCTATAGCAAATAATGTTGTAGCACCTTGATATTCAACTGTATGTGGTGGCAACCTTGGATAGTTTAAAAAGTTTGCAGAAATCATCCTTCATACTAAACTACATGTGTGACTACTGACTTCAAGTTCTTGGCGAACTCCCAGGCCATCCGTCTTTCTTATCACCTTTGCCAATGTCCTTTATTAATTAAAAACACCCTAAAAATAAGGCTTTTGAGGGGCTGTGTGCTGAGATCTGGGGTACAAACACAAAACACCTCACCCACTCAAAAATGTAGTTTTGGTTGCTTGAGGTAAGAGTATCTTGTCTCGGTGGTATTGTATAAATCACAAATTGTATTTTGTCCATTATATATTGACCATGCCTCGTTAATCTTCTATATAAATATCTCAGCATTACAGAGATAAGGCTAAACTCAGAGATTAATCATCAAACAGGAGATATTTGAGCTTTTTTGCTTCCTTGGGTTTTGCACAGAAAAATTGGGGATTAGTTGGAAAAAGAAAGCCTACTGTCCTTTCATTTAACTCATTCTGGGTAAACATCAGAAGAAGACACTAGAGAGACACGGAAAATCATACTGGAAAGGAGTGGTTTCTGGTTTGCCATTTCCCTGGAACAGTGTGCGATACATTGAACTTGTTTTTTAAATTTGCTTCAGTAAAAGTGCCTGCCGAGTTCATGCACAAGATCTTAAGTGTGCCATAAGGAGTTATTTCCAATTTTTTCAAACAATAAACTATAAATAACACAAACAATGACAGGATTGGGTTGATTTCCTCCTGATGTACCCTGGCTAAGGGTCTTGCTCAGAATCCTGAGGTGGACAGCAGGATTTCTGTCTGAACTACAGGGTGATCCATTGCTTTTCCAAGACTAGCCAAGGAGGCAGCTTTCAGGAAGCAGGCCTCCTCTCCAGGCACTGGCTGTGGGGTTTTTGAATTATTTACGGTGTGAGAGGGCTCCTGGCTTTGAGCAAGGTGGAAATGTGGTTCGTCAGGCCACAAAAGCTCAAAATAGATGCAGGTCTCTCTCCCTTCTTACTATTTTATGTACAACCAAGTTATGCATCCCTTCTCCCCTTGCCTAGACATATTTATTGTTTTTTGGGTTTTTTTTTTCTCCTGGTGGCAAGGGACAGTAACACTTCATTTCTACTTATTAGGAGGTGCTGTCAGGATGGTTCATTTTCCCAGGGGAGGGCTTGTGTAATGGGCGATGCAGGATCACATTCATAAATTCGTCGTGATTTATCTCAGTGCTATTACAAATGGCAGGCGATCAGAAATTAGCATTGCATTTAAGCACAGCCACGTAACTGAAAGATTGCTTCTGGGCATGCTGCATGTCTCATGATTTTTCCATGTTCCTAAAGTGTGTGCCTTAATGTTTCATTAATTAAAAGCTTTTATCTGAACCAGTTGTCCCATCGTTCATTGGTGTGTGTTTCACCCAGCCAACTTAAAGCAATGGGTGTTTTACTCTGATTCCTTGGGTGAAGACTGCATGATATGTACTCTGATTGCCTTCTTTCCTTCATGGCTATTCAGCTTATACTTTAATCTGGCCGTGTCAATGATGGCAGGCCTTCATGCCCTCAGCTTAATGGGAGACTTAACTGACCTCAAGGGAATCTAAGAGGAAAATGAATGATATAATGAGACCAAAGGGGATTATATCTGCTTTCATTTGCCTTGAACAGAGTAGGTACCCAGCAAATATTTGGTTTTTGTATGGTTTCATTATTATTTTGTTATCAGATTATGAAGTGGTGACAGGTCATGGGAAAAAATCTGGGAAAGTTAGTATTTGTCCCCTAATTTTGGAAAGAAATATTTCAATTTGTTTGCTATCAGTTCAACAACTCAGGCCAAGGTAGATGTCCCACCTGAAACCCATACGTTCAGTTTGGTTTAAAGGCATTTATTGAACATCTATCACATGCTCTGCCGAGCCCCAGTGCTGTATGCTGGGAATAGAAAAATTATCCCTTGAGGATCAAATTGTCTTAAGGAGAGCCAGTCGTGAAAATACACAATTTAAATATGCCAGGTATGCTTCTAGTAGTGCTTCCTAGAGTTGCTGAGATTATCGTTTGCTCTTCAATGTGAAGAGAAATTAGCCAGGCAAAAATAGCTTTTGCACTGTATGTTGACTGACCTACTTTTCAGACATTATTGGATTGCTAGTGCTTAAGAGTTAAGTTTGATTTTTACTTTTTAGTGTCCCATTTGGGCACCTTTCTTGAGCATGCAGACCCTATGGATACAGGATATCCTCAAATAAAGTTATGTTTACTGGCCACCACAGATCATTCTCTCAAAACATAGACTTGAGTATTCTCTGAAAGGAAGGATACCCATGGGTTTAAGACAGTCTTCAGGGGCTCACCTGGATCTTGTCCAACATGCTCTCTATGTATTCGAAGTCAACAACAGTCTATATCAGGGGTGGCCAAACTTTTTCTGTAAGGTCAGATAGTAATTATGTAAGGTTTTGCAGGCTAGACAGTCACCACTGCAACTACTCAACACTGCTTGGCAGCTTAAAGGCACTTACAGAGCATATGTAAGTGATGGGTGCTATTGTGTTCTAGTGTAATTTTACAAAAACAGGAAAGGACTAGATTTGGCCCTTGGGCCATAGTTTGTTGAGGTGATAGCATTAAAGAAATATATCTACCTATTATTGAAAGTCAAAAGACATTTAAAAATTTTAAGTAAATACCTGAATTTCAGATACTCAACATTAATACCAGGAATCTAAATTTTTGAATTCTTATTCAGTGTCTACTTTCTGTAAAATACTATCTAAGGGATGAGGATAAGAAGAGACAAAAGTTGGTGCTTAATCTCAAAGAGTTTATGATTTATTGGGAAGACCTATTTTGCAGATGTAGAAACAGAGACCCTCAGAAATGACTTGCTCTTGGTTAAATAATAGCAAAGTCAGGATTTGGAATCAGGTCTCTGAGCTTAGGCCTCTTTCCCCGTCATAGCATTTTGTTTGATGCATAAAGATCCTTGGGTCAGTAGGAAGTCTAGGGAAACAAGAGAGGATGTAGGATTCATTGAGGTTCCCATACTCTTGAATCTTTGCTTCTGTCATCTGCTTGAAATTACTAAAAGAAGAAATTGAAGCTGTTTTCTTAATAGTGCTCAGTCATGCCATGGCTTATGCTAACAACAGAATCACCTGACTTCCCTTGCCACTGAGAGTTCATTGTGTGTTAACCATAGGCATCTACAAGACTTGAAAACAGTTTTCTTCTCTTTGGGCAAAAGGTCTTCATAATGCTCATGGGCAGAGAAAGAGAGTTATCACTGATGGACTGAAGAAGTCATTGGGAAAACTGTTCTATAGTATTTTAATTTGACTTCAGACAATAAATAAAATACAACTGCCAAATCCAACAGTCATTTTGCAATCTCATTCTTCATGATACCTTTGCAGCATTTGGTAGTGTTGTTTGCCACAATCTTTTTGAGAAATTCCATGACATGGAACTCTCTTCTCCTAAAATGAAAATTCTCCCTAAGAACATTCCTAAACCTTCTATATTTTGCATTACTTATCCTCTTTTACAGCCATTCCTGCTCTTAATGCTTCAACTCTTACTTCTAATTGAAGAAAAAGGAAAGGAAAAAGAGAAAATATTTACTTGGCACTCAAAGTATTCTAAGGATCTAGAATAGCTCTCTCCTCTAGTCTAATAGAGAAAGAGAAACAAAGAAAGAAAAAATAATGGTTCTATAGATCATAGATGCTATTTGAAGTGTGTACAGGGGGAAAAAGGTGAATACTTGGGGTGTGGAAAGGCGACTGTGAAGACTTTTCAGAAGAAAGAAGAAACCTGAATATAAATCATTAGAGTGAAGAAGTTTGACCTCTCAATACAGAATTTGCTGTTCTTAAGTATTTACCCAGACTGTGACAACTCTTGACAGTAGCTTGTTACCCATTTCCCTTTACAAAAACAGGAAATTGCTTCGCTGACTAGATCAAAAACTTCTGGAGGTCAGGGATGAGCTGTGTTCATTATAGCATCTTTAGCACCGGGGCTCAGTAATAGTTACTGAAAGATAGAAATTATTATTCCTACTTTATCATTGAAAAACTGAGTCTCAGTAATTGAAAAATAAATTCATACATCACTCATCATCAGGAAAATGCAAATCAAAACAATGAGATATCACCTCGCACCGGTCAGAATGGCTAAAACTCAAAACACAAGAAACAACAGGTGTTGGTGAGGATGTGGAGAAAAAGGAGGCCTCTTGCACTTTTGGTAAGAATGCAAGCTGGTGCAGCCTCTATTGAAAACAGTATGGAGGTTCCTCAAAATAGTTCTAAAAATAGAACTACCCTATGATCTAGTAATTGTACTACTGGGTATTTATCCCCAAAATACAGAAACATAATTCAAAGAGATACACATACACCTATGTTTACTGCAGCATTATTTACAATATCCAAATTATGGAAGCAGCCCACGTGTCCATGAATAGATGAAAGGATACCGAGGTTATGGTGTATATATATAATCTGTATATGTATACATATGCATCATTATTATATATAATATACAATACATATATATGTATAATACATATACATATATATGTATGAATAAGAGGATATTATTCATCCGTAAAAAGTGAAATCTCGCCATTTGCAATGACATAGATTGAGCTAGAGTACAGTGCTAAGCAAAATAAGTTAGTCAGAGAAAGACACGTACTACATGATTTCACTCTTATGTGGAATTTAAGAAACAAAACAAATGAGCAAGGGGAAAAAAAGAGAAATAAACATTCTTAATGATAGAGAACAAGCTGATGCCTACTAGAAGGGAGGGAGATAGAAGGATGGTTTGAATAGGTGATGGGGATTAAGGAGCACAATTGTCATGAAGAGCACAAAATAATGCATGGAATTGTGGAATCACTATATTGCACACCTGAAATTAATAAAATTCTGTATGACACTAGAATTAAAATAAGGACACTAGAATTTAAATTTTTGAAAAATGAATTTGTATATTACTAAACATTGAATATTGGGAGGTGTTGACAGTTAAACACAGGCCTTGGTAAGTCCTTAACCTTCTTTGCTTCTGTTCCATAATTTGACCTCTCAAGTTTTACCTTCACTCCAGAGTTTCATTTCTATATCTTCAATTTTTCTTTTTAACATTCTCTCTGAAATGTTCTACCTCAAACTCAGCATGATCACAACAAAACTCCTCATCTTTCTCTTGAACAGGGATGATTCTTTCTCTGTATGACATTAATGTATGTGATATCAGTACCCATTTTCTTGTTGTAGTCTTAGACTCTAGGATGTGGAAGTTAATTACATAAGAAAATAGGAAGCAGGGACCATTTGGCTGACAGAAGTTTAGAGAATTTGGGCACATGGCAGCTCCCACATCATGATAGTTAGCCATCAACTGAATAAACCTGGCTTCTAGATTAGCACCATCCAATAGATAGGAAATGTGAGCCACAAATATAGACTATAAATGTAATTTTACATTTTCTTGGAGCCATATTTAAAAAGTAGAAAGAAACAGTTAAAATTAGTTTTATTTTTTTATTAAAATTAGTTTTAATAGCATATTTTGTCAACTGCTCAATAGCCACATACAACTAATGACTATTGTATTGAATGATGTAGTTCTAGAGAGTCTTTCACAAAGATTTTTTAAGCTACACAATAACATTAAATTTCTAAGTCCCTTCCTATCATTTGCATCTCCTTTTTGATTCAATAACGCTACTATTCAGATCCAATTGACTGGAAGGTGGTCATGAGGACTGTAACAAAGCTGAGAAGGGAAGCTATCAGCATTAATCTCTTTTTGCTGATAGCTTCCCTTCTCAGCATTGTCTTGATGCATATTTGATCAGAAAAATCTCAAATATATTTGACACACATGTTTACAGCAGTGACATGTTTATAAAAGTGATGTATTTACAAGCATGTGGTCCTCATATTTCTAGTCAAACATCTGGAGAATATTAATTTAATAGAAGCCTTTTAAATCTAGGTGGGAAGGGAAGCCATGATGAAGTTTCTGACCTTTCAGTCATTTTGCTTGGAGACCTTCCCCAAGGGTGGATAGAAAGGATTAGAGAAGGTTAAAAGTTTCCTGCTCACTTCACATTTACTGCTTCTTCCATTTAAGTATGTATGGCTATTAATAAATGTCCTAACATGGCCTATTAGTCCTTGTCTTTAAGCTATTTCCTATCTCCTAAACCCAAAACCGTAATTCTCTCTGAGTCTTTCCTTTCTTCTTTATAAATGAAGAAATTTAATCTGATTAATAGTAAGTTATTTATCTAAAACCACTCAATTTAAAAATGGAAGAGCTGGATTTAAACTCAGGGTTCCTGATTTTTAATCTTGTATGCTTTTCACTACACACCCTGCCTTAGAATAATGTCCATGATCTTTTATCTTTATTCTAGGATTTGGTCAATTTAGATCTTACATAACATGGCACTCTTCTCTTTAATTCCCATATCCAAACCAATCTAAGAGGCATTCATTCAGCCATTGTACAAATGTTTATTAGGTATATGATATGTAAGACATTCTGTTAGATATCTAAAGGGATTAACCTTCATAGGCTGTGGGAGAATAAGGCTGGCAAGGCAGTTGGAGGCCAAAACACTAACAGTGCTGAAAATCAGGCTAGAAGTTTGAAATTTAATTCATTAGATAAATAGGGTAGTACCACAGCTAGGTTCTGATTAAGAAAGGGAGATGACAAATCTGGCAGAGTGTGCATAATACATTAAAGTCAGCAGAGCTTGGGGTACCCTTGAGGTTGCAAAGCTATAGCTCTTGGAAAGAACAAAGCCTACATATTTTTGTTTGTTTGTTTCACTCACATGCTGGTTGTATGTGTGCAGAAAGAAATGCACCAATTTGTTAAAATGGCAAAAGGAGATTGGTGGAATGGAGGGAGATTATTTAAACTCTTTATAGATCTTTGTAACTTTTTACTTGTTACAAGCATACACTTCTTTATAATTAATAAAAATGAAGGAATTTTAAAATAAATACTTCATTTTATACCCAGCCAGAGGTTCCTGCTACTTGCCCCATAAAGCATGAATTGACCTATTTAAATGGGAGAAATGTTTCATCAATTTTACTGCCTATATTAAGCCTGTTAGTCATTCTTCCTAGAGTATCCTTCTCCTCCAAATTACCAAACAGCTTAGAAACACTGTCTGGAATCTCTTATGATGAAATAACATGCAAAAATGGCTAATGGAATGAGTGGTGCTGCTCCTTGCTACCATCCTTAGAGCAGATATGGCCAAGCTCACCACAGATCCTGCTATAGTCTAGGAGTGCTTTTTCAACACTGGTCTTGAGGCTGTTGCTACCAGTCAGCCAGTATTAAAGGGAAAATGATACCCATTTGCCTTTCCTGGTATAATAAAAAAAAGAGCACTTACTTGAGTTTGAATCACATTTTTATCACCATGTGACCTGGAACAGGTTAATAAGTCTATCTGAGCTTTAGTTTGTTTTTTGTTTGTTTGTTTGTTTGTTTGTTTGTTTGTTTTTTGTTTTTACAAAATTGGGCATTGTCTCATTGATAGTTTTCTTATGAAGAAGAGGTGAAATCTTATCCTGGCTGAAAGAGCCCTTCATCATCTCTCTACATTTGCTTATATCCAGTTTAAAATTTTGACTTAAGGTGCTTTCTATTGTTATTTTGCACTTATTTATGCTTGGTCTAGATGTACCACTGAGTGAAAGATATTAATTCAGTTTGATCTGGGAAATAGTGACTTATTTTCTCTCTGTTGCCTCTAGGACAAAGGCACCAGGAGCAGTCCTGATACTTAATCTGCTCTCCCAAAACTCATGGATCTGAGTTAGTCTCATCACCTGTCATATTGGTGATTGTCATTTTGGCTCCTTTTTGGCCAACTATCATTTAGATGTTATTCATCTTGAGACTTCTTAGCAGATTTTACATTTCCTAATTCTCTCTCTCTTTTCTGTACTGTATATACAAAGACTGGCAAGTGCCTAAAAGACGCCATGTAGTCTGGGTTCTATGAAAAATGCTATTGGAGTTGATCAGGGAAATGAACCAGTCTTGAATAGAATGTAGAAAAAGTCAGCTTCCTGTTCCTCCATCCATCCAATACTTATTGAGCACAAATTCTGTGTTAGATCCTGGAATAGATGGGGACATTTAACAGTGAATAAGCTTTGTTCTCTCATGGGGCTTTTTTTTCTTTTATTTTTTTTTAGCAATTTAAAAAGCTTTAAAATTCAATTAATATATAATGTATTTTGGTTTCAGAGGTAGAGGTCACTAATTTATCAGTCTAATATAATATCCAGTGCTCATTACATCATGTGCCCTCCTTAATGTCTATCACCCAGTTGCCCCATTTCCCCATGTCCCTCCCCTCCAGCAACTCTCAGTTTCCTTTGGTTAAGAGTCTCTTGTGGTTTGTCTTGTTTTATTTTTTCCTTCTTTCCCCTATGATCAATCTTGTTTTGTTTCTTAAAATCCACATATAATGAATTTAAGATTTAAGATCATATGGTAATTGTCTTTCTCTGATTGACTTATTTCACTTAGCATAATATCCTCTAGTTCCATCCACATTGTTGCAAATGGCAAGATTTCATTTTTGATGTGGATATACACACCTCCTTTTTACTCATTCATCTATCGATGGACATCTGGGCTGTTTCCATAGTTTGGCTGTTGTGGACATTGCTGCTATAAACATTGGGATGCATGTGCCCCTTCGGATCACTACTTTTGTATCTTGGGGGTAAATACCCAGTCGTGTAATTGCTGGGTTGTAGGGTAGCTCTACTTTCAATTTTTTGAGGAACCTCCATACTGTTCTCCAGAATGGCTGTACCAACTTGCATTCCCCCTTTCTCTGCATCCTTGCCAACATGTATCATTTCCTGACTTATTAATTTTAGCCATTCTGACTGGTATGAGGTCTCATTGTGATTCTGATTTGTATTTCCCTGATGCCAAGTGATTTTTAACATTTTTTCATGCGTCTGTTGGCCATTTGTATGTATTCTTTGGAGAAATGTCTGTTTGTGTTTTCTGCCCATTTTTTTTATTGGATAATTTGTTCTTTGGGTGTTGAGTGTGGTAAGTTCTTTTTTTTTTTTTTAAGATTTTATTTATTCATGAGAGACACAGAGAGATAGAGAGAGAGGCAGAGACACAGGCAGAGGGAGACACATGCAGGGAGCCTGATGTGGGACTCAATCCTGAACTCCAGGATCAGGCCCTGGGCCAAAGGCAGGCACCAAACCGCTGAGCCACCCAGGGATCCCCCTGGTAAGTTCTTTATAGAATTTGGATACTGCCCTTTATCTGATAAGTCATTTGCAAATATCTTCTCCCACTCTGTCAGCTGTTTCCTTCACTGTGCAAAAGCTTTTATCATGATGAAGTCCCAATAGTTCATTTTTGCCTTTGTTTCCCTTGCCTTTGGAGATGTGTCTAGCAAGAAGTTGATGTGGCTGAGGTCAAAGAGGTTGCTGTCTATATTCTCCTCTTGGATTTTGATGGATTCCTGTCTCACATTTAGGCCTTTCATCATTTTGAGTCTATTTTTGTGTATGGTGTGAGAAAATGGTCCAGTTTCATTATTCTGTATGTGGCTGTCCAATTTCTCCAACACCATTTGTTAAAGAGACTCTCTTTTTTTCCATTGGATATTCTTTCCTGCTTCGTCCAATGTTAGTTGACCATAGAGTTGAGGGTCCATTTCTGGGATATCTCTTCTGTCCCATTGATCTATGTGTCTGTTTTTGTGTCAGTTACCATACTGTTTTGAATGATTACAGCTTTGTAAGCTTTAAATTCTGGAATTATGATGCCACCAGTTTTGGTTTTCTTTTCAACGTTCCTTTGGCTATTTGGGGTCTTTTCTGGTTCCATATAAAAGTTAGGATTATTTGTTCCAGCTCTGTGAAAAAAGTTGATGGTATTTTGATAGTGATTGCATTGAATGTATAGATTGCTCTACATGGCATAGATATTTTAACAATATTTGTTCTTCCAATCCAGGAGCATGGAATGTTTTTCCATTTCTTTGTGTCTTCCTCAATTTCTTTCATGAGTGTTTTATAGTTTTCTGAGTACAGATCCTCTGCCTCTTTGGTTAGGTTTATTCCTTGGTATGTTATGGTTTTGGGTTTCTGACGGGAATTCTAATGAGAGACTGAATGAAAAAAGTTGTCATTAAATAAATAATATGATTTTAGATATTACCAAGTGCTAGGAAGAAAAGTAGAGGGTCTAAAGAGAGGATGTCTTGAAGTCAGCAAGTAAAATTTCTTAAAAGCAGTAGTTAAATAAAAGGTCTAGAAAATAGGAAGCCAGCAAGATTTGGAGGAATAATTAGATCTCAAGTGATTGATGATAAAAGACTGGCCAACAGAATACCTCCAAAAGGGCCAGGTGCAAAGGAATGCTTACCCTTAATCTCTCTTTTTGCTTCTTTCTGGGTAGGAATTTCTGTGAGAGCTGGGCCAGGTTGGTGACATGAGGAAAATGGCTGTGTCTAATTAAGGAAAGACAGCAGGAACAGTAGGAAGAATTTTCTTTCCCAATTGTACTTAACTCATTACACATTTGGCAGGTTTTCATAATTTCCTTAATTTCAAATAAAGCAGATCAAAGATGAGGTATGATTATTGCACAAAAATAAAAAAAATCCCTTCCTCTGGGGGTGTCAAAATGAAGCCCCCTTACAAATTCTTCACAAAGGTTACAGACTTCAGCACAATGATTAAAACTGCAGCAACAAATTAGGTGCAATTAAAGATTTTCAACTTTCCCATATACCTGAAACCAAAGCTGTGAAAAAAGGGCGTATCTCAGGTAATTAATTGCCGAGAAATATTTAATAACCTCTCCTCTGCTACATTTAACATGAGGCATGAGTGCTTTGTTTGGACTTAATCATACAGTTCCCCGGAGCCACGGGCATGTTACCGCAGCACACTAAAGGAAGAAACCCCCGAAGCACGGCTTATTTAATTTGCAACTCTTGCCACACCACTTCACACCTGAATTCTTTATCCTTTGGGCACACATAACACAACCACAATGCACTGTAGTAACATCCACTTTACAGGCAGAACTTTTATCTACCCACAGCTTCCTTTTTTTTTTGTAAAACTGTTTGGCTGACTGTCCTGAAATGACAGCAACCAAGCTTTTCTCTTTGTAGCCTGACAGGTCAAGGGCCTGCTGAATTCAGGAAAGAGATTATTTTATGCATCATTTTACTCTAATAACAGAGTGGAGACTCCTTTAATGTTAAGATTCTCTAGAGAAGAACATCGTATTAAAAGTATTGACTCTTGAGAAGCGTAGGTGCCTGGCAACTTTCAGAGTGTGTAATGCTGTGTGCCAGCTCTCTCCTCCAGGCCCATTCCAGCTTTGGAGAATATTTAGAACAGGAGGCATTGAGAAAAAGTCTACCCTTTTTTTTTTCTTTAAGTATCCAAATATGTAACAGACAGGATGGTGGATAAATGTCGACTACAGTTGCCAAAATTTGCAAAGGCAGATCTCATTGGCTTTGGATTTTAGCGTGCTAGATGACAGTGGAAATGGGTGGTGTTATTTGAATTTAAGCAAGTATTTGCTGAGCCAGTTGGGTTAGGTCTGAAGGTTTTGCTGGTGAGGAGTTTACACATCCAGTTTCTGACAGAGAGGAGGTTAATATCAGCTTCAAAGGTGGGAGGAACCTTTTAAAATTGAACTTTTCCAAAACTAAACTTAAAAAAAAATTGCCTTAAAACTGAAAAAAAAGATGAATTTTATTTTGTGCCTTAAGATAAATACAATTTCCTCATCTCAATGCATTTGTATATAATTCTGATAGCTATTTGTTATCTATTGGACTTGAAGAATATAACAAACACAGTCAGATTACATATACTTTTCCTCAGCACAGCTGGTCAGAAAGAAAAAAAAATCATTTATTTTGCTGGTGTTTTGTTTTCTACTCCATTTACCAGTTTTTCTGGATTTTCTTTGCACCTACCTCCTATTGCCCTATTCTCTATCCACTGCCCTAGAACCTTTCCCCTCTGTTCCAACACAAATCCTCTTTAGAGACATGGATTTATCACTGGATTTGGTTTCACACGATTGCCCTCGAGCCCACCCTGATCTGTTTTGGTGTTAGCCAGGGACTAATTTTTGTGTTTGGAACTACTCCAGCCATGAAAAACTTTCCAAGTTCCCAGAAAAGATATCTTTCTTTCTCATTTCTCCAGAAGCATATCTGGGGATTCAGGAAAAGTGGTCACTACTCTCAGAGCAGATTATCTTAGAGAGCTGAATTTGCAATCAGTGTCCATTTCCCAGAACGGAGTGGGAAGGAGGGGGGCATCTCTTCTGTGTGCCTTAGGTTAGATGAGGAAAGGTGAGTTTTGTCAGTTTGCAAATAAAAGCTCAGTGAAGTGTACATGAAAAAAAAAGTATGTAAAAAGACTATTTTTAAGATTCCAGGCCTGCTCTTTGTCATTAAGACTTGAAATTTTCATGTATTCATCGCTTCTCCAGAGAAATTCAATCCTTGGGTGCAGAAGAGAAAATTCTCTGAAAATTCTGAGAGATCTCAATTGATACAGTTTTAGAATTTGCAGCTTTGAGTAGTAAGGAACACCAAGCAGTCACGCTGGGTTACTTCTTGCTTGGGCTGGCTCTTTTGGGCTTATTAATTTCAAAATCCTGACTGTTAAAAGAATTACCTGGGTACTTATTTAAAAGTATAGGTTTCTTGCCTCAGTCCCAGAAATTTTGATTTGGTTGATCTGGAATAAAGCCCAAAAACTTATAATACAAACAAAAAATCTAAAAAAAAAAAAAAAAAGAAATCCCTAGGTGACTAATGCTTGGCATAGCCAGGTTGAGAAGGCCATCACTCTTGTCACGCTAACCAGCTTGTTTTGGAACTGAACCCTGACCTTAGCTTCATTAGTACCACACGCTGGATACCACAGCTAACTGGTTCCATTTGGGAATATATAACCTTGTCTCTGATCTTGCTGGAGGGCATCGATGTGAGAAAATAACCCTTACAACTATTTGCTAGCATAGCTCAATGTGTGATTTCAAAACTGCCCTTTAGTCCCCAACTATGCACTTTCAAAAAGTGTTTTAATCTTCAAGAGGATATCTACATTTGAGTGGAGAAAAAAAGAAACCTGATTTTAAAATGCTTTTTCCCCAGTAAGAATGATTTTACACATTTTAATGACCCTCTCAAATAATTCAAATTTAAATCTTTTTTTTTTTCAAGCAGGAATTACACTGCTTTTAATGATTTATCACAACTGTTAGAATGAAAGATTCTTGTTATCTTTTACATTTTTGTCCTCTAAGTTAGGATGAGGGATAATAGGTCCTGGACAAGGGCCATGTGCAGTGTGTGTATGTGTGTAAATAAAGTCATTAAATACTGATTGTTCATTTTTTTCCTCAAAGGCAGGCCTGACCCAACTGCGAGGTCATCTCATTGTTTGCGATGCTGCATGTTTCTGTATGCCAGGCTTGTTTTTGCACTTTTTATCACCATTATTAATGGATAAAATCAAAGAATAGAGGATTCAGTTTGTACCAAGATGAGACTTAAGGTAAAGGATAACAGGTCACAAAAAAATCTCAAAATTCCATCCCTTAAAGAGGGCAAAAGATTTTAATGGGCCTATTGATTTATCTACGCCTACCTGGAACACATTAACCAAGGTGGTTTACTGAATAATCTCTCTCAGACAGGAACACGGTAGACATTCTGAAAAGAATTTGGGAGCTCAAGAAAGCTCTGTGCTCAGTGAAGCTGAGCCAGGCCCCAAACTCCAGATAGGAGCAATGCAGACTGATTAGCATCAATGCCAAGAGAGATAAGGAATCGTACCTAGGCTCCATGCGGTTGTGCTCTGGGTCATTGGCTCTTAAACTTCAGTGTGCTGAAGAATGCCCTGGAAAGTTTGTTGACAATTCAGATTCCTGGGCACCATCCACTGAGGTCCCGATTCATTAGGCCTGAAACCAAAAGAATAATAATTTGAATTAGCTAGATCTGTGATTTAGATCACACTTTAAGGTATACCTCTCTAAGTAATATATATGGTGAAAATAATATCAGACTTAAAAGTAAACATCCCACCATTTATAAAGAGAATGCCATGACTATATAGAAAATATGGAAGCTTCAGAGAAATGGAAGAAAACAACTCTTCAAATGCCCCTAATTTGAGCATTCCCTAACATTGTCTGCTAAGATCTCTCTCCCCTCTCTTTGCAAACTCCAGTGGATTTCCCTCCTTAGTAGCTTCCCCAATTAGCACCTCTGAGTGGAAGTTACTCTCCATTTTAGTATGTTCAAATGCTAGCCTTCCCTTTAAATCATATATCTTCTCCTTTGATTAGTTGCACTCAGATGTCCTACTATCATTTCAAAGATAAACATGTATAAAACTATTTATTATCAAAACTAGTTCCATTCCTCTTTTTTGTTAGAAGGAAAAATATTCTCTCCCATATATGCTAGAAACTTCTTTAATACTTCTGTTTTTCACATCTTTGTTTTCTAACCAGTTGCCAAGTCCTTTTAACTTGTTCTCCCCAAATGCTCCTTGCAATCTTCCTTTCTATCCCAGGCACACATCAGGTGGTGTGCACTTGAATGGCTGTATTGACCTTGAAGTGTTAAAATGTTTTTCTCTACTTTGCCCTGAATCTCCCAAATGCTCACCCTACCTCACCACTCTGTCCTTTCTCTTGCCCTTCCCCACCCCCAAGAACCTTGCATAATCCAGCAGCCCCAGAGTTTATACCTGACCCTGTTTAGGGACCCTTTAGAACCCCTGTTCCACCAGCCTCTCTTCTGGCTGGTCAGTACCTTTGCTGCACAGGTTGCTAAATGCGCTGGTTATCACTTTTGCCTATTTCACACCTGAAGCCCATCCTAAAATAACCCTTTGTACCTAAAATACTGTAGTTGCAAATCGTCTAAGCTTCCTAAGTCCAGCCTCTCAGAACTTTGTTTTATGCACCACTACCACATCCCCCTTCCTAAAAATCTCCCTTGCTTTGAAACCTTATAGGAGTGCTTATCTAATTCAATTCCATAAACTCTCAAGAGCTTACTATATGAGAAGCACCAACCATTTTGGGCACTGAGAAGTTACAAAGATTATATTACTTGGTCACCAGACAGAAAATTTAGGAGGTTTAATATGAACATCAATAACAAGGCAGAAGGCAGAATGTGATAAGAAAAGAGGCACAGGATTTTTTTTTAATATTTTATTTATTTATGAGAGAGAGAGAGAGAGAGAGAGAGAGGGGAAGAGACACAGGCAGAGGGAGAGAAGCAGGCTCCATGCAGGGAGCCTGATGTGGGATTCGATCCCGGGTCTCCAGGATCACAGTCTCTTTCTTATCTTTCCGTGGCCACATGCCTTTTGTGTCTCAGGAGTAACCCTGACTTTCACAGCTGGTTGTATGATCTGACCCTTCTCTCTCACATAGAAATGACCATGTTTCAATGGACAATCAAATTTCTTAGGCAATAGGGAGATTAAAATTTTATCATCACATCTTCTTCTCAGTTGTAGTAGGTATGCTACCATGGTGTTTTAGCCCTTATGATGTATTGAAAAAAGTTAAAACTGTTTTTTATTTTGCTTTTTCTATTATACAAATAAATAACTTAAAATTCCCTTTGTCCACCAACAAAAAAACCACTATTTGCATTCGAAATCTATTTTAAATTTTATTTCTATGAATATTTCTACAGTATAAGATTATTAAAACATATATCGTATTAAAATTAACATTATAAGGGACACCTAGGTAGCTCAGTGGTTGAGCATCTGCCTTCAGCCCAGGGCATGATCCTGGAGACCAGGGATCAAGTCCCACATCAGGCTCCCTGCGGGGACCCTGCTTCTCCCTCTGCCTGTGTCTCTGCCTCTCTCTCTGTGTCTCTCATGAATAAATAAATAAAAGTCTTTTAAAAAATAGCATTATAAGATAAGGATTTTCCCATTACTAAAATTGATTTGTAAATATAATTACTGGCCTCATAACGTTCCCTCATACTCAAATCACTTAGTCATTCTACATTGTTGTATACTTAGGTTGTTTCCATTTTTACTATGGTCATAAACAATGCCGTATTATCTATAATAAAAGTTGTACATACAACTATGTCTCATATTATTATCATTATATATATTCCAAGAAGTGGGTTTATGAGGTGTTTAAATAGCTTAAGGTTCTTACAAAACATAGTCAATTACTTTCCAATAGCTTAAGGTTCTTACAAAACATAGTCAATTACTTTCCAAAGGATATTTTTAAATCAATTTTTATTACTAACACTAAAAAAAGCAATACTCATTTTACCATATCCTTCTACAACGGTATTATTTTAATGCTAATTTAATGAGAAAAAAATACTGTTTTTTTCTTTGATTAGTATTCAAATTAAGTATTATTTTCCCTCTTTGGTAACCAGTTGCCATTTTTAGAATCACTGTAATATCAATACAAGTGCTAACAATTCTGACTTGAATCAACGTTGAAAATGAATGCTCAGTGCAATTGGAAGAGTCTGTGACTAGGAGTCAGGAGACCAAAGTCTTTTTCTTTAATGCCAGTTATTAGCTACTGACCACAGATCAAGGACTTAATCTGTCTTTGCTACAATATAATATGGAAATGATTTATTATTATAGATGTTATATGGGGGAAAATAAAAGAATTGATGTGCAAGTGTTTGGATGAAAAATTAGAGATGGCTTGGAAATATAAATTGATATTTTTGCCTCTTTAATTAGTTGATTACAACAAGTATCACTGAACCATTTTAGATAAAATTGGATAGCCATGTTAATTCTATTTTCACTTACATTTGTTAGTACCAACTACATGTCAGAGACACAGTAGTTATTGATATCCAAAAGAACAAAACAAAAAACAAACAAAAACAATGAGTGAATCTGGAGCCCAGAATTTGAGAAGTGAGAGTTTAGGAGGTGAGAAAGATAACAAAAATTAAAAGACAAGATACATTCACACACACACACATTCATGTATATATGTGTGTACAAAAATACAATTTAATAAGTATTATCATAAGTATATGCAAAAATATTGTGAAACAGGGAAAGGAAGAGCAAAAAATTGGAGGAGGGTTTCCACAGAATGAACATGTTTAAGTAAACAGGAATTCACTAGGTAAAGAAAGGAGGAGAAAGAAACTACAGGAATGGAAAGAACAAAATGCAAAATGACAGTGAGGTGTGAGAGGTACAGGAAAAATGACAGATTGGTATTTTTTGAATATATACGGTGTCTATAGGAGCACAGAGACCAAGAAGGCAAGAATGTGATTACAAAGCCCTGTGTGCTCTTTTACAGATTTTGAACCAAACCATATTCTAGTGATTATTAACACTTCCAATCACTATTTCAAAATGGCAAATACTGGCAAACACATAGGTATTCCTTTTAAATCATAATTAGTATAATGTCTTCTTTTCAGGTGGGAGAGTCAAGATGAATGCCTTATTGGTGATGGTCTCTGCTTAAGTTCAGAAACAATCACTAATAAGAATCGTTTCAGTTAATGCCTGCTAATAAGCACAAAGCACTAGAGATACAGTGAGATTACCATGCCTTGATGAAGATTACATTCTAGTGGAGAAAATAGTCATTGAACAAGTAAAAAAGTTAGCAAAAAAGGAACTGTAATCAATTCCATGAAGGGAATAAATGGGAATCTTTATTCAAATAGATTTTGAATGCCTAAACAGTATCCTAGGTTCTGGCAATTTAGTGACACACAAAATAGGCAAGGTCCTGTGTTCCCTGAGCTTACATTCCTTCCAGTGAGTGATGAATTAAGAGAGTTAAGAAAATAAATTTAGATAAAGTGGCAAAAGGAGGTCCCTCTAAGGAGAGGCTATTTAAGCTAAGAACTGAAAAATTCAGAGCTAGGGGAAGAACATTCCAGTCATAGGGAAGAGAAAATGCAAAGATTTTGAAACAGAAAATGGCTTAACTCCCCAGAAGAATAGAAGGGAGACCAGCATGGCTCTAGTATAGTGAAGGAAATGGAAAGTTTAATGAGATGAGGTCAGAGATGAGTAAAAGTTCACTCAAACTGCTCAGTAGAAAATGAGGCTTATAGAGGGGGAAGAGTTAGAAGCAAGAAGACAGTTTAATTTAGCAGGCTATTGCTATTGTCAAAGTGAGAAATTAGAGTGGCTTAGATGAATGAATCTGAGTGCATTTTGGACCCATACATGGTGTGATTTCCTTATGAATTCAATATGGGAATTAACAGAAAAATAGAAGGCAAGAGTGTTTCCTACATTTTTAGACTGAACTGATGGATGCTGGTGGCATTTTTAAAAAATTTTTTATTTTATTTATTTATGATAGGCACACAGTGAGAGAGAGAGAGAGAGAGAGAGAGAGGCAGAGACATAGGCAGAGGGAGAAGCAAGCTCCATGCACCGGGAGCCCGACGTGGGATTCGATCCCGGGGCCAAAGGCGGGCGCTAAACCGCTGCGCCACCCAGGGATCCCCATGCTGGTGGCATTTAATGAGATGTTAAAGACTGGAGAAAATAATAGGTTTCATAAGAGGGGAAAGCATACCATTTTGAGATGCACATAGATATCTCTGAGGAAATTTTAAGAAAGCAGCTAGAAGCCTGTATTTGCTATGCAGAGGAGAGATTGCTTCTGGAGACATACATTTGAAGAGTTATCAACTTCATCAGTAAGTTTAAACTTTGAATCTAGAAGAATTTTAGTCAACAGCTGGGAAGAGAGGATGAATAGAGAAGAATAGAGGACCCAGAACAAAGCTCCAGTTTGGACACTGGAAGCAAGGGCAGCAAAGGGGACTGAGAAAGAACAGGCCGAATCATAAGAAAAAGAAGAGAAAGAGGGCTGTTATAGATAGAATCTATGTAACATGTGTTTTTTTTGTAGGTTGAATATTTTCCCCTTCATCTCAATCTGTGCAGCTCAGTGGGGCTAATTCTTTCCTAGCACACTTGACTATCCTTACCAATTCTAGATTGGATATGGCACCAGGCTTGTTCAGTTGAAGTTTTCCCATGACTTTGGAAGCATGTTCTTCTGCCCCCTAATTAAGACCAACAAAGAGTAGGAAAATTGACATTAAGTCTAGAACTGCCAATAGACTTCTTTGTTGCCACATGAGGTGAACTTGCCTAACAAACAAGATAACAGAGGAAATACAAACTGAGAGACAGAGAAAAATAAACAGATTTCTGATAGTTTTGTTTGAACTTCTAGATCCAATGAGGCCTTCAGCCAGTATTATTTCTTAAACTTCTTGGATAAAAGAGCCAATAAATTCCTTTTGTGTTTAAACAAGTTGGTTTGAGTTATGTTCCTATTACTTACAAGCAGAAGAGACAAGGCTATTATAGAAGCCTGTGAGAGGTGTTTCAAGAAAGATAGATTGGTCACCTGTGTGAAACCCCATTGAAAGTTGAAAAAAAAGAGAGTTATTGTTTGGATTGGGCAACATGGAGGATTTCAAAGGTGTTATCACTGTAGTAAGATTGGATGTTTATCTGGAATGAAAAAACACTAAATTTGAGGTGGTTAGATGGGGACAGTGAAGGTAGTAACTTACTTAAAAAGATTTTCTGTGAAGTAAAGAAATAAGATGGTTGCTGGAGGTGATTGTGGTACCTAAGGAGAAGTAAGGAATATCTGATATTTACCTCTGATGATTCATTCATCAAATCTTTATCAAAGGATGATTTATATGTTAAGCTATCTTGGCCCTTGAAAAAAAAATTAAAAATCTATCATTACAATTCTTTGCTTCCCAAATAGATGTGTTGATGGTACATTTTAAAAAATATTGTATTTATTTATTTGAGGGAGACCGAGAGAGCACAAGGGGTGGTGGTGGTGGGGTTTAGGAGCAGAAGGAGAGGGGAAAGCAGATTCCTGGCTGAGCAGAAAGCCTGAGACAGAGCTCCATTCCAGGACCCTGAGATCATGACCTGAGCTGAAGGCAGACACTTAACCAAATGAGCCACCCAGGGATCCCTGATAGTATGTTTTTAAATGGAAATAAAAATGATATAAAGAAAGTCTACAAAGGCAGCAAAAATGTGGTAAAAATGAAGTCATTGTTACCTAATTTATAATGTTTTGTATTCTGCAAATTTTTTCCTCAAAATGGCTCAAAATTACTTGCTACACATTGAAGTGGATCATTCCTTCCAAGGAAAGAAAAGGATTTTGCTTACTTTTGGATGATAAATGTAAAAACTATTTCAGGTCAGTTAGACAATATTTTATCAGGTCAGTTTTCTTTGATAAGAAATGGTAATAAACAGCCATAAAGCCTCAATTCAAGAAAAACAAAAAAAGTAGTGGTGCTTGTGATATGCCAAATATTATGCAAAGTAGTGGTAATCAAGAAATGAAAACAGACCTTGATATCTAAGAAATCAGTACCCAGTACGGGGACAATTTAAATAATAAATTAATAACAATTTAATAATAAATTAAATAAATTTAATAAGCAATTTAATAAGCAATTTAAAAGCAATTTAAAAAAATTGAGAAGAATGATTAAGGAAGTAAATACAAGACCCTGTAGGAAATCCTCAATGGGATCTACATTAGAGTATGAATCTTTCCAAAAGGAAGTAGAGTTTAACAGAATCTGGATTGGTGAGTATAGTTTAACTAAGTCTGAGGATTTTGAGACTGGTGAGCATAAATTGATATGCATTGGTATTTTCTGGACTTGGAAAGACAGTTGGCCTTCCTTACTTAATAGATTAGTTGCTTCTCATAGCATGATCCAGCCCAGCCTGTTTTCATGCATTGCTCTTCACACAGTAACACAGAGGAAGAGCTCAATAAGAAGTGATTTAGTTATTATTATCAGTAGACTCCCAGCTTTCTATAGACATACACAAGTAATAAATGAATATTGGTTAGGAGAAGGCAGGTAATCGGTAATCACTAGTGTGGAAGGAGCAAAGGTTTGGAGTTTTGCAGATCAAATTTGAAATGTACTTCAGCTACTTATTAACTCTGTGATTGTATTAATTTACTAAGGCTAGCATAATAAAATACTACAGACTAAACGGCTAAAACAACAGAAATTTATTTTCTCACAGTTCTGGAGGCTAAAAGTCCAAGATCAAGGTTTAGTCACTGGCCTTGATTTCTTCCCAGGCCTTTCTCCTTGGCTTGCAGATGTGTGCCTTCCTGCTGTGTCCTCACCTGGTCTTTCCAGGGTATTTCTTTATATGTCCAAATTCCCTTAACTTAAAGGGAATCTGATACCAGCCACATTGGATTAGGGTCCATCCTAATAGCCACACTTCAACGTAATCATCTTTTTAAAGGCCCTATCTTCAGTACAATCACATTCTGAGGTACTGGGGGTTAAGGCTACAATAAATGAGTTTCAGATGGACACAACTCAGCCCGTAACAGTGACCTTGGAAACTTACCATGGTTATCATTCCGAGATTCAGTTTCTTCATCTAAAAAAACAAAAACTAAAACAACCAAGATAGGGCAGGACATCCCAGAGTATATCTGGATGGGTTTCAGAATGTGGCTGTTTGCAGGACTAGTGGGCTGGTGACTACTCCTATTTTCTACTTGCATAAATTGACATGCATCAGTATTTTCTAGTAAAAGAGAAGGTTGTTTGTTTTGGTTTTGACTTTTGAGCTTTGTCATTTGAAAACAAGAAAGGAGCTAACCCCACCTTGAATTGGCATAAAGACCTGATAGAAGGGACTGAGTGATTTTTTTTTTTTTTTTGAGACTATGGGTACAGGCAGTCCTCTTTTGGGACACAAGGGCAAAATTCTATGCAGCCCTGGGGAGAGGGCTATTCTTCCCACTTTCATAAGCAACATAACATTGCTCTTTTATTTCCATTAAATTCATATTAGTTAGTTTTGCTTCAGTAACAAACATCCCCCAAAACTCAGTGATTCACAAAAACATTTATTCCCTGGTCAAGTTACATGTCCGCATTTGTGGGTCAGCTGCAGCTGCTTAGCTCTGTTTGGCTCAGCTCTATGTATCCTCTTATTTCAGCCCCTGTATGGGACATGCCATTTTCATAGCAGTGAGAGAAGAGCAAGAAAGCTAGAGGAGACAGGTGATATCTACTTCTGCTTCTGCTCAGATGTGGCAAACATCCGTGTCTTCCAACAGGTCAAAGCAAGTCTAACGGCTAAGCCTGATGTCAAAAAGGCAGGAAAATATAAAATAACTACAAAGAGGGTAGCAATGGTTCAAAAGAGGGAAAATAGGGAAAGAGGAGGTAAATATTGCAATGTAATAATTGCAAAACAATAATACAGCCTATCATATGCTGTTTGCTGCTCATTTGAAAAAGCCTAGTCTCTATCTATATAGGATTATGCCTGTTTCCCTGGATGAATCATGTTGATATATTTTCCAAAATTGCTGATTCATTGCCCCAGCGATTCTCTTCTTTTTTTCCCTGTCATTTAGAGCTATGTTAAATGATTGGAATTTTCATTGAAGTAGAAATATCGTGTAAATATGCCAAGCAATCCTCTTCAGAATCAATGACACATTTATAGTAAAGTTCAAAGGTAGGCACAGACATGGCAGGAGAAATTTTCTGCCAAAGTCTCAGTCAAAAGAGTCAGATTGGCAACATATGTTTATAAAAAGTGGTTTACATTGTCTTGAATTTTGATAAAAAACACACTTGCATGTTCTATTTTAAAATTAGTTTTTAAAAAGAGTTAAACACTAATTAGATTTTTAGAGCTGGATACCATTATATATTTAAATTATACGACTGACATCCACTAGTTTCCTTTTAGAATCACCATAGACATTCTGTTATTGATTCATGCATTCATTTATTCTTTCATTTGTATATTACCAAACATTTATTAAACACTGAGTAGACACTGTATTTGGTGTTGGAGAGGCAAAAATGAGTAGTCTTATCTCAGCTTGGAAGAACTCACAGTCTGGAAAGGGATACAGACATGTAGAAAAAATTACAGTATGTAAGACTAGTGCAAAAGGTAGCCAAGTGAAGTGGAAAAGAATGCTCTCTAGAGCCCAACAGATCTGGGCTCAAATCTTAACAGTCACCAGGTGTGTGACTTCAGGCACTTTACAAAAGCTCCTTATGCCCCAGATTGCTTATCTTTAAAGATTATTGTACCTACTTTATTGGTTTTTATGAGGATTAGGCATAACCTGTATAAAGCAACAACTACAGTTTAAAACATAATACATGCTCAATTGAGGTGGTGGTGTTTATTATATTATGGTATTTATTGGACAAGTTACAGTAACTCAGAATAAGTCATTTTGGAGTGAGAAAACATCTGGAAAATTTTTTTGCAAAAAGGTGACAGGAGAGAAGGAAATGTACTCAAGGCAAAGGGCAAACTGGCATAGGGAAGGGACAAATAATATGCAGAGGGGTGGGGAAAAACAGAAGAGCCTGAACATTGGACGGGACAGATCATGAAGTTTATGCACTGAGGTAAAGAATGTGAACTTATATGGGCTCTCGCTTTATAGCTCTAGTTGCCTGGCTGTCTTCCATCCCCCTCCTCCACTTCAAACTGCCACCTATAATTTGTGACAAATAGTTTGCAAAATCTTTTACTGTGGTCATTAGGAAATTAAGTGGTGGTGGCCCCCTCCGTTCCTCCACCCCAAACATTCTTTCCCTACAGCCCTACCCACTCCTAGCCACTTTCCTGGTTCTTTTCTCACCTCTGCCCTGAGAGTTTACATTCTCTCTCACAGGCTGCCTGGTTTGTGAAACATTCCTCCTGACTTCTCTGCTTCGTCTTGAGGCTTCTCTTTCCAGGAGCTAGTTAAGGATCTTTTGGATGAGCTCATCCTCAAAACCAATTATTTTTATTTTGGAAATACAGACCCCCTTTGAAATTGCTTTGCAAAATATTATCTTGTTTTCCTTTTTAGACTCTTTGATGTCTTCCATTCTACCATTTCCTTCATCACATTCTATTTTGAAATTGCTTATTTCCATTTCTGAACATTTTCTTCTCTTCAACGAAGCATTTTATTCCTTCAACAAGGGCAGGTGGAATTTAAAGCTTTCCCTTCGGTGAGCGTTTCCCGCCTTTAATTCTGAAACATTTCCCCAAACTCACTCAACTGTAAGACAACTAAGCATTGTTTTAGCACGCTTTGTCCCCTTCTGACACTGGCGGAAGGAAGTGCCTTCTAGAGTGTCTTATTGCTTCAGGAAAGCATCAGAAGTGTCCACATCAAGGAATCAATATCCTGTCTCTGGAATCTGGAATCTTGCATAATCAATATACGAGAAAATGGCTTTAGAAGCAGATTTCTGAATCTCACTACGTGACGATGCAGAGATCCCTCATATTCATATTCTCCCCATTTCCTTGTTTTCCCCATTTTTATTGTTCAGTCTTTCTCTCCTCTCTTTCTCATTTTTTTAATTGTCCTACTGCCAAAATTCCCACTGGTTTAATTTTCCAATTAATTTAATTAATTTAATTTTCTATCCTGTGCCATTTTCCTTTGTCTCACATTTTTATTTTTATGGCCTCCACGTGATGATTTCTCTGATATTTTTGGAGACCTAAACATTATTTTCAATATCATCAACCTAACATTTCCTTTTAGACAATCTCAGGGACTTTTAGGTACCACGTTTATTCTTCATAAAGTCAGATTGATTGACATATAGTTTACACAAAATAAAATTTAACAATTTAAAGGGTATAATTTGAGGAGTTTTGACAAAGGTATATACCTATGTGATCACCTATCAAGATGTAGATAGAACATTTCCATCAACCAGGAAACTTGCCTGCTGTCCTTCTACTATCAATCCTCTCTCCAAACCAGTTCTTAAAATCATTGACCTGTGTTGTCACTAATTTTGCCTTTTTGAAAGTTTCATATAAATGGAATTATACTATATATATGTCTTTATTGTCCATCTTCTTTCACTTAACCTAATACTATTAAATTAATCTATTTCATTGCATGTATCACAAATTTATTCCATTTTATGGCTGAGCAGCATTACATTGTACAAATACATCACAACTGGCTTATCCACTTACCAGCTAGTAAACATTAGGGTTGTTTCGAGTTGTATGAATAAAGGTGTCACATACATTTACATACATTGTGTGACTCTAAGTTTTCATTTTTCTTAAATAAATATTTATCGGTGAGATTGCTGGGTCATATGGCATGTCAGCTATATGTCTGGCCATTTTCTTCCAATCTCTGGCTTGTCTTTTCATTTTCTTAAAAATGTTTTGAAGATACAATATATAGCTTGGGAGAAACATCAATTTTTTCATTTATGGTTTGTGTTTCTTTGTCTTATCTAAGAAATCATTGCCTAACCAAAGATCACAAAGGTTTTTGTTATATTTTTTTCTGGTGGTTTTATAGCTTTTGTTCCTGCGTTTAGGTCTTGTGCTCCATTGTATATTATAAATTCTTTTTCCTTGATAAATATAAGATACTTCAGGTTGTCTATCTTTTTCCTAAGTAAGATCAGATAGTTTGTATCTTTCAAAGAACTTGTCTCTTTTAAGTTGTGAAATGCATTAGCATAAAGTTGTTCACGATATCCCTTTATTATCTTTTTAATATTTATAAGATCTGTATGGATGTTCTTTTTTTTCATTTTTGATATTGGGAGTATATAACTTTCTCTTTTTGCCTTGATAATTCTGCCTACAGTTTATCAATTTTATTGCACTTAACAGAAATTTCACTTATTTTTCTCTTTTTTTATTGATTTTCTTCTTTCATTGACTCTTTGCTAGAAATGTAAAATGTGAAAAAATTAGCTTAACGTAGTATCTTAACCTTCCTTTTGTTCTACCTAGCTTGTTAATTATGAGGGGAGTTTAGATTTATCACATTACTTTTTAGACCTCTAACGAACTCAACAATTTAGATGCTTTTCCTCATCACTTAAGTGGTAATGAAATTTGGAACTTATAGATGCTATCTATTGGGTCAAATCAAAACTATCTAATAGATTTGGCATAAGAGCACCTGCCAGCCCTGAGCATGAAGATAACTTTACAAGCAAACATTGCTCTTTTTTTTTTTATCAATTCTGATTAGAACTTTATAGGCATCAGATCCTTCCAATGAGGTTTATAAGGAGTGCCTGTAAATACCCTAAAGATATTCTTGTATTACATATTTATGCTTTTTTTTTTTCAATTGGTTCTTATCTGAAGGACTTAATTTGTTTCACACACTCCTGTTAACTTCTGTGTGGTCCCCAGGTAAATCTGACTGACAGGAGCAATATTATAAAGTAGAAAGTGGGACACATGCATTTTTCTTAGTTTTACTTTGATGGAGAGATTCTGAGAGTGTGAGAATGACAGATATTTGGATCTTCAGGGAATAATGGAAAGGTTGAAATACATTATTATCACAGAGTAGATTTCGTGTCATTTTTGCTTCTCTGTACAAAAGAAGATGTAAAAATATGGTTTGCTAACTTTAGTACATCATAGCCTAAGACAGTCTATATTTTAAACCCTAGAGAAGTGGTAGTTTTTAATTTTTTGCTTTTGATACTTATTTCATAGACTCTGAAGCCTAGGTGATCATCAGATGAAAACTATCCTTTGACTTCATTGCTCTATTATGTCAGATTCTTAGGAAAAAGCTACTGACATACACTCTCACAGGTTGTCGTATACAAGATGCTATTTAAATTGTTGCTGACTGGGTTAATTTTATAAAATCAATTTTAACTTGTGGCTGGAGACAAATCTTGGCAATCTTTGATTGATACGTCTTTTTTTCAAAACTCACTTTGCCCCCAAATTAGCCTGTTTGATGATTGATAGCTATATCTCAATCACTTTTAAATGGTATGCATGAATTTTTTAAAGATGCTACATCTCTTATCATCACATGAGTGGCTTTCCTGAGCACACTTTGGGACCATAATATGCCTTTTACTTCAGGGATAATATAAAACAATACTTCCCATACTCATATATCCAAATTGCATATTATTCAGTATGTATTTCAAGTAACCCCTGACTGGGTTTGTATGCTTTTGGAGAATAGATCATAGGCAAAATAATCAAGTTTACATTTTGCCTCAGAGTCTAAAGTCTAGATCAGTGATAAGCAAACCAAGACTCACCTAGCAAATTTTAATTGCAAACTTTTATCACATATAATATTAAGAATAGTATAATAAAAATTCCAGAAATTAATTTCATGATTTTTTTTTTCTCAGAAGCTATAGCTTTCAGGGGATTGCAAGGTAAGATAGTCAGCCCCATACTGAGTCCTACAGCAGGTTGAGGATTCATTGAGATCAGGACAGAGTGGATCAACAGAACGAATTAGCACAGAATGAATCCCTCACTATCTAGGAATGTAGTGGCCCTATGTACAGTTTTGGAGTTACAACTTTCCTGCCCACTGTGGGCAAAACAGAGAAAATCCTACTCACATAGGAGGAAGCCCAAGATAATGATGGGCGGAGATCCACTTACCTTTACATCTTCAGCACCTTTTATGGTGTCATGCACTGAATAAGCATTTTGTTGTGGTGAGCAAAATGAACTAATTCTAGCCCACCTTTGTCATTAATTGTTCTACCCCAAGGTACCCTGGACAACTCACTTCAACTTAATGAAACCCAGCTTCTCCTTTTTGAGGGAGTGGGCAGGGAGGAAGGCACAGAGGGAGAGGAAGAGAGAGAATCTTAAGCAGGCTCTGACACAAGGCTTCATCTCACAACCCTAAGATCATGACCTGAGCCAAAAAAAATCAAGAGTCAGAGGCTTAACCAACTGAGCCACCCAGGTGCCCCAAAACCCAATTTCACTGGAAATGGATATAATAATTCTTACCTTAAGGGGATATTTTGAGGCATTAATGTATAATGCATTTATAAGAATATATCTTTCTATTGGGACTTAAAATACTTTTATTTTATGAAGAGAAAAATTTTGGGCCTATAAATTGTATTTAATCCTGATTTTGACTATATACTTTTAATTTTTTAAAATGCTGACAATCTAATTTCCAAAAAGTATAACCCCTAACAATATTCTCTTGTACTTTGCACCTCCATTTTTAAGATTTATTTATTTTAGAGAGAGAGAGCTACAGGGCGGGATAAAGGGAGAGGGAGAGAAAGAATCTCAGGGAGACTCCTGGCTGAGCACAGAGGCTGAGGCAGGGCTTAATCCCACAACCTTGAGATTATGACCTGAGCAGAAATCAAGAGTCAGATGCTTAACTGTCTGAGCCACCCACATATTCCCCATCCCTTATTTTTTTACATAGCTATGTTTACATGTGTATCCTTAGTTTTGTCTCCCAGTAGCCTTGTGGTATAAGTAAAATCAAGGTGTCTGTTCCCCAAATTACAGCAACCCAAAAGATTGGAAAAAAAAAAACCTAATGCTCATTTTTAAGTGCCTCAGAGAAAGAAATGGCTACAGTCGAACAGGTGAACATGTTAGGCTTGTTGAGCCCTAATTACACTGGTGACTGTACCCTGCCTGTATGGGAGGACAACTCAACAGGGCTGGAAGGGAATGGTGCTCCTCAGACTTGTGTAATCATCTGAAAATATTCCTGCTTCTCATGTGTAGCAAACAAGAGACAGATTTGGAGGAACAGAGGAACAACCTCAGAACTAACCTTAGTGATGTTAAGTACCTACCAGCTTTGTGTCATATCTCATGTGTCCCTACAATCCAGCCTCTTCTCTGTAGCCCAAAATTGATCTTTCTAAAACTCATACCTGACAGTGTTGTTCACCTCTGTCCCCATCCCCCCATCTCCAAAGGCTTAAGACCTTTCACCTTTGTACTGTCCACTTAATAACATCCAAATTGCTTGTCATGGAATAGAAAAAACTTTATTACCTAACTCCTTACTCAGCCTTATGATTTCTAACTCCCACCCTATCAACAAACATACGCATGCTACCTCAAGCCAATTTATGCACAAGCATATTGAACTATTATTAGTTTCAGGAAAACTTCCTTCTCCACATACACCTAAACATCCATGTACACACTCACTTAGTCCCTTGTGCCTTGGCTAACTCCTATTCATCCTAAAGTTCCAGCTCATATGTCATTTCCAGCAGGCATATACTGATTGTCTAGGACTGAGTTAGAGGTCCTTCTATGTATTCCCATAGTTTATTGCACTTATCTCCATCATACAGTCCTTTCCTACTGTATGGAATGTTTCTGTTTATATATCACCTTCCCCTAGAAATGTAATCTCCCAGAGGGTGGGGATACTATTGTGTCCTAGAAGCTTAGAACTGTTTCTGGCTAGTTATAAATGCTTAACTTGTGTTGAGCAATGGCTAGATAACTCAATGCCTCATTACTTGTAAGAGGTATCCTTGGAAAACAGAAAGTCTATGCTTATGTGTCAGCAAGACAGGGATCAATTTTATATAACTTCTTAATACTCCATAGGTTTTACAAAAGGTAAATTATACCTTATTTTTAAAATGATTTCAGGTTTTAACCACAAGAATAATTCTGAATCTTTGTACCTATGCATTCCAAGATACATCTTTCTGAATTGAGAATTAGCAAGAAGTGTCACAAAATTGGATTAAATATAAACATGTTCAATGAGGCTTCACCTCCCTCCCCATATTTCCTTTCATAGAATTAAAAGGCTTTATCAGAAATATTGACTGGAATTCTAGAATTTTCGAGTTGTATTAGTTGGAATTTCATTAGATTAAAATACTTCATGCTGAAAGTAGGTCTTTTCCATCACTTCTGAACTAACTGACAAAAATGGTTTCTCAGGAAAAAAATTATGATTTACGCTTCAAGATGTTTGAATAAGAAAAAATGTGTAAGAAAAAAACCTATGAAATGGTGCATGTTTGAGTAGATACTGACAAAAAATGAAGGACACATAGCTTGCTTTTGTAAAACTGATTCAACTGTAATAACCTATATAGTATAAGGAAAATAAAGTCTCAAGAAAATGATAGATTATCATGTATTTGTCAATATTGGCATGCCTGAAAATTTACCATGAGCCAAGAATTTGGGAGTATCAATATGAGGCCAAGAATATATTTACTAAATTAATTTAGTGGCAACGAGAGATAACCTGACTTTGGCCTCAATTAGAGAAGAAAATAATTATGGAATTTTGGCTCAATCTTCAATTTGCTAGACTTTGAAGTCACAGCATACAAAGGCTCAGTGTTATCACTATCCTGGAAATTCCCAGAAAGCTTTTCTTTGGGAAGATTCTGTATATTCGAATAAGTGCATATAAAATTAGAGAAACACAAGCAAGTTCTTTAATGGGAAGAGCCAAAAAATTCTTTGGTTGACAAGTTGTCTTCTTTGTTAATTGCATGCTATTATGTTTGTTTTAATGTTTCCTATCTGTTGCTCTTCATGATCTACTTATGAATGGTACTACTCCACAGAACAGCCAAAGAATATGAAATCCCACAGATATTCTGCTTTGAAGGGTGCCCACCAACCCAGAAGATGAGTTTGAGATTATTTTTTTCAAAAGAACTCTCTTTAAACTGATGAAAAAAGGACAGAAAAAACCCTAAATGTCAGATGGTGATGGTCACAGCCCATCATGACAGAACGAAGTTGACTGGCTAGGCATTTTAATAGAGTTCAGACCAGAGCCACTCTAATCTCTGAAAATTCAGAATGATTACAACAGAAAATGTTGAAATTAAATCAAGAAGCACAGCTTTTTCCCCACTCAAAAACTTCAAAATGTTGTCTTCATGCCAAGTCAGATTAGCCTTTTAACAAGCATCACAACAAAATGCCTTTTTAAAAAAAAAAAAAATTATTTGAGAGAGAGAGCACAAGCAGTGGGGAGGGGTAGAGGGAGAAGCAGACTCTCCACCAAGCAGGAAGTCTGATGTCAGACTGGATCCCGGGAACCTGGGATCATGACCTGAGCTAAAGGCAGATGCTTAACTAACTGAGCCACCCAGGCACTCCAAAACAAAATGTTTAGCAGTTAGTTAGGCCATATATCTGGTGGCACTGATCTTTTTTCAAGTAATTGCAGAATTGATTGACTGACTGATTGATTGACTTTCATTTTCATGTCATAAATATTAAGTTCTGGTGGTATGGTAAAAAGAACCATGGCCTGGTCTGGAGTTGGGTGGGCTATGCTCCCAATTTTGATACTGACTGGGGAGCCTTAGGCTACCCTAGGCAAGCCCTGGGCAAGATGCTTTTCCATTCTGTGTCTCTTATTTTCATTGATCAAGTGAAGTAAAAGACATATCCAGCTTTAAAATTTTTTATCATGTTACTGGTTCTTTGATTCAGATAAAAGAGATCAAAACATTGGGCCAGTGGTGCTGTGTCCGATCTCGAATAGTAAGATGTTGCATCTGAATTGCATAGCACAGGCATGGATAAAACCCTGTGCTTAATTTACTGGATTTCAGAGAAGATGTCCTTGTTCATGTAAATCTGATACTTAGGTTTGGGGTAGAACAAAGGGAGCTGAGGGAATCAACTCAAAAATGGGAATATTAATAAAATTCTTTCATGTTTCTGCTTTTCATACTCCAAGTACAGAAAACAGGATTCAATATCAATTTGATGATTTACAAAAGGCTAACAGTGGTAGTAACAGTAATCATTTAGTAAGCTACAATGTGTTAAGAACTGTGCTTAGTGAGTCATATACTGTCTCATTAATTCCCACAACAACCTTATGAGATGCTGGACCTCATGAAGTATGAAAATGAGGCCCCAAAAAGTTAGGTAATTTGTCCAAGATCATAGAGCTGATAAAATGGTACTTCCAAGAATATTATAAATCCTGTGCTATTCTTATATAACAGTTTGCTTGCATGTAAGAAAAATTAGGGGAATGATAATGAGGAAATATGGCTACTGGACCTCATATTTGAATTGGGTGTATGATGACAGAAAACCAAGGCACCAACAATTTCCATTGAGGATTACCTTTTAGAGGCATAAGTTAAAAAGAAAAGGTATTATAAAAATAATATAGCAAATATATGCAATACAGTTTTAAATAATCAGAATCTCATCTAGCTAAGATAATTATTTCATTTCTTTATATTCCCTACTAAATTTTTAAATTTTTCTTAAATGCAGGTTATTTCTCATTCTTCTTTTTTTAAAAACATATATTGATGGACCACTTACTGTGTGTGCCAGATACTATTTTAGCCCCTCAACATATAGTGGTGATCATTCAGCAAATGCCTTTTCTCATAGTTATATCCCAGGGGAAAGAGACAGGCAATAAGAAGTAAACAAATAAGATAATCTAGATTATGAAAAATACTAGAAAAGAAATTAAAAGGGTGATATGATAATAATACAGTGATAAGAAATTAGGTTGGGTAGTAAGAGACATACCCTCTGAGGAGTAGCCTTTTGAGTTAAGTCCTAATGAATGAAAAGTAGCTGATTATGCAAAGAGTTAGTGGATAAATGTTTCAAGGCTAAGGCTGTCCTGGGAATGCATTTGATGTGTTTGAAGAAAAAGAAAGAAGCCAATATGTAGAGCTTCTTACTAAATCACTCTTCTCTTTTTGGATTTTAAGATAACCTTTAATTTGGAAATGTTATAATGTTGCAATAAACATTTTCCTATATACAATTTTTCACTTTTGTTGAACTATTTTTTTAGGGTCAAATCCTTGAATAGGTTTATGGCTTTTTATGTTAAATTTTAAAAGAATTTTATCATTATTCCCGAATCTGCTTGTGGTTATTCAGATTACTGTAAATTCCTAATTACTACAGGGTTAGCCATACTTTAACACTGAAATATAGACACAAATTTATCAGGATTTAATTATTTTTTTTAACAACACGACACATTTTATTTCTTGAAGAGCTAGAAGATGAAGATAAACACAAAAAGGCTATAATCTCACCCTCCAGATATAAACAGCCACTGGTAAATATATGTACTTCTATTCTTTCTGCTTCTGTGTATATATTTCTCTGTCCTTCTCTTTCTATTTATTGATGATTGCAGACAAATTTGTCTACAAATTATATATTCACATTAATAGGGTAATTGTCCTGCTTGGTTTTTATACTGAAATGTAAACTGTTTGAGGACAGAAATAAATAACTTTTTTGATTCCCAAAGAGACTAGCTCAAAGGTGAACAGTGTAAAACAACCAGAGAATTTTGAGGTTTAGTATCAGAATTTAGCTGATTTATTCAATTTATTTTATCAAAAGGAAAATGGACTCAAAGAAATTGGGATTTTTCCCTAAGTCTGATTCTAATTTATGGCTGAGTTGAAATTAAAACAGAGGTTGCTAATCATCTATTAAGTATTCTGAAAGCACTTCCTGAGACTGATTTATATATTATTTTGGTATTCACAGATTCTATTATTGAACTGATTATATTACTGTTAAAAAGTTGATCTCTTTAGGCATGTAGGAATTTCTTTAAAGCTTTTTCTTAATTGAGAAGAAATTCATATACCATATATTGAGCATAGTAAAGTGTACAATTTAGTGGCATTTAATACATCCATGACATTGTATAACTAGCAACTCTCTCTAGTTTCAAATTTTCATCATTCCATAAGAACACCCCTTACTTATGTAATCACTCACCATTCACTATTCTCCCCATTCTTTGGCAACCACTAATCCATTTTCTATCTCCATAGATTT
Source organism: Vulpes vulpes (assembly GCF_048418805.1). Lineage (NCBI taxonomy): Eukaryota > Metazoa > Chordata > Mammalia > Carnivora > Canidae > Vulpes > Vulpes vulpes. The sequence goes on along the minus strand of NC_132789.1, from coordinate 67,586,110 downwards.
GTCTATTTTGGATATTTCATATAAAGGAATCATACAGTATACGAACCTTTGTGTTTGGCTTCTTTCACTTAGTGCAGTGTGTGTGTGTGTGTGTGTGTGTGTGTGTGTGTGTGTGTATTACCTACAATATTCTTGAGTTTGACAACATATATGCTGATCAGCATAACTTCTAAATAAAAATAGAGAGGGGTGCCTAGGTGGCTCAGTTGGTTAAGTGTCCAACTCTTGGTTTTAGCTCCAGTCATGAGCTCATGGGTATTTGGACTAAGCCCCATGATGAGCTCCACATCAGCAGGGAATCTGCTTGGAAGATTTTTCTCCCTCTGTCCCTCTCCTCACTCACTTGCTTTCTCTCTCTTTCTTAAAAATAAAATAAATAAATAAATAAATAAAATAAAGGGCCCCATAAGGTTGTTATAACAAATAAGACTGACGGTATCAAAATTTCATCTGCTTTACCATTAAATAAAGCTCTTAACAATTAGGAAAATTAACAGTTCTCCAAATATGTTGAAATATTAGATTCTTTGGGTGTCTTAACATCTATGTGCACATTCTTTAATAATAAATTTTCTTTCACAACTTTGCATTTCCAAATATTCACACCCAATGTCTAGTTGGTAAAAACAGTTCTTTTCCTTTCTGTTCAAATCTTCATGTGATGTGACCAACACAGACTACGTGAACTAAATGTCTGTATTTCAACACTGGACTCTCGGGGAAAATGGCCCTCTTAACTGGCCTCCTAGAAGACAAAAAAAAATGGTAACATTTATTTTCTTTACAGAATAAAAAAAAAGTTTTTAGGAAGCACTTTACAAAGGTTAAGAGTTCACTGATTCTGGGTAGGTGAAAAGATGCTCAATCTCATTAATCATCAAAAAAATACAAATAAAAACTACAGTAACGGGCAGCCTGGGTGGCTCAGCGGTTTGGCACCTGCCTTTGGCCCAGGGCGTGATCCCGGAGACCCAGGATTGAGTCCCATGTCAGGCTCCCTGCATGGAGCCTGCTTCTCCCTCTACCTATCTCTCTCTCTCTGTCAAATAAGTAAATAAAATCTTTGAAAAAAGAAAAAACTACAGTGACATCTTACCTCACACCTATTATGACTATCACTAAGAAGATGAGATACAAAGTGTTGGTGAGAATGTGGAGAAAAGTTAACCCTAAAGCACTGTTGGTGCGAATGTAAATTGGTTCAGCTGCTATAGAAAACTGTAGGGAGCTTCCTCAAAAAATTGAAAATGGAACTACCATATGATCCTGCAATTCCACTTCTGGGTACCTACCCAAAGGAAATGAAAACAGAATCTCAAAGAGACATACATGCTCCCATGTTTATAGTGGCATTATTCACAATAGCCAAGATACAGAAACAACCTAAATGTCCATCACTGAATGGGTACATTAAGAAGTTAGAGTATATATAAGAAAATCCTGACATTTGTGACAACATGAATGGACCTTGAGGACATTATGTCAAGTGAGATCCATCAGGCTGAGAAAGACAAATACACTATGATATTTATATATTGAATCTAAAAAAAGCCAAACTCATAAAAACGGAGTGTAAAATGGTAGTTACCAGGAGCTGGAGAATGGAGGAATAGGAGAGATGCTGTTTAAGAGTGCAGACTTAGAACAAATAGATAAATAAGCCCTGGCGATCCAATGCACACTATAATGATTATAGACAGTAATACTGTATTATAAACATCAAACTTCCTAAGTAACTAGATCTGACTTATTCCCACCACACACACAAAAAAAATAATAACTATGTGGTGTGGTGGAAGTGTTAGCTAAGATTACTATGGCAACCATAATGCAATATATGAATGTATCTAATCAGCATGCTGTATACTTTATTTTTTTTCTGTATACTTTAAACTTACACAATATTATATGTTAAACATATTTTAACTAAAAAAAAAAAAAAAAAAAAAGAGTTCACTGATGCTGAACACACAACTCCAAGCTCTTTTCCTTTGAGTTTATCTCAGTTTGTCCCTTATTTGTCTTATCTTGAAGCCAACTGAATGGTCATGATTAATGTACCTTTAAACAGGAGCTTCTTGAAGTTTTTTTTCACTACCTCAGGGACAGCTGCTCCTCAGTGATGTCATGTTTCCTTCCTGACCTTGGGAATAGCATTTAAAAGCAACCATTTCCAGGTAGTAAAAAGCACAGCTTATGAGTCTCAAGTCATGCTACCAAAATAGTCCATTAACGTGTGCTTTTTAGCTTAGTTACATCATAATGAATCAGTCTCTTCTCTGCACTGTGTTGATGACTTTTCCCCACCTTTATCAATTTCAGTATAAACGTGTACCCGCCAAAGGCATTAGGAGGGAACTAAGGAAATCCTATAGCAGAACAATGACAGGAAATTGACATAGTCATTAAGAAGTCTGGAAAAATTAAGTTAGAAGAAAGTGGGGCCTGGCTTATTGCCATTTTTGGAATAAGGAAAGAATTGCAGGCAGGAATGGCTTTAGAGAAATAAACATAAAACATAAAAAACATAAAACCAAAAAACTTAAAAATGACTGTGAGTAAAGGGTATTAAAATAAAATTTAAGAACTTGAGAAAATAGGAAAAATGGAAATACAGGAATTTAGGAAAATATCACCTTTGGGGGAAGGTCATAACCATTGTAAACTGAGTTTCTAATTTTTAAAAAAAATCTTTTTAATTTTTTTTAATCTTTTAACTTTTAAAAAATCTTTTCAAGACAAAGATTTGCCTGGGCTTGGGACAGAGGGATAGCCAGGCCTGTCAGCACATTGCCAGTTCACTGAATCATGGAATTAGTGAAAGGAAAGGTTTGTTTTCCTTAAACATCTGTAAGGAAATATGTTGTTAAATATTTATCAGTTCAGAGAGTAGTCTATGATTACAAATCTGAGATAAATAATTGCAACGTGTTGCGAAAGATGACCTCATTCAGTGTATGATACAATGAGAAGCAATTTTTACATTTATTTTAAAGGAAATTCATCAATGATTATTTTGACCTCACCTCCACGTATCAGATGCCCACATCTAAAGTCCATTAGGGAAATGAGTAATAATGAAAGAAAATCCTCATGAATGATTGGATGAGGCATGTGAGAACAGATCATGCCTAAATTTATCCTTGTGTTGTAAAAAGCTTTTGCTCTTGCTTGTTTTTTTTTTTTTGAACTATTCTCTGCCAAACTGAAGAAAATTATAGAAAGCAAAGCTTTATTTATCTCCTTAAAGAGCACTTGATACAGTAAATCAGAGAGATTGGTAGCTTTATAAATTTTCAGAGATAGGAAAGACAGTCAAGTCAATCTAACACAACTAACTCTCTTGTACAATTAAGAATTCGAGCCTGAGAACACTTACATGACTTATCTCAAGTCATACATCATTAGAATAAACAGGCCTACATACCAGGTTTCCTGACGCCCCATCCAGTGCTGCCAGAGAAGACTTATTGGATCAATAAATCTTTACATTTATTAATTAACTTTGAATCCCATAGTCAAAGAATGTGAGTCAAATGGTCTATCATTTATCATCCCCAAGGCTATAGTGAAATATATGCTTCACGTTAATTAGACAACAGCCAATTCTCCAGATGCAGAAAAAGAAAAAAAAGTGCTGTATGAGACCCATTTTGGGAACTGATAACCACAGCACAGTCAGATGGTCAACCAAAAGGACATGGGCACTTGGATTCCCTTGTCACCTGGAATCTATGAGCCTTGGAGCAGTCAACTGTTCCTTCCTGATCCTTTAGTCAGCTGGTTCTTTCAATGTCCCAGCTTTTATTTAGATTTCAAACACAATACAAGTAAAGAGAAAGGTCGAAGCCCTGGTTAAAGAAAAGGAATGCTGTGATGTCTTAGGTTCACCTGTCTGCCCCATGCAAAAGGGCAAGAGTAAGGTCATTTTTCTAATTTGCGGTTTGAAGAAAAAAGCCCCAGAGAGCTCCTGGGAGTGGCAGTACTTCATTCCTGCATCTAGCTCAGAAGCATTTCCTTAACGGTTTCTTTAGTTCTCAGCCAGAAGTAAATTTAATAATTGGATATCTGGCTGCCTAAGTTCATGCATTTATTTAAAAACATGGATTGAGTGTAAGGTATTCAATCCATTTAAGTTTGCGGTTCCTTCCCTAAAATAAATTAATAAATTTACTAAAATAAAATAACAAAAATAAAAAAAGGACATTATTTGTTGAAGGGCCACTTTCAGCCATGTGAGATTTGGATGAGTGCTTGTATGCAAAGCTTCAGGCACAGTACCTGGCTCCTAGGAAGTACTTAAATATCAGTAATGATGACGCTGAAGAAGAGGAAGAGGAGGAAGACAAGCACAAGGTGATTGTTTAACGTAATAGAAAATCTTCACAAGAGACTTGTTGGAGTAGTCTCCTAATAGCTATAAATAAATGGATATTGATTTTATCAAATAGTTAAACTCAATATAGATCTTATTATTAATATACCATTCACTTCCAAAAAAAGATTTGAAGTAACTTACAATAAAAGGTACATGTCCACAGTACCATTAAAACAAACATTAAGGAGTGAAGACCAAGTAATGTGGGAAGATTCTTGAGCCAGAAAGCCTGGGTTAAGGGATGATTACTACAGTGACACATAAAACTTATTGCAGTAGTTCCTTGGCGGTTAAGATCAAAGCACTTAAATAACTCTCTTGTTAATAATTAATTAATTAATTCTCTTTATAAATAAAATGAAGCATATCAATTTATACTGGATACATTTTTCCCTGGCTTTTTTCTGCTCTGAGGGAAAATTTATCATGTACACAGTATCCACTATAGTAGTCATTATTAGATGAAGCGATCTCTTTTATAAATCTCCATAAAAGGGGCACCTGGGCGGCTCAGTCAGTTAAGTGTTTGACTTTCCGTTTCAGCTCAGGTCATGATCTTAGTGTCAAGAGATCCAGTCCTGTGTCAAGCCCCACGTCTGGTTCTGAGCTCAGCAAGGATTCGACTTGGGGATTCTCTCTCTCTCCCTCTCCCTCTGTCCCTCCAATTGCTCTCTCATTCTCTCTCTCTCTCTAATAAATACATACATCCTAAAAAAGAAAAATCTCTGTAAAACTTGAGGACTCAGAATTTAAAGTCTTCATTCTCGGCAGGCATTCTCTGTTTCCACGGGAGCAAAAGTAATAAAAAATGATACAGTCTAGAAATTTTGTTTTCTGATAGTTTAAGACAGGCACAGGCTTACCCTAATTGGTAGTAATATTACACAAGACAGTGCCTGTTAGGTATTTACTCACTAATAAATTTTAGTCAGATTTAGGAGAGCAACTTGAGACCAAAGTCATCACATGTGCCTAAAATGTAGTTATTCTCAATTGTTGGTTAAAGGACATTCATCTGCTTTAGATAAAATGCTTAGTGTGTGTTTTACCAAAGTATCTATTTTGTTATGAAAAATCAAAGAATGAAGCTTGATTCTTTTGTAAATTGAAGGTGAACTTCACTGGGGCAGTAGGCAGGTGGGCGAGGGAAGGTAAAGAAGCCTCCTAAGAATCTATCTGAATCTCAGATGCTTGAAGTCTCAGAGCTCCTTCCCATTAAGCAGTTGTTTTTACCCAGGGTCCACAGCAAAAATCATGTAGGGAGTATTTTCAGGAGACTCTCTTCACATACCCGCCAAATTTGAACCTCTAAGAATGTGGCCTGAATATGAGTATTTAAAAACAAAATCCCTAAGAAATATTGATGCAAATCTTGTATAAGAGCTCTGGCTCCTAGAATATCAAGAGATATATGGTCTGAGAGGATATGTCTACTGTCTAAAGACTCCTAAGGTGGTTTTCCTACAATATTTTGTTTTGAGGAGAATAGAATTTCAGTATTTTTAGTAACTCAAATTAGCTGAACAATATACTGCAAGACAACTAAATAGATTTTCTGTGGAATGAGATTTAGAACTATCCTCTTGTATGTCAAAATATCAACATCTTTGATAAAAATGATATTGAGGGATCCCTGGGTGGCGCAGCGGTTTGAAGCCTGCCTTTGGCCCAGGGCGCGATCCTGGAGACCCGGGATCGAATCCCACGTCGGGCTCCCGGTGCATGGAGCCTGCTTCTCCCTCTGCCTGTGTCTCTGCCTCTCTCTCTCTCTCTCTCTGTATGACTATCATAAATAAATAATAAAAAATTTAAAAAAAAATGATAATGAGCTTGGTAATAAGTTTAAGTTGACATACTATTTAAGGCCACTCCTAGAATGCAAAATCATATCACATAATCGGTACAGAAAAGATTGTTCAACTTCCCGTTTCGCATGGCAGGAAGACACACATCCTGTAGCAGATGATTTACATTATTTATTTAGGACCCATTCCACTAAAAAATATAAAATAAAAAATAAAAAAAGACTTGCAGTGAGATACAAATTCTTCATAAGCAACTTGAAGAGGAGGAAGGCTGGAATAAAGTACTGCTGTACACCATTTTGTTTTGGCATTTGATCTACCAAGAGTAGGTTTCTAGCTTAATTCCTGTGCTGGTTTGAATATGAAAGTCTTCTAGGCTTTCTGTCTACACTCTTGCCCTTGGGATCCTACCTAGACTTCAAATTTACATCTTCTGCCCAAAACTGTCCAATGACCTCTTAAGATCTCCACACAGATGTCTAATAGGCAAGTTAAACTTGGTATGCTCAGGGCAAAGCTCTCAGTCCCTTACTTCCCCTGTCAACCCATTCTTTTTCTAGTCTTACACATTTTTGTTGTTCATTCTTTTTTTTCTTAAACTACTTTATTGAGGTATTATTGACATACAAAAAGCTGTACATATTTAATGTATACAACTTGATGAGTTCAGAGACAAGTATATGTGAAACCATCACCATAGTCTATGCTGTGAATATATCCATCACCTCCAAAGGCTTTCCCCACTCCCTTTATTATAATTTTTGTGATAACAAAACTTAAGATCTACAATCTTAGCAAATTTGAAGTATACATTATATATTATTTACTGTAGGTACTCTACCATACAGATGGACTTACTCATCCTGTATAACTGACACTTTGTACCCTTTGCCTAATACTTCCCTATTTCCTTTTTCTCCTGGCCTCTGGCAAACATAATTCTACTCTCTGCTTCTGTGAGTTTGATTATTATAGATTTCTTATACAAGAATTTTCATGCATTCTAGGTCTTTCTGTGTCTGGTTTATTTCACTTAGTGAAGTGTTCTCCAATGCATGTATATTGTCTCAATTGGCAGGATTTCTCATTCTAAAATCATATTTATCCCACTTCTCTCCACGTCCTTGCCACCACCCCAGGCAAGCAACTACCATTTCTCACTTGGTTCACTCTAATAACCAACATACTAATCTCTCTGTTTGCATTCTTATATCCTAGAATATATTCTTTACAAAGCAGCCCTAGAGCTGCTCTCATTGAAGCCCTGTTGATTAATAGTCTCTCACCTTAGAAGATCCTTCAGGAAAATCTTTAGTTACGACACTCATTCAAGTGCATTAAAACCTAAAGTACTGCAATATTGGTGAAATTTAAAAAATACTTGGGAACTAAGGAGAGTTTTGTAATCAGCAAAACAGGATGAATGAAACAGGTTTCCAGAATTGACATTTAGGAATAGTCCACTTAAATTTGAAACTAATGAGAGTTGATTTGCAAACTTTAAATGGAGGTAGTCAGTATAACAAAAGGTGTAAAACATTCTGCCTCACTAGATCATAATAGCAGCATGATATTTCAAGAAGGACTGAACAAGAAGGTTCAAACGAATAGCTATTTGTTGATTTAGTCTGTTTAAGAAGAAGATGTTTTCCAAAATTCCTCTTTGCTGTAGTATATGTATTTACTATCATTTTATTGTTTTCTTCAAGTCCTCTATCAAACATGAGACCTTATTTAATCATGCTGCCTTAGTTCTGCCAACTGCAGTAGTTTTAAGGAATGGAGCTCCTGAGTTGGTGCAAGGTTTGTAGTTCCCTGCTGCTTGAAGGGCAAGTGTGAAATGGGGATAGGTGTCAGATGAAGTGGGGGTTAGGTCACTTAGCTTTCAAACTACCTTAAAGAATTTAGAGTTTATCCTGAAAGCAAGGGGAATACAATTGACTCCTACATAACTTTCATTTCATTTGTTCTTAAGAAATCTTGTTGCTAAGTGAAAAGCCATTAAGTGAAAAAGAGGGAATTCCATTACTTTTAATGGAACATGTTATTCTGTGTTCCATCCCAAATCAAAATACATAAACTATTTTTACATATAGATAAATATATATCACTTGACCACTGAAAATTTTCTCTAAGTATAAAATGGATATTCTGCTTCCAATATCCAATGTAGTGGTGGTAGGGGGGTGTTTCCCTATGCCAACAAGCAGCCCTCTGACACCCCAATTTAACTCAATCTTAATGTTGTCTACTTTCAGATACCATCAGATCCCACATGTTGGGAATTCAGTCCTGTAAGACTGCCCTGATTGCAAGCCCAGGTTATCACCTGTGCTTCTTACCAACTACCTGTAAGTCAGAGGTTCCCATGAACTCTTCTATGGTTTCAATTAATTTACTAGAAGGGCTCACAGAACTCAGACAAACATTTTGCTTCACAGATTTCTGGTTTATTACAAAAAAATATAATTTAGGAACAGCCAGAGTGAAGAGATGAATAGGGAAAGGTAGGTGGGAAAGGGTGCAGAACTTCCTTGGGTTCACCAACCCAGAAGCTCTCTAAACCCTGTCCTTTTAGGGTTTCATGGAGACTTCATAACATGGACATGATCGATTAAATCAAATCCTTGGCCATTGGACTGAACTCCATTTCCAACCTCTCTCCCTTCCCTGGAGTTTGGGGGTAGGGGAATGGTGGAGGACTAAAAGTTACAACCCTCTAATCACAAGGTTAGTTCTCCTGGCAACCAGCCAGCCCCCCAGCCTCAGGTTACCTAAGGGCTTTCCAAGAATCACTTCATTAACATAACAAAAAATGCTCCTCATTTCCCCACCTCCCCTCCATTATAGGAAACTAAGGATTTTTAGGACCTGTGAGCCAGGAACCCTGAACAAATATATGAGGAATATATTTGGTCATCTTTATGACTAAGTATGTATTTCTTATAAATCATAATATGACTGATAATAAAATAATCGTACATATATAATATAATATTCTGAAGATTTATTGTACAGGCTAAAGAAGGACTTGCTTGTGGTGGTGGAGGAGAATGTGATGGAGAAAGTCTAGGAAGGGGCATATGATAATACTGTATTCAGACTGCACTAAAAATAAAGTTTTCACACACACACACACACACACACACACAAACATATACATGCACACACATACCAGATATAAGCTAAAGTAAAGGTTAACATGAAAATGGTGAATACTCACAACAGAGTAAAGAACCATACCTCTTCATCACTCTCATCTGGCTTATGTAAGCAAAGCAACATGTTTTAGATTCAACCAAAAATTGCTTTCACATCAGATTTGTCGTCCTGCATCAAATTGGTAAATTGGTAAATGTGTTTTTGCCTAAAATTGCACTGTCTAATTATTACTCCATATCATGTATTCACTTAGTGTGTTTAAAGGTAAAAAAGCTATAAGACTGAAAAATTAGTTTTCTGAAAAATAATCTAACTCTTCAAGAGCCATTACGGCAAATAGTCATTAATAGTCATCATGGGATGTACCTCTTTAGCAACGACAGAGGAAGGGAAGGGTATAAATCAGATTTTGTTGTTATGAGTAGAATCTATTTTAGGCAAGCACTTACATTATTGAAAGAAATGAGATAGAGAATGGATGGATGTAACCCTAGTTAATAGATGGGTTTGACAGGATTTTCTGATGTGTGAAATTAAGAGAATATCAAGAGAACAGAGTTGATGGGTTGTAGTGAACCTGAGACAGCATCTCAGGAACAGAGGCAGCATCAGCATAGGGAAAGAGCTGACAAAGTCTATTTCAGACTTGTTGGTTTTGAAGTCTACATAGGAAACCTAAATGGAGATGTCCAGAAGGTAGTTATGTAAGTTTGGAGCCCAGGAATGAGATCTTGGCTGAAGCTGGAGGTTTGATAGTCATCATATCAAATGGTATTTGAAGCCAGATGAGTAGATGGGATTGCTTAGGAAGAGAGAAGAAAAGGGATACAGGGAAGAACCTAAGAGCAAACAAATTTTAAGGGATGGGCAAAAAATAGAGTTCATAAAGGATATTGAGAAACATCTGCTAGAGATAAAAAGAAAACCTAGAGGGTCACAGAAGTTAAGGAAAGAGAGTTTTTCAAGGACAAAGGGTCAAATATTGAGAGGTCAAATGGGATAAGACTAAAAAATGTATATTGGATTTGCAACAAGATCACAAGTTACCTCCATGAGAATGATCTCAATGGGATGTTGGGAGCAGAAGCTATTTGAAATGTGTTAAGGAATGTGTTAAGATAGAAAGAAACTTGAGAAAATCACCTGCAGAGTTGACATCCTTAAACACAGAAGTCAGAATATTTATATTGAGAAATTCCTTTGGGAAGGTCTCATAGCACCTATTATGTATCTACAAACTGCTTGGCTGCATGCAGAAGGATGAAAATAGCTTTACAGTGATCTCACTTCCTCTTTTCCTCTCTAAACAGAGACTAAAATGGATTCTATTTTACTGCATTTACTTAAAAAATTAAACTTGACTTTTGGTATATTCTAGATTCATGTCCCAATTTAACAAACACTTTTTGCATGATTGGAAGAATTTTTATAATGGCAAACTGGTCCTGTCTTCTGATAGCTTCATACAAGTTGATCCTGGGAGCACCAGGAATTTCCCCATCATCAAAACTAACGTGAATGATCACTTGCACAGAATTTAAACAAAGATGCCAAATATTTTAAAAATTAGTTCTAAATGGTCTTAGCAAAGACAGGAGTTATAGATTTAAAGCAAAAATTTTTTCGTAAGACTCACTATTTTTGTTTTGGTGATGGTATGTTGGTTTTCTTGTTTATTGTCAGGATTATGTTTCTAGATTAATATTGGCTGCTTTCAAATGTAACTTATAGATCTCTCTACAATTTGAAAAATAATTTTTGTTATGCTATTTTATTTAATTCTTCCAATAACTACGTGAAGTATATATTATCTTAAGTAATTTCTCTACTAGTTATATTCTTAGTAAGTAGAGTCTGAGCCTTCTGGTCCTAAGTCCTAAGTGTTAGGAGTCTGAGCCTTCTGGTCCTAAGTGTTAAATTTAGGAATACCTGGATTTACCAATAATAGCAAGATAAAATAATTCAAAATAAATAAGAAATAAGATGAAAGGAAAATTAAGGACAAAAGTGTCTATTTTAGGTCACTATATCAGAAAACTTCAGTTTCCTGTTGAGGGAAATGAGATTGACTGTTTAATAATATGCCTGAGGTCAGAGAGGTGATTGATGGTATCATCAAGGAGGTCAGTTCTGTTCATTTTGAAATCTAAAATGTTTTGTGCTATATTAGTTTGCACATCCTAGTTATACTACTACTCAAATATCTTATCCTTCTGGAATTACATGGTTTTATTGGACCATAAAGTTTTAGAAATGACTCCACTTGTATTTGCGTTCTGTCTTATTTACAGACTTATTAAATCCAACTGCTATTTGATCCAGACTCACACTGAAGTTATTACTGTGGAATGGTCCTTTCATAGCTGGGGGCAGTCTAACATCCTGAAAAGCAAGTCATATAAAACAAGATAAATAGAGACCCTTCCTTAAAAAAAAAAAAAAACCCAAACCAAAAACTAACAAAACAAAACAAACACTAACCTATTATAAGTGAAGATGAGAAAGAGAAATTATTTCCGAGTTTATGCTTAAGTTTGGTCTTCAAAGTAACATCATCTAAATTAGCTCTACAATTAATCTCATAAATGCACTTCTACTAAGCATCTAATAAATACTTGAGGGGAAGGAGGAAAAGAGGCAAAGGCAATTATGCCTAAAACATTTTAGAAGTCAGTATTCCTTTGTTTCTTATGTTTTCCTTGTTTTTCAGTGGTTCTGTTTTGTTCTGGTTTATTTAATTTTTTAGTTTAGTTAGATGAATGAGCCATTCCAAGCCTCATTTATACTCTTGCAAATTGGTGCCTATATCCTTAAAACCCTTTTGACTTTTTTCACTCTTTAGCCAAAGCAATAGCTTTCATTGGTATCATACCTTATGATTTACAAAATCCCTTAGATGTAATTTCATATCAGTCCTTTTAAGAGTCTTGGGGTACAAATAGAGAAGTTAGGAATGAAGTTTCTGGTACCAGATTAGTTATGATTATATCAGTTATTTGATGGATGACTATAGCTAATTTAATGTCTTTTTGCCTCAATTTCCACAACTGGGAAATAGGGATATAGATGTACAATACCTATTTCATATGTTTTTGTTTATATAGACTATAAGTGAGTTAACACTTACTATGAAGTGTTAGTAATTCAGTGTTAGATCAATATAGTCATTAGACTATAATGATCATCTAATTCTAGTCAACATTTTAGAATATTCTAAGTGGAAGATTCGGTTTCTCCTCATGTTGGGTATTTCAATTAGGTAGTGAAGATCTTTCAATCAAAGTATTGAATTGGCTCCTCACTTCCTAATAACAATTAAGAAAAGACTCCCCACACAGGAATCTGTTACTTTGTGCAATGTAACATTGTTCCTTAATATGGAAGGAGGCTACAGGGACAGGTTGTCCTAAGGAAGGATGGACAGTTTCCCTGGTTTCCCAATGCGAAATTTTATTGTGTGCTTCATAATAGGCATTAATTTTTGTCATTTCCTCACATGCTTTATACACCAAATGAGAACATAGTTTTATTCCACAATATAGACTTATGATTTTTTTAAAGATTTTATTTATTTATTCATGAGAGACAGAGAGAGAGGCAGAGATGTAGGCAGAGAGAAGCAGAGAGGGAAGCAGGCTCCATGCAGGGAGCCTGATGTGGGACTTGATCCCAGGATTCCAGGATCACACCCTGGGCCAAAAGCAGGTGCTCAACCACTGACACCCAGGTGTCCCTTGACTTACGATTTCTTTTGAAAAATCTAATGATGAGTGCCATATGGATAGCATATTATAGGTTATGATTTGCTCTCACATAATTTTATGCAGTGTACATAACCTGATCCATTCTTTTACATATAAGGAAGATAAGATCCATAAACGTACTGATTTCTATAAGTTTGCACAAGTGATTTTGTAGGTTCAGCCATTGGCATTTCTAAGTTTAAATTTTCTTGTTGGGCAGCCCCGGTGGCTCTGCGGTTTAGCGCCGCCTTCAGCCCAGGGCCTGATCCTGGAGACCCAGGATCGAGTCCCACGTCAGGCTCCCTGCATGGAGCCTGCTTCTCCCTCTGCCTGTGTCTCTACCTCTCTCTCTCTCTCTTTCTCTGTGCCTCATGAGTAAATAAATAAAATCTTAAAAATAAATTTAAAAAAATAAATAAATTTTCTTGTCTGTAAACTGGGGATAACAAATACCTATTTAGGGAATTATTGGGAGGATATGTAATGATATGTAACGTGTAACGATAACCATTCTAGGCATGTAGTAGATGTTAAGTCAATGTTAGTTGTTTTAATTTTGGATAGATGAAAGAAAGAGTCCTTTGCATTTCAATGGAACCCCAAGTATATATTACCTATATATTAAGCTATGGCTGTGCTTTTAAAATAAGTAATCTAAGTAAATTATCTAAGTGCGAGTTATCTTGGCAAGACTGCATAATTCAAAGTTAAAGGTATACATGGCTTACAAAATTGTGCAAAGGGATTATGAAACATCAAAGAATTTTTGCTAAATAAAAATTTGATTGAAAATGAATCAGAAACTTCAGAGCCAAAAACGAACATGGCTGTGAATTTCTTTTTTTAAAGACCAGAGTGAAAATTAGACAGGGTCAAATAGTCTAAGTTCATTGGTGTATGCCAAACTAGGAAGATGCTGACCAGGAGGAAAAATCAGGTTCACAAATTTGAAAAGCTACATAGGAATGGAAGAGAATCTGATCAGAAATAGTTCTAGGGTGATCTGAGTAATTTTCTCCGTTGGTATCTTCGCAGCCTGGTAATAGTGTATGTACTAATTACTTAACAGCATCCATTCAAGAACACATATTCAGCATTCATAATGTTTTAAGCATCATACAAGGCCATGGGGATACAAGGCCATGCAAGATGCATTAAATATGCATAATTATTGCCTTGAGGCAGAGCAAGCCAAGAGTCAGCATTGCACAGAATAAAGTGTGCTGGGTAGTGATACTAGCCTTGAGGTCTGTTACCACGCGTCCTTGGGTGGATTACGTGCCCTGAGTTCAATTTTCTCATCCAGATAATGAGGATGATTATAATACCTCCTCTGCCTCCTTCACGCAGAGTGGATGTTAGGATCAAAAGAATAGATTAAAAAGTAAGTTCTGAGTTTTAAGATGTTCCACAAATGCTAGATACGTGAGAAACAATTAAATATCACTATGAGTTTAAAAAGAATACATTTCCAGATTTGACTTAAACAGAAAGTAAGTTGTTTCTCTTTGGAAAATCATGTGTACTATCTATTAACTATTGCTATTATTATTTATTGATACATAATTAACCACCCCAAAATGTACTTGCTTATTTTATTTTATCATCATTCTGTGGGTTAGAAAGTGAAGGGCTAGGTTCACTTGCATAGTTCTTTTGCTGTTCTAACCCGGGGTTATTCATGCAACTGCAATCATCTGGAGACTCAACTAGAGTTGGTTGGTATAAGATATTTATGTTCCTTGTGGTTACTATTAGCTGTTAGCTGGTTGGTCTAGGTGGCTTCAGAGGGTTTTCTTGCTCCACGAGGGCTTTCATTCTCTGGTTGGCTAGATTAGCTTGTTTACATGGTAGTCTCAGCATGGTGGTACAAAAGAAGGAGAAAAGGAGCTGTAAGGTCCTTTGGAGCCTAAACTCGAAAGTCCTCTATGATCATTTCTGCTGCATTCTGTTGGTCAAACCAAATTTCAGGACAAATGAAATTTAAGGGCTGGACAATAAACCCTGTCGCTTGATGAGAGGAATAACTGTCACTCTGTAAAAGCCAACAGGGTTGGGAGAAAGTATTGTGGTTATTTTTGTAGATAGTTCATTATACCATCAATGTGGCATTTGATTACTGATCTTTTAAATGACTGGTATCAGGAGGATAATCCTTGAGGAAGGTTCAATGGCAAAAATCCCAAAGAAAAAGTCACATTTCAATAAAAAACACTTCATTAAGAATGGCGAGTCAATGGCAAAAGTGAATCCACTGGAAATCTGTGACGGAGTTCATGTGTCAAATACAGGAATGAGTTAGGAAAAGACAAGACAGAGACATGGTCAAGACGACCATGACTGAGAACAATGTTAAATCGAAGGAAAGTGGCATTAAAGCCGTGTGATAGAAATAGTCATTTCATGATAAAAGTTTAGAAATCTTAGAAAAGGGCATCATTGGAAAGAGTTTTAGCAGAACAGGTGATATGACAAGAGCTCTCTCAACTGCTCCCAAGTAGGATTAAGCAGAGTGTGAATCGGAGTATATGTGGCATCATTTCTAGGGGTGTTATGAGCAGGTATTGAATTTGGTTCATGATCCAATACATGAAGTTGTGTGAGAACAAATAGGGTCAAATAGTTTGAGTTAATTGGTATATGCCAAACTAGGAAGACATTGACCAAGAGGATACAGTTCTAGGATAGTCTGAATAATTTTCTCAGTTGATACATTTTCAGTCTGATAATAGTTTATATACTAATTATTTAGCAACATCCATTCAAAAACACATATTCAGCACACATAATATTCAAGCAAGATTATTCAAGGTCCTACAGAGAGTATCAATACAAGTAATAACAATTACAATAATGTAAAGTCTAGGAGTCATAGAGGGGAGCATTGATATCTAAACTGGGACCACAAATGTGGGAACTTATCTTGTCATAGTGGAGTGGTGAGCAGAAGATAGAGTATCCTTAAATGAAACAGGCAAAGAAATGCTGGGCCTATTTATAGAACTCTAATTGCCTGACAGTTTTGCTCTCAGAATTATAATAACCATAATTACAATTGTTATCAACTACTAAATTCCTACTCATTCTATATATTGTCCTAGGCACTCTATATATCATCATTAGTTTTCAAAAAAAACGTATAACATGCAGTAGCCAATGTGTATATGTGTGCGTACATACACACACACACACACACACACACACGGTTAATTAGGCTAACAAGATAAAGAAAACTGCTTTGGTTCCAAATCATAGCTCTTTACTATAGGGCACATAGCCTTTTGCAAGATTATGGCTGATGAACCAGGAATTGTGTTTACAATCTTTGCTTCTCTCAGAAAGCCCATCAATTAAACCCAGCTAAGGGACTGCCTATTTCTAAGACTTGCTTGTGTCTTATATTTGTGTCTCAAATTTTCTGATTTCTTCAGCATGGAAAATAATGGTCATATTCAGATACTTTCAATAAACAGGTAGATATTGCTATTTAATAATGTTTTTCTTTTGAAAATTGAATGCAGTGTTTCTCAACAGGAGTATGCACATGTCAATATCTCTGAAGGGATAGCTTATTATTATTAACTTGCAAAGTTTACTTGATATCATACCTCTAAATTTCAAAAAGAAAAAACAAACTTACTGTTGTTACAGTGTTGACAATAGAAATGAGCACCACAGAATTTTCTGTGCTAATAGTTTATATAGAGAATGTCACTATATCAGAGTTTCAGCATAGTACAAAGGACACAACACACATAAACACACACACACACACACACACACAGAGGCCATGCCCTTAATAAAAAAGATGAAAAATATTCATCTTACAGAAAGCATGGACATATCTTTTTGGATACTTTCTGATCTGCTGGTTATATTAGAGTAGGAATTAGTTAATTGAGGAGAGGGTTAGGGTAATTTTGAGTCACAATGTGGAGCTTTATCTCCGTTCCTAAGCTTTGCAGGAAATCTTTCAAAATATAATACTGAGAATATCTGAGACTGCCTTTGACTTACAGTGGCCCATTTCCTAAGTAAGAAATTTTAAATTCAATTCTCATAGTAGCAAATTTATACATTCTTAGTCTTTGATAAATTGTAAATAAAAATCTTTTGGATTTTAGCCTTCATTTGTAAGGTTACAGTTGAAAACGTTTTAATGAAGACTCTATCTCTGAGAACCTGGATATATTTAATGAGAATGAAAAATCTGCATAGCTCACTGAAGCAACCAAAGGCCCCAAGTCAGAATTCTGTATCCCACAAGCGAATAACATCAGAAAAATTTCTCTCATCCTTAGTGGATTGTGAAAGAAGCGACTCTCCCACTGAGAGTCTCTTCTCATGCTTTTTATGAAAGCATCTGTTTCACCCGTGCCACCAGATATAGTCTTTTAGATCTTGACAATGGCTTCTGAATGTTCTCCAACGGTCACACTGGTCTTCATTTCAAAGGTTTATTGTAAGCAGGGCAGGTGGTAGCAATCCGAAGAAATCAAATATTATGGAGCAAATTGGGTTGGCTAACTTTATGTATTTTGTCCAAATATAAGCCTTTCTTGACTATCTGTTTCTTTGCTTTTTATTGAGGAAAAATTATGCATAAGATGTGACTTCTGAATTAAAAAAAAAACTCTTATGATCATAGAACTAACATGTGCCTGCATCATTGCAATATAATATCAATTTAAGATAATGCATGTGAAATGTAAAACAAACCACCATTCTCATACTAAAGGTTCTCCTTTACTATTAGTACCATTTTTTGTCAATGATACAATATGCATGTAAATATTTTTGTGGGATCATTTTTTAAATGTTTAAAATAAAAATATTCTTATTAAAAGAAATGAAGATCATTTCTCTGTATTCGACATTAATAATTTTTTCACTTGTGTGGGATGCCTGGGTGGCTCAGTTGGTTAAGTATCCGACTCTTGATTTTTGGCTCAGGTGGTGGTCCTAGGGTCACGAGATTAAGCCCCACCTAGGGCTCTGACTCAGTGGGAAGCCTGCTTGAGATTCTTTCCTTTGGCCCCTCCCCTTGTTCATGT
This sequence comes from Vulpes vulpes, assembly GCF_048418805.1. Classification (NCBI taxonomy): domain Eukaryota; kingdom Metazoa; phylum Chordata; class Mammalia; order Carnivora; family Canidae; genus Vulpes; species Vulpes vulpes. The sequence goes on along the minus strand of NC_132789.1, from coordinate 67,567,968 downwards.
GCTCTCACTCTCTAATAAATAAATAAATCTTTTAAAAAATAATTTTTTCACTTGTGTAACATGACACAGACGAATACAACAATCTTTAAGCAGCTGACTAACCTGCTGTTGTTATACTATAATGTCTAATAACAAACATTGTTTGAAAAGAAGGAATCACAATCTGTGCAATAATTTTGCCCATTGCTTAGCTCTGATGTAATAGTGTTTCCTTGGGGCTAAAATGGATGAAGGAAGGGGAGGGTTTGGATACTGAGCATGATAAAAGATGGCAAGAATTCAGCAAACTTTGAAAATCATCCATTAAAGAAGAAAATGCAACATTGGAGATGAAACAAATAACAATAGTCCCTTCAATGTAAAATAACAAAAATAAAAATACTATAAAGTGATAATAATTTATCCAAATCTGTCACATAATAGCTATGGTAGATATTGTCAGTGGCAATGTCCATCTCCCTACCTCCTACTTCCCCAATTACCCCCAACCTCCTTGCAGGCACTATTTGCCTAGCTATCTAGATATTAGCTGCTAAGAACTCACACCTGTATCTTTGTCTGAGGTCCTTCCTTGGTTAATGGGAGCCTCCTCACCAGGAGAAGCCTGAAATATCATAACAACAGATTGATGAGGTAGGGATGGAACAGCCCTCTAGGCAAGACAGCCTCTGTGATGTGATCCAAGCTTCAGAAGTTCCTACAAAGTCAGGAGGCTAGGTTTCTGAAAAGTCATCACTGCGTAGCTTTTTCCCTACCTTATCTGGGTCTTCTCACATCCTAATAGGTTTCTCATAAAAGCAGTTCCTCAAAAAATAGCATGTATAAGAATCCCCATCTCATACTCTGCTTCTAAGGAGCCTGACCAAAGACAATTATCAGTATCACATAGTTATCTTGCTGTGTAAACAACAATTTGAATTTTTTAGTATTAAAACTATGTTTTCTAGGACTATTACTGTACCTTGACATTGCTAAATAGGTATCATGGTAACGTTCTATCACTTGGTTGCCTTATTCTTTGAATTTATTAACTTTTCTGATATTTTCATCAAATAGAAACTACAGTTTGAGGTAATGCATTTGCATAAGATGAACATCTAAGTATTGAAGCTGCAAGTTTTCGTCCAGTAAAGAATATGAGTACAGTAGACAGAACATAGGATTTGGAGCCCACCCCACAGAGTCTTATGTACTAAGCTCAATTTAATCATTTATCAGCCATGTGACCTTGGTCAAATCACAAATTTTTCTGCCTCTATTTTTTTTAAGTCATTGTTGCAATGACTAATATGATAATGTAGATAACGTGCTTAGACTAGTGTCTGGTGTAATAGATGCTCAGTGAAATTCTCTACCAATGAAAAATGGTTTAAATGTAGACATCAGCAAATTAGTTAATTAAGCCTGAGTTTGCACTCACTCTGCTTCCAATCTCTTGGTCAGTTTTCTTAACTGATGATGGATGTTTTCAAATAGGGCCTGTTTAACCTGGATCATAGGGTGCATGTCAGTATCTTAAGTGGAGCCTGACATTCCAATTTGAAGGAAATAAGAGAATGGTGGTATTGAATCCCTAAAATGTAAGGAGTTCTAGGCCAAAAAATGTTGTAAATGGGTAGCCCATAGAGACAGCTCTCATCCAGACAAGTTTCTTTTTTTCTTGTAAAGTGAGTAAAGAGAAAAAGAAGACAGTTGAACTAACATTAAATATTGGGGGACTGTACCTAAAAATCCAAATCTGGCTTCTCTTGAAAATCACAGATTCTCATTTCTACATGCAGAAATTGACTGGAATCCAATAGAAGCTCTCTTATTTAGGTGTAACATGTACCCTCTATTTTTTCAGAGTTAGGGTAGCCGTATAATTTACTGCCAAAACCATCATAGTTTGAAAATGACAGGGATGGAATCAGTAATTATGCCAGAATAATAGGCACAAATTAGAAGTGGCCTTGGGCAAACTGGGATATAATCCTACCATACCCAGAGTCCCTTTCACTTCCTATTGCTTCTCACACTGAACCCTTTTATTCTACTATATCACTTGCTATTCACTTGGAAGTATCTTGAGATTTTCTTTAAGAGTTTCTGGTCCTTTGAGTGAGCCCAAGAATCAGTTAATTAATTAATTGTGTTCAGCATTCTCATAAGTGAATTGCTGTTAAGTAAAAAAAATACCTATAATAAAATCTGAGTGGTGTTTCCAAGATGATATACAATGTTCAAATATTTATATTTTTCTCTATAGCTTTCTGTGAATTCAAAACACTTCATAATTAAAATATATTTTTAAAAACATATGCAGACTTGTACACAATGAAAGCAGCAAGAGAAAAATGACTATTTTCATATTATTGGGATATCAATTACTTCTTTCACTCAAACAGTTTTGTGGATTGTATTAAATAACACATTTGGTATGCATGGTGAAACATCTTTTGAAAAGAGTGATTGGTGACCAAAGAAAAACACACATATGGAATACAAAGTTGGAGATATGGACATGACCAGCTTATGCAAGTGTATTTAGAATGGACAGCAGGCTTTGCAATCTGTTGCACTGGAGTTTTAGGGACTTACCACAGACAGTGTTTGTTATTGCAGAACGTTTTGCTTCCCAGGAGGAAGGAAGATTAACCAAAAGAAATACAACATTAAAAAATACACAGATGATCCAGCAAAATAAAGTCCTAGACTATAAACCACAAAAGGACCAATATATTTTCTTGGGAATTACTGGAGTGACCTAAAGTCTAAAGCTTCCATCCTAAGGATGTTTACTGAAAGAGAAAATTGAGTAATGCTTGCATTGGCGTTTTAGCAAAGCCCTTGCTACCACTCTGCACACTCCCCACTCTCTCGTGGCTTCTTAGACATCTACAATTTCCTTTTGGCACATTTGACTTTTTGTCTTCTAAAAGCTGGCTTGCCTCTGGAATGTGGGTCAAGAAGCAGGCCTTATTTACTCATTGGGAAACTGACCACTACTGTGGAATTGAGCATACCTGATGGGAAGAAAGACAGAAAGGCCACATGCTCACCCACCCGCCATACAGGACAGCCATTTCTGGGCAATGGGCCATTTTGCTCCTACTATCACAATGAAAACTGCCATGTTGGGCCAGTTGATGTCTCATGCCTGGAGTATGCTGGTTAATTGATCTTCTAGCCAAAAGTCTTCTCTAAGTTCCAGAAATTCCTTCTTTGTATTCTGAAATGTCTGGAATTCTTTTCTGTCCCTTAAGAGGACAATCCCTTAGGGTTGTTTGAAAACATTTCACTCTTTATTTCAACCACAGTTGAGATGGTTATGTTAGGGTATAAATAATGTTTTCTATGACATTTAACCTAGTTCCTTAATTCAGCAGTTATTTTCATTTTTATTTATTCTTCCTGATATAGGAATTCTATGAAGGATGGAATATAAATTATTTAACGTAGCCCTATTTCATAATGGCTGAGGAGTTAGCGTTATTTTTCCTTCAGATTCATATTTTATGATTTTGAATACTATGATGGTAAAAGCTGAAGAACCTCATCAGCTGACATTCCTATGTGTACACTAGCCATTCCCATACTTCCTCTTCACACACACACACACACACACAAATAATAATAATAATGAAAAGAATAAATGTATCAAATGAAAATAATAAAATTGAAAGTTATAACTGGAAAATATTTAATTACTCATCAAATGGCTTATTATTGGCCCCTGTTGTCTTATAGTACAGTCATTATAATACCAGTTGATACTTACTGTTGGTTTACTTTGTACTAGATGGCTTACTAAGCATTTTATGTGTATTTTCACATTTGACCAATGTGACAGCTCTTCAAAGTTGTAGTAATAATAATTAGTAGTAGTAATACTACTAATAATAATATCTGTATTTTATAGATTTTAAACTGAGGTTTACAGAAATAAGCTATTAATTGAGGTCATGTAGCTTACTAGTGACAGATCAGCAATAGCAATTTATAAATCTGTCTGACTCTCAAGTCCCCTGGCTCTTCAATCGCTGCAATTCTGCCTCTACCATTTTTAGGCTCTTAGAAAAGACAGTTCTCTTAAGTGCTTATTTGGTCTTTGATTTTAAGTTCAACTAAATTCTGCAAATTCTACTAATACTCGTTGTGTTCACTTAAACACTTAAACAGTCCAGGCATACAACCAAAATATTTCTCTTGACAGAAGTGTCTTTGCATTTTTATTTTGAATTTTCCTCAGTGTTAATAAAGATAATAATACCTACCTCAGAGGATTGATGAATATATTACCAGTAAGAGATAGCTATTATTATTATCATCATTTAATGATAAATTCTTGGCATAAAGTGGGTAATGAATAAGTGTTGGGTCTATGAATGAATGAAGACAGAAGGGAGATTAGGTCTTGTCAATAAGATATTAATAGTCTGATACTAGCAGCAACAGAAATGCCCAGCTATTTTTGTTTCAATGGTATAAGTTTTTTTTTAAGATTGTATTTATTTATTCATGAGAGAGACAGAAAGAGAGACAGAGACATAGAGGGAGAAGCAGGCTCCTTGCAGGGAGCCTGATGAGGGACTCGATCCCCAGACCCGGGATCAGGACCTGAGCCAAAGGTAGATGCTCAACTGCTGAGCCATCCAGGCATCCCTCAATGGTATAAGATTTATAATAATGGAACACATAGGTTCTATTGGTACAATAATGAGCAAATAATTAAACTTGGTCAGAAATGATAGCAAATTCAGAGATGTTTTGCAGAAGGAAGAAAAGAAGGAAAAAAAGAAGGCAGGCAGGCAGGAAATGTCAGGGTGGCTCAGGGACTAGAGTGAAAGAGATAAGAAATAGGAAACCCAAAAAGGAGATTATTCGATTATTATAATTCTTAGCAAAAAAAATAAATAAATAAATAAAGTTTAAGCTTGCCAGTGACAGGGAATGAAAAGATAAGAATACATTCCAGAAGCATTTGAGTGAGTTGGCAAAGGCTTAGAGACTGATTAAATGCAGGAGGTAAAGAAGGAGACAAAACTATTTGGTTTCTGGCTTGTTCAACTACATGAGTGATGATGATGTCTTGAGATGAGAATCACAGGCAAGTTATTCTCTTCCTAATCTTTACTATCCTAGTCTGTAAACTTAAAATAGTCATAGTCCTTATCGCATGTAGTTTGGGTGAGGATAAAATGTTATGTGAAGAGCCTAACACAATGTCTGGCACTTAGTAAGTGCTCAATACATAGCTTTCTTACTTTGTGTGGGATTGGCAGTAATACCAATGAACTGTCTCATCTAATACCCTATGAAAGGGTAGAAACGGCAAAAAACATATATTTAGTGTTGAAGTATTTGAGTTTGAGTTACTTTTAAGTCATCTAGGTCAGTGTACGGAAGTCTGGAAAGAACACCTGGTAATTTGTGAATTTAAGGAAAACACACACCCTCTTGGTTGAAATGTGCTATTTTTAGTGATGTTTTAATTTGAAATCAAAGAGATAATAAAATTAACTGTGGCCTGTTCTGAGGCACAGTGATAAGGTCAGATGGTAAGGAATGACTAGGGAGGGTCTGTCAATCCTGGTAGAGGACCAGTTTAGGGCTCTTCCAGCCATTATAACTCTCCAGCTCTGAAAGCAGACTGTGACTGCATGTTTCTTGAACTCAATAGTCATCACTCAAACCCAGAAAATTACCTTCCTCCAAATTGCACATAAGGGCTCATAATTACTCTTGACTTACCTACTGGAGGGTCAGAGGGGGGTGGGAAGAGTTGATCTGCTTTATTCCAGATTTAATTTGGTATTAGTCATGCTCAACCTATTGCTATTTTGTATTTGAGCACAGCTCTTTAGTCTGTAATCATTTCTCCAATTTTCTGTGTACATATTTTTTAATGCTTGAAACTGGTTTCTTAATTTAATACGATCATTTAAACTTTTCTCATGGTGCTGATTTTTAAAAGAACCTATGGCTTTAGGCTCTTAATGAATAAAATGAAATTATGTCTAGCTTATTCCTTAGTGAAACTTAGCAGCAGCTGATAAGGTGGCTACTCCTTGCATTCTGTGGGATTTTTGGTGACTGAATATAAGTCAGAATAAGTGAATGGGAAAGATGAACTCTTTGTCTATACCAAATCCAAACATTTAGCACTCAGTGCATTTAGCACTTTATAAGAAAAGAAAATCCATGATATCTAATAGCTAACTATATCCAAATCAGTGAAATATCTGGCTATCAGATTTTTATGCCATTTTTTATAACAAATAATTTGCATATTAACTTCAGTTCCTAAGTTATCATGTTGACCTGTACTGTTTTTCCTTGTTATGCAGACTAACTCAAGTTATAAAAAGTCTAATTCAGGTTTCTTATGAGACAAAGTGAAGCACAGTTTTAAAATATATATATATCTGAGGAAAGTAAAGCAGAGATATTTTGATGCTAACAGAACACTTAAAAAATACAAAAAATAATTTGAAGAACCTTTTTGGCTAAGGAATTTGGGGCAACAGATTAATAGTACAGCTTGTTGAATCTTCGCCTGACATGTATTGTGTATGCAAAATGTTGCCAGTAGACTCAGATCTTAATTCACCTAACACCAAATGCAGCACAGATTGTTTATATAACCTGAGGATGCACCCTATAAGTGACTGTTTTTCTTGAATTAGCATTTATGAAGCAAACTACTTAACTATTCACAGTAAATAAGTAAACAGACGTTTTAAACTTCCTTCGATAATGGAGGCTATGTAATTCAGAGAATCGAATAAGCTTCAAATTTGTTTATGAAAAAGAACATCATTGACTCTTTTTTGCAATCTGTACATGGCACAAAAGTGGATTTCTGATTAGACTTCACACATTTTTGGATATTTTGGAGTGCACATTCATTTTTATTTGTCAAAACCTCAATCCATTTTTTGTGTTGCTAGATACCTCATTGAAGATTTACCTTGTAGGTTTTTTTTTCCACTTTTCTTTCTATTATTAGAAAGTCACCTTGTTGTTTTTAGCATGGGAAGACACCTTTGAGAGACTAAATCACTCCTTTTTTGACTCTGTGTGTGTGTGTGTGTGTGCGTGCATGTGCATGTACACATGTGAACAGATGGGAAGGGGAAATTAAGGGGTTCTAAGAGGCAATCAGAATTACCACCTGAGCTGGTTAAGCAAGTTACTCCATGGCAGTGTTTACTTTCCATAAGTATGATTCCATTTATATATTAAAAATAGAAAAAGAATAGCTACTTGAAGCTTTGTAATGAGATATACCAGTGAAGGAAAAGGTACAATGTTTTAAGTTTGCAGATAAACACATGAATTAATTCTGATACTTCTGAGGAAGCTGGCATTTTAAGAGGTTGGCCTGAAAGAATTGTCAGTTGAAAGCATCAGCCCAAGAGGTATAAACAACACTAGGCTGAAATTGGCTTGAGAGATAATTCATACTTCTCTACAAGGACCTGAATCTGGTGCACGTCAGCATCATCTCTATGACTGTCAACAGAACCAAAGGCAGTGATAGGCTCCTCTACTCAGGGTGTGGAGGTAGAACTTCCCACTCTTTAGGCTTCTTGAACCATGGGCTTCCTACTAATCTGGCACATGAAAATTTAACTGGTTTTATTTATTTATTTATTTATTTATTTATTTATTTATTTACTTTTAGTAAGCAAAACTAACCTATTTTAAAACTGGCATAGCAGTTCAGAGTAGCTTTATTTTGGGATGCCTGGGTGGCCAGTCGTTGAGCATCTGCCTTCAGCTTAGGGTTTGATCCCGCCGTCCTGAGATTGAGTTTCACATCAGGCTCCCTGTGAGGAGACTGCTTCTCCCTCTGCCTATGTCTCTGCCTTCTTTCTATGTATCTAATGAATAAATAAATAAAATCTTAAAAGAGTAGCTTTATTTTGGGTGACTTCAGCATTTTTACTTTTTTTTTTTTTTTTTTTTGCAACATATACTAGCATTAAACACTATGCTCTAGAGTTGGAGCCAATTCCATTTTTCAGACAGTGGCCATGAATTGTTTGTTCACTACACAGTGTGTACTTGATCAGGGCTGATCTGGGAAACCTACAGTGGACTGTGAAGAGACTGAGGATGGTATGGAATGCTTTGACATCTGAATAGCAGAGTAGTCAGATGGAAACAGGTGATAAATGCAGATTAATCACTGTTTGCTAAAATCTAAATCTGTTTTGTCTTTAGGAAACTATCTAAAAGAAGGACATTGAAAGAATTTTGCAGACTTTATTTTGATTTTTTTTGAAAGAATAAAAGTGTTAAACTTCTTTATAGATAAAAAGTGGGGGCCATATCCTGCCAATCATCACCAGGGGGGGGGTAATCCTAAGGTATAAAAACACCTTTATTGACCCAAGACAAGAAAAGCCGTTGCTGATAAAGGTACTATGTTGAGACAAGTGGTTGGGAATACAAAATAAGAAACAGACACCGAGGACATTTTATTGAATACAAATTTCCATCTCACCCAAAGATATATTTATCTCTTGGGTAATCCAGACTATGGAATCATCGCAAGAGTGGCAAATAATAGAATGAAATAAAGATGGCTAGGGGATAGCTTATGTAGTTATGTTCTGGAGATAACTGAACTTCTCTGAGACAAAAGGCCACACTACCATAGCAGGAAGTTACAAAGAGCTAAACCTGTGTTTGAGAATATAGGTCATGCTGGTTAAATTTCTTAGCCCTTACCAAAATGTCCTAAAAAATATATATATATCCCCTTAATCTAGCAATTCTACTATTTGAACATATATCTAAAGAAGTATTATATGAAAAGTATAGAAAGAGATGAAGATTTTTTTATATTAATTGGGGACAATATGTTGTGCCCAAGATTGCGAATCCGAGAAACCACCGAGGAGCCGACACCGATGCAAACACACGAGGGTTTATTTACAAGTTCGAGCCTGGGTCCAAGTGTACCCGACACAGCAGAGCAGGGACTTGGACCCCGAGGCTAAGAGGCGCAGCGGCTTTATAGGGGCCAGTGGGATTGTAACATACGCAGAGAGTTGCACAGTCATGTCTGTCCACACGCAGGTGGCCATTGAATTACATCTTACCCTATAGTATCCATTTGAGCGGGCCTATTACTTTGCTCAGAATTGGCGTGCAGTTTTGGCGGGCACAAGGTGGGGTTACATTGTTATGAGCCGATTTCCGATTAGGGTGTGCCCAGCGGCCTGACTAGGGTGGGGCAGCGCCTTAAGCAATAAGCAGGTCATGTGGGGGTGATACAGGAGGTGGCGGGTGCAGCCCAAAATGTTGTTAGTTCTGCTCTGCTTGTCCAGGGGCAGGGGATTTTTGTTAAATTTCCTGGGTCCCACACAATAATCAGTAGGGAAATAGTTAAATATATTTTGGCACATTCATCCTATGCAATATTATGCAAAATTAAAAGAATGAATTTTTTACTTTGTCAAGAAAAGAACATTAAAACATATATATCTATCATCAATATTTTATAAAGACATTAGATGCAAAAAGGAAGGACACAAGCCAAAGGTGTTCTTTGCAAGAAAGGACAGCTGAAGATAGATAAACACATGTGATGTTGCTCTTATTTTCCCCCTTTCAATACAAGCAAGTGAAAATCTGCTCAGGGACCACGTTTATGAATCATTTGTTTAGTGGAAAACATTGAATTCAATGTCAGAACACCCACATTCTAGCCACTCACTTCATCTTTAGACAATTTAAACCCTGTGGTCTATCTCATCAGGAGGGTACATCAGATAAGTCTCAAGTCCCTTTGCCTTGCAACATCCTATTATCCATGATGATTTCACCTTCATAGTCTCCACAATTCCTCTGTTCTTTGCTTTCATTCATTTACTTAACAATTGCTTATATATCAGCCATGGTGATTGCCAAGGGAATGAAGCCATGAGCAGGGTAGGTGAGGTATTTCCTTTCACAAAGCTTGCATTCTCTGGGGAGACAACAGTAAGTAAGCCAAAGAGTACATGGAAAGAGAATTACAGATTGTAGTAAGTGTTTAGAGGAAATAAATGGGCTGATAATATGGAATATGTAAAAGAAGAGTTTAGGGAAAGGTAATCTGAACTGAGTTTCCACAGAAGGCCTTTCTGAGGATTTGAGCTGAGACCTGAAAAGTGAGTAGGTACCAGCCTCATAGGGAGCTGCGGAAAGAGCACACCAAGCAGAGGTAACAATAAGTGCAAGGTTTATGAATTGGTTAAGGACTTGGTTACCCAACATTAGAAAGGGGGCGAGTGAGGCTAAAGTCTAAAAAGCAAGTGGGGGAATGGAGTGAAGGAGTAGGTAGGACAAAATGATGATAGAGAAGTAGGCAGCCAGATCTTGGAGGACATGGTAGGCATTAGCACTTTCCTATAAATGCAACAAGAAGGGATCCCTGGGTGGTGCGGCGGTTTGGCGCCTGCCTTTGGCCCAGGGCGCGATCCCGGAGACCCGGGATCGAATCCCACGTGGGGCTCCCGGTGCATGGAGCCTGCTTCTCCCTCTGCCTGTGTCTCTGCCCCCCTCTATCTCTCTGTGTGACTATCATTAAAAAAAAAAAAATCCTAATGGTTTCTCGGCCCTAAATTTAAAAAAATAATAAAATAAAGTATTTTAAAAAAAATGCAACAAGAAGCCATTAAAAGGTTCTAAGTAAGGGAACAATATGATCTATATTTTAAAATGACCACTGGCCACTATATGAACAATAGATGGTAGGGGTGTAGAAAGCAGGGAAAACAATTTGGAAGCTATTACAGGAGTCCAGGTGAGAAATGATGCTACTTTAGATTAGGACTTGATGGGGAGAATGTAGTGAAGTGGAATAATCAGAGAAATATTCTGGAGGTCAAATAGGTTAAAACTTCTGGATTCGATGCAAGGGATAAAAGGAAGGAAAGAAGCAAGGCTCACCCCATTGTTGTTGAGTTGGGAAACTAGATAGAAGGTGGTACCATTGGTTGAGATGGAGGGGACCCAGAATGTAACAGGATTCTGCACCCACCCCACCACTGTCTTACTGGGAGTTGACTGCAAGAATCAAGAAATGTGAAGAATTGAAACTGAAGAGTAGCCATCCAGTAGATGTCAACTAGGTGGTTAAGGAACTCAGGAAAAGTCAGGGCCAGAAACAGGTATTTTGAGATTCATCATCATATATGGGTGTTTAAATTCATTTAAGGAGGAAAGAGAGAATGTTAAGCTTCAGCCCCAAGCAGCTCAACATTTACAGTTTATTTCAGGCCTATTAGCAAAGCTAACCAAGAAACAGTGATCAGTGAATTAGGAGAAAAATCAATGGTGTGCTATAAAGTCTAATTTATTTTAAAATATTTCAGTGTAGACATTGGTATGAAATTATGTGTCATCTGTTGCTTTACTCAGGAGTTCACAGGAATAGTAGTTTCAACATTTAACCAGAAAGGTTGCACTCCAGGACATTTTTATCTTATGTTGACATGAGAGGTTCTACTAGTATTAGAAGTGATGTTTCATTGGTGAATTAGTAGGTTTTTAATTATCATAAGGGATATTTATGAGTTTTCATTATTAAAATTAGTTTTATTTAAGATATGTGAGATACTTCTCATTTGCAGATTTGTAAGAAACATATAATTTGTAACTGGTGTATAGAAGGTACTCAGTAATTGTGTGTGTGTGTGTGTGTGTGTGTGTGTGCACGCTTTATTCATTACTTTGAATCCAGGGTTTCTCTAAAATTCCTAATTTGTCTGTAATGTTTAAAACTGTTCTTTAATTGCTCTATTACTCTGGTACCCCTACTATATTATCTGCTCTCTTTTTAAGGCACTTAAACAAACAAACTTTTACTCTGAGGCTGGCACCAGAATACTTAATTAATGGTTGACATATCTTTATAAATCACCAGAATTTTCAAAAAGTATATATATATATATATATATATATGTATATATATATACATATATATATATATATATATGATGTTATTTTCTTCCAGGGCCTATTACTGAACATTTAAAATGTTGAAGGAGGGATCCCTGGGTGGCGCAGCGGTTTGGTGCCTGCCTTTGGCCCAGGGCGCGATCCTGGAGACCCGGGATTGAATCCCACGTCAGGCTCCCGGTGGATGGAGCCTGCTTCTCCCTCTGCCTGTCTCTGCCTCTCTCTCTCTCTCTCTCTCTCTCTCTCTGTGTGTGTGTGTGACTATCATAAATAAATAAAAATTAAAAAACAAAAAAAAATAAAATATTGAAGGAAAGTTAACTATTGATTATGGGGAAAAAACTTCAAAAAAATTTAAAGGAGTAAAGTAGAAGAACAGACAAAATGGTTTGACAAAGAGTAGAATAGAGAGCACAACTCATGTGCATGCAAAACATGAAGTATTTTTGTCAATGGTCATTTTTGGTATAGGGCCACAAAAATGGACCACATTGTTCCCTGGAGATCTTCAGCTGGGGTAGGAAGATGGTTTGCTGGTATTTAACCACACTAAAATATTGTCCCAGGAGAGCCCGTGTTTGAAATTTGTAAGAGATCCAATCACACTGTGTTTTGCAATTTGAACAAGCTGCCCTAGAATAAGCTCTGTAGCAGCCCAAATATGGCAGCCTAATTCACGTTCTGGCTAAAGTGCCAACAGTAAAAGTACTGCAAAGTACTCCAAATACCACAGAGTGGGCCCTTCAGATAACACTATTTTACTAGTGGAAAATACAAACACGTTTTTGCCCAAATTTCCATTGTGATCAAGGAAATTTGCTGAGGAAACAGAACTAATCTACAGAGAATTGTGAAACTGATGGGAGATTCAGATTACCCACAATTTGCTTTTGAGCCAAAACAAATGCAGTATTTAGAAGCTTCCCATAGGTACCTAAGGGAAACAAGGAATTTTCACTGTGATACAAATATTTCCTTTAGGAAAAGGATATCATGATCCTGATAGAGAAACCATGTTCCTAGTCTGTGTCTCTGGAGTACTTACATGGAATGAGCATGCTAAGGAGGTATTTTTTAAACATAAAATAACTCTTCATTCCATACCAACTATCTGCAAGTTTCCCAATTAAATAAAGTAAAGCAGTTACTTAGCCAGGCTCTGTGCCAAAGTATTTTCAATGGATCTATTAACAAGAATTTCTGTGCCACAGCTTGCTTAAAGAATTATGTTAAACATTTAGGCCATGAAAGTAAAGCTATTAAAAGTATATGGACATTCTATGTATCAATATGAACCTATCTGCTTCTCTTTGAAATAATCTCTTGTTGCTTTATAGAAATGGCCTAAGGGTATATGTATGTAGAGTCATAGGTTCAAAAAAGAAGAAACACCATTTTGTTTGTGGACATTGTTGACATTAGACAAACATTATAGGTCTAGATTAACACAGACAAACCCAAAGGGAAATAAAAAGCCAATGCTGTTTTGAAATATAGGCTTTCAGGTAGAAGATTTAGTAATTTAGTATAAATACCTTTAAACAATTTGAAGATTTATAAGATACTGTAATTCACACATATATATGCTTTATAACACAGTGAATATTAGGGTTAGTTTTTATAGTCAGTCCTCTTCCTGGAGGTAGTGAGATGGTCACATTCCTAAAGAGAATTATGGTTTTAAGTTTGTGTGGAATCTTTCTGAAAACTTTTTTTTTTTTTTTGGAGGGTCCCTTTGGGAACTACAAAGTAGTAGTTAGAAGCACAGACCTTGAAGTTACACTGTCTTCCTATCCTAGGTCTATCACCTGCTCACTGTGTGATATTGGCCATTACTCGATCTCTCTGTGCCTGTGTCTTCTTATCTATACAATAAAAGTTACAATAAGATCTAGCTCTTAGAGCTGTTTCGGGATTAAATGAAATCTATCCCCTTAGGACATTTTATTTTTAAAGCAGATTTATGCTCATAGCAAAATTGAGGGCAGGAAGGTTCAGAGATTTTCCCTGTAGCCTCTGACCCCTCACGTACACAGAGCTTCTCCTATTTGTAACAATTGATAAACCTACATTGACACATCATAATCACTCAAAGTCCATAGTTCACATCGGGATTCACTCCTGATGTTCTACATCTATGGGTTTGGATGCATGTAATATGTATAATGGCATGTATCCACATTTACAGTATCATGCAGAGTCATTTCACTGCCTTAAAAGCCCTCTGTGCTCCATCTAGTCAAACTTCCCTTCCCCCAATGCCTGGAAAACACTGATATTTTTACTATGCCATAGTTTTGCCTTTTCCAGAATGTCATATAGTTGCAATCATATAGTACATAGCTGTTTCAGATTAGCTTTTCTCACTTAGTAATATATGTTTAAAATCCTTTCATGTCTTGAGAGCTAATTTCTTTTTTTTTTTCAGCTCTACTGAGGTATAATTGACAAATAAAATTGTAATACATTTGAAGTGTACAATGAAATGATTTGATAGATGTACATATTTTGAAAGGCTTCCCACAAGTTCATTAACACATCCATCATCTCACATAGTTAACTTTTTTTTATGGTGAGTACACTCAGGTTCTAGTCTCTTAGTATTTTCAACTATAGTCACCATGTTATATATTAGATCCCCAGACTTTATTCATCTTATATAACTGTAAGTTTGCACAATTCTACTCAGTGTTTCTATGAGTTTGATTTTTTTTTTTTTTTTTTAAGATTCCAGACATAAGTGATACCACGCTGTATTTGTCTTTGGCTTATTTTACTCAGCATGTCCTCCAGATTGGCCCAAGTGACAATTAGCCCTCCTGTCACAAATGACAGGATTTCCTTCTTTCTCATGGCTCAAAAGTATTCCATTGTACAGATACCATATTTTCTTGATTCATTCATCTGGTGACAGACACTTAGGTTGTCTAAGTCACAGTCACTTGGTGACTGTGAATAATGATTCAATGAACGTGGGATGCAGATATCTTTTCCAGTTAAGTGTTCTCATTTCCTTTAGATAAGTACCCAGAAATGGAACTACTGGATCATATGCTGAATCATAACTATTTTTAATTTTTTGAGCAAAAAATTTTTAAATTTTTTCTGGTTTTACGTTCATACTATTTTCCATAGTGGCTGCACCAGTTAACATTCCACCATGGTGTACAAGAGTTTATTTTTCTCTACATCCTTGCCAACACTTGAGATTTCCTCCTTTTTTTTTTTTTTTTTGGATAATATACATCCTAACAGTGTGAAGTAATATCTCATTGTGGTTTTGATTTGTATTACTTTGATGATTAGTGATGTTGAGCACCTTTTCATGTTTCTGTTGGCCATATGCATGTCTTCTTTGGGAAAGTATCTATTCAGATTCTCTGCCCATTTTTTAAACATTTTTTTCTCTGCCGATTTTAAAATTGAATTTGTTTTTTGCTATTGATCTGTATGAGTTCTTTATATATATTGGATATTAGCTACTTATCAGATACATGATTTAAAAAAAATTTCAGTCAGTAGTTTGCTTTTTCAGTTTTTGATTCTTTCTTTTGCCAGAAGAAGCTTCTTAGTTTGATATATTGCCCTTTGTTTATTTTTGCTTTTGATGCCTTTGCTTATAAGTCAAATCCAAAAAAAGCATTGCCAAGACTGACGTCAAGGAACTTACCACCTATGTTTTCCTCTAGGATTTTTATGGTTGCTGGTTTTACGTTCAAGTCTTTAATCCATTTTGAGTTACTTCTTTTTCTAGTATAAGATACTGGTCCAGTTTCATTCTCTTCCATGTGACTGTCCAGTTTTCCCAACACCATTTACTGAAGAGACTATTCTTTCCTCATTGTATATTCTTAGTTCCTTTGTCATAAATTAAGTGACCATATACGCATGGATTTGTTTCTGGGCTCTCCATTCTGTTCCATTAATCTACATGTCTGTTTTATGTCAATATAATACTGTTTTGACTACTACAGCTTTGTAAAATAGTTTGAGATCAGGAAGCATAATGCCTCTAGCTTTGTTCTTCTTTATCAAGATTGCTTTGGCTAGTCAGGGTCTTTTGTGGTTCCATACAAATTTTAGGATTGTTTGTTCTAGTTCTGTGAAAAATTCATTGGAATTTTGATAGAGACTGCATTGAATCTGTAGATTGCTTTGGGTAGTATGAACATTTTTTTAAAAGATTTTATTTACTTATTTGATAGAGAGGA
Organism: Vulpes vulpes; assembly: GCF_048418805.1. Classification (NCBI taxonomy): domain Eukaryota; kingdom Metazoa; phylum Chordata; class Mammalia; order Carnivora; family Canidae; genus Vulpes; species Vulpes vulpes. The sequence continues at coordinate 67,551,817 of NC_132789.1, read as the reverse complement.
GACAGAGAACACAAGTAGAGTGAGCTGCAGGCAGAGGGAGAGGGAGAAGCAGGCTCCTTCCTGAGCAAGGAGCCAAGGTGGGACTTGATCTCAGGATGCTGGGATCATCACCTGAGCTGAAGGCAGACACAAGCCACTGAGCCACTTACACACCCCTAGTATGAACATTTTAACAATATTGATTTTTCCAATCTGTGAGCACAGGGTATTAAATTGAATTTATTTATGTATTTCTCTACCTCTTTCATTAATATCTTGTAGTTTTTAAGTCTTTTACCAAGTTGGTTAATTTATTTTTAAGTACTTTATTCCTTTTGATGCAACTGTAGATGGGGATTGTTTTCTTAATTTCTCTTTTGATACTTCATTATTAATGCATAAAATGCAACTGATTTTTGCATATTGATTTTCTATCTTGCAACTTTACTGAATTCATTTATTAGTTTTAGCAGTTTTCTGGTAGTCTTTAGGGTTTTCTTTATTAAATATGTCATCTGCAAATAGTGACAGTTTTACTTCCTTCTTTCTGATTTGAATGCCTTTCATTTCTTTTTCTTACCTAATTGCTCGGCTAGGACTTCCAGTTCTATGATGAACACAATTAGAGAGAGTGGACAGTCTTGTCTTGTTTCTCATTTTAGAGGGAAAACTCATCTTTTCACCATTGTGTATGATGTTAGCTGTGGGCTTGTCACTTACAACCTTTATTATGTTGGGAGTACATTCCTTCTATACTCACTTTGTTGAGAATTTTCACCTTCTCCCTCTGTGCTAAGCCTGTGTGTACAGCTGAGGGGAATGCCTCCATGCCCATTTGAAAAACCGATTCTTCGTGCGCTGTAGTATTTGAAGAGTCATGAATGCAAGCCCAATGTAATCTAAGAGCTATGAGGTTTGGGGACCTGTCCCTTAGGTGGCAGTCATTAAATTTAGAACACTAGATATGTGGACAAGCTCCTTTTAAGTGAAGCTGGCAACTTTTATTGCTGTATTTTTTGTTGAGCAAACTAGAGGGAGAAGGTGAAGGAAATGCCCACCAACTCTTTCAGGCTCTGGGCATGATCCCAGTCAGCAAACAGATATGAACTAATTAAAAGCCTGACCGTCAGCAAGCGGCAGCTGAGAAAGTATGCTCTCAACCCCCTTTCAGGGCTGATTAGTGTGAAATAAAGAGCCTATTAAACTGTATCTGGCTAAACAGTGTGAGGGGACTATGACAGAAGCAACAGTAGATAAAGAACAATGGAAGTCTGCATTTCTTGCTGATTTTACTGAAAGTTCTATATTTAACTCTTACTAATGCAAATCAGCATTAATCCAATGTCACAGTCTTTCTCTCCACATAATAATATGAAATCATAGTACCTGTAGGCCATTTTCACAATACCAATACATTCACTAAACAGAATTAGAAGAAACTAGAAATTCCAGTTTTTGTCAGTTTCTTGTCAATCAAAGGAAACTAAGAACATTGGTATTTGCTTATCTCATTCATCTAAAACATCTGGCTATTTAGAAAAAAGAATTGGGCTTGAATTAATTCTTTGTCTAAATATGGACCCAGGGGCACCTGGATGGCTCAGTAGGTTGTCTGCTTTTGGCTCAGGTCATGAACCCAGGGTCCTGGAATTTAGCCCTGCATCAGGCTCCCTGCTCAGTGATGAGCCTGCTTCTCCCTCTCCCTTTGCACCTCTGCCCCCTCCCATTTGTGCTCACTCTCTTTCTCAAGTAAATAAATAAATTCTTCTTAAAAATAAATAAATAAGAATCCAAATAAGTTTTTTTTTTGGAAGATAATTGCTTTGTTTTCTCTGGTATAATAAAATAAAAATATTTGAGGCATTATATTCATAGATTGTTAACCTATCAATAACATAGGATCCATATGAACACATCAATGTATGCATTCATATAGCATCTTTATTCTACAATACTTTCCAAGGGGCTAGATATCACCCATTTTTCAAATGTTAATATTACAGTTTAATATATTAAATATATATTTTATTTTTAAAGATTTTATTTATTGACAGAGGGAGAGCATAAGCAGGAGAAGCTGCAGGCAGTGGGAGAGGGAGAAGCAGCTCCTCCCCCCCCCCCCCCCCCCCCCACACACACACACACAGAGCATGGAGCCTGACAGGCTCTATCCCAGGACCGTGGGATCAGGACCTGAGCTGAAGGCAGATACTTAACTGACTGAGCCACCCAGCCATCCCAGTTAACATATATTTTAAACACACTTACTGATTTCCAAAAAGGTTGATGAAAATTTGTTTCAAAAGTTCACTTGGAAACATATATAAATGAGAATATCAAAACATTTTTTAAAAGAATGTTTGCCATCTGGATATCTAAATGTATTACAGAATTAGAGTAGTCCACAAAGGATGACATTGGCATAGAAATAGACTGATAAAATAGGATAGAGAAACCAACAAACAGATCCATGCATATTCAGGAATTTGACTCTCCTAAGAGTTGCATTTCAAATCAGTGATGTGTGGATGTGTTACTGAATAAATGGCATTGGGAAAATTGAATATATTTTAAAAGAATGAAATGTTTGACCACCCTTACTTCATACCTTATATATATACATTCTAGATGGATTAAAGAGCTAAACATTTTTTTAAGGTTTATTTATTTATTTCAGAGAAAGAGAGTGAGAGAGGGAGAGAGAGAGAGAGACCACGAGTAGGGGGAGGGGCAAAGGGAGAGAATCTTCAGGTAAGACTCCTCACTGAGCCCTGATGCAGTGCTCCATACCCTGAGTCAAAACCTTACCTATGAGCAATCATAACCTGAGTCAAAACACTTACCAGCTGAGCCACCCAAGCACCCCAGAGCTAAACAATTCTTAATTGAACAAATATGTTAAAGGAAATATAGAAATCTAATGTTATAATCTCTCTGGATGAAAAAGGTCTCCTATGCAAGACACAAAACCCAGAAATCTAAAGGAAAATATCAGCATATTTGCCTAAATATAAACAACTCTTTATTTATTTATTTTTAAAGATTTTATTTATTTATTCATGACAGACACAGAGAGAGAGAGAGAGAGGCAGAGATACAGGCAGAGGGAGAAGCAGGCCCCATGCAGGGAGCCTGATGTGGGACTTGATCCCAGGGCCTCCAGGATCACGCCCTGGGCTGAATGCAGGTGCTAAACCGCTGAGCCACCCGGGGATCCCAACAACTTTTTATTTAAATAAAATTACCATATATAAGACACCATAAAGTTACACAATGAGCAGTAGTCTAGAAAAAAATATTTGTCAAAATATGACTGAAAATAATTAATATCCCATATATGTAAAGAGTTCCTACAAATCAAAAAAGAAAAAGATAAACCCTTTACAGAAAGTTTGGCAAATGATAGGGATGCCTGGGTGTCTCAGTGGTTGAGCCTTCCACTTAGGACGTGATCCTGGGGTCCTGGGATTGAGTCTTGCATCACGCTCCCCACAGGCAGCCTGCTTCTCCCTCTGCCTATGTCTCTGCCTCTCTCTCTGTGTCTCTCATGAATATATAAACAAAATCTTAAAACAAAAAAAAAGTTTGGCAAATGACAGGATAAAACAGATGAAGGGAAAAAAAGAAGAAAAGAAAAAAGTATTGGCAGCATTACATGTAATCAGGGATAGGTATGTCAACATATCTAGTCAATCAGAATAAACTTAAAAATCAGTAAAAACCTATATTTATAATGATATAAGTAAGCAATTCTTGTCATATTCTTTGTGAAACTGTAAGTTGACTAAGCCTTTTTCAGGGCAATTAGGAAGTATCTTTCATTTTTTATTTTATTTTATTTATTTATTTTTTTTAGGAAGTATCTTTCAAAATCAAAGTAACATTTATCACTTGCCCAAGAATTCCATTTCTAGGGATCTAACCTAAAAAATAATGCTAATAACATGAACACAAATATATTTTTATGAAGACATCATTATTTCCTCAAATCTTTTTTATAATTCTAAAAATTTTAAAAACGTGTATTAATTAACACAGGATTCATTTCATCTGTGATTGAGAGAAAAACTCAAAATGATAGTATAACAGTGGTTTAAACATAAGTTTACTTCTTTTTCATGTAAATGCCTGGTATGAAAATTCAAATAATTATCAGAGATCTTTCTATCTTGTTTCTGTGCCATTCTCAATATATGCCTTTTACTGGTGGTCCAATGGAACTGCTCCCGCTTCAGTCATCTGATGCGTATTAGAGTTAACATGTAGGATAAAAGGGAGAGAAGAGAAGAGTATGTCTCTTCTTTTTTTTTTTTTTTAAAGAGGAAATTGATTTTATTTTTTTATTCATTTATGACAGTCACAGAGAGAGAGAGGTAGAGACACAGGCAGAGGGAGAAGCAGGCTCCATGCACCAGGAGCCCAACATGGGATTCGATCCCGGGTCTCCAGGATCACGCCCTGGACCAAAAGCAGACGCCAAACTGCTGCGCCACCCAGGGATCCCATGTCTCTTCTTTTTAAGAATACTTACTGAGGGATCCCTGGGTGGCGCAGTGGCTTAGCGCCTGCCTTTGGCCCAGGGCACGATCCTGGAGACCCGGGATCGAATCCCATGTTGGGCTCCTGGTGCATGGAGCCTGCTTCTCCCTCTGCCTCTCTCTCTCTCTCTCTCTGTGACTATCATAAAAAAAAAAAAAAAAAAAAAAAAAAAAAAAAAGAATACTTACTGAATGTTGCATGTTGCTTATGTCACTTTCATTTACATGCCACTGGCCAGAACTAATCCACAGTCATTTGGTCACACCTAAATCCAAGGGTAATTATTGGATGTAGTTATTATTATTATGTTCCCAAATAATACTTGAAGATCTGTTCCTAAGCAAGAGGGAAAACTGACTTTGCAGGACAACTGGTAGTTCTCCCCTGTAGTCTGGCCATTTGTCCACTCAAATATTCACCTAAAGCTTTCTTTTGACACATAGAGCCTCTTCCAAGAAAGACCGTGCCAAAGTTCCATACAGTGGTGACTGCACAACTGCAGTATCTCTGGATTATGTGTAATCGCATGGTCTGTCAACTGCTAAAATAAAAAGCTACCTGATCCCAAACATATCCAGTATATCATGGTGCAGTTGGGACAGGATAAATAACGATAAAAGCTCCCATTTAGAAAAAGAGGAAAATAAGAATCACGTGGTCATTGGCCTTTAGCAGTGATGAAATCCTCTGTGATGGCAGACTGTTGGCCTCCTGCTATGGCTGTTGTTATTTTTATCTCTTGCTATGGCTATTTCTTTAGATTCCCACTAACTGCTTCCATTTTTAGGTTAAAATAGTCAGCCTTTTTAACACTTTAAGGAACCATATTACTCCACCCTCAGTCAACCTAGGGTAGACCAGAGAGCACCTCCTGAAAGGGATTGTATTTCCTTCCATCTCTACTTGCAGACTGGCTGGCTGGCTTTTGACTGTGTACATGACTTTCCTGTAAAACTTTGTTTAAAGGTGAAAGAAGGAATCAACACTGCTAATATTATTAATTGCCTGTAACGTTTCCCTAATTGCTATAGTCACGGTCAGCAAATTGTATCACAGGAAATAATTTTTATTACTTTTTATTCTCAAATAACAAAATTTATCATCCTTTTTAGAATGCAGCAGAGTCCTTCCTATCTTCCACTTGATTGCTAAATCAATGCTTCTGTTACACAAAGCCTTCAATTTCAGTTTCTAAATTCCTTTGCCCTTAAGGTTTAGTCACAGATAACAAAAACAACTCTAGCTAGTTTAAAACAAAAGGATTTAGAACAGAGAATTAGGCATTTCAAAATCATTGTAAAAACTGAAAAAGTAACCTTTATGCTAAGTCTCTAGAGAGGACTTCCAGAACATCCCCAAAGAATTGTGCTAACAAGCAAGTTCCTATCTCCACCATGATAGGAAAATCAGAGAATCACATTATTAAATGAGTATACTGAGACCTAACTTCCAATGTTTGCTGAGGAAGAGCTCCCTATTCTCTCCCACCTCTCTCCCCCCAAAACAAACAAGTCTCAGGACACCAGCTGGGTGTCCTCTAATTCAACTCAATTCTGACACTGCCTGAAGATACCATCAGGTTCCACAGGTTAAGGGCTCAGTCTCACAAAGGTGTGCCCTCCCATTTCAGATGCCAATTACAATTTCAGGTTGTCACCTATGCTTCTGACCTTCCAGCTATTGATTAAGGGTTCTAACAACCCCCTCCATGGGCTTCAGACCTCAGTCAAAAGTCCAGCATGCTACCTGTACTATGACTGCGTTGTAATAAATCAGAGGTTCCTATGACCCCCTTCTTGAGTTCAGTTAATTTGCTAGAGCAGTTCACAGAACTCAGAGAAACATTTTACTTATTATATTGCTGGTTCATTTTAGAAGGGTATAATTCAGAAACAGCAAGACGTAAGAGATAAATAAGGCAAGGTATGTGGGAAGGGGTGCAGAGCTCCCATGCCCCTCGGAGACTTATTCCTCCCAGATCTTCACATATTCATCAACCCAGAAGCTCTCTGATTCTTCTCCTTTTTGTTTTTGTTTTAGGGAGACTTCATTATATAGGCACGGTTGATTAAATCATTGGCCATTGGCAACAGATTCAATCTCCAGTCCCTCTCCTCTCCCCAGGAGGTCTGGAGGTGGAATTGAAAATTCCAACTCTCTTATCATATGATCTATCACCTGGCAACCAACCTCAGTCCTTAGGTGCAGTCTAAAAGTCACCTTATTAACATAACAAGAGATCAATTTTGCTTTCATCTTGGAAAATTTCAAGAGTTTGGGAGCTATACTAGGAATCAGAGATGAGACCAAATATGTGTAAAAAATGTATTTTGATCATCTAAATGACCAAATACATATTTCTTATAAATCACAATATTGCACAAATCCCATGTCCACACTTCTGCCACCACCACATCCAGTTCTACAACTGCTCTTACTTGGACAAGATTCAGGCCAGCAAAGTGATGGGAAGCACCCTGCTTTACACCACCTATGAGCCGTGCAGAGGCCAGTAATTGCTATTTCATGAAACCAAATGCCACTACAACTGAGCTCACGAGCAGAAATAGCAGAAGTACTGGACTACCTTTCCAATATATGAATGTGTCTGCTCACGGAAAGCTAAGCCCATTTGGAACCTGAGTTGTTTGTTAGGCAGTCTGAGAAATGTAGTTTGTAACTGTTCAGCCTCTGTCATTCAGTCAAGCATGTACCTGAAATGGACCAAAGTGAGTCAATGTGTAATATTGGACCTAAAAGTCCATCAGGATCTAAAAGTCCATCAAGGGAAAGGAGCTAAATGAAGTGTAACATTTATATTAAGAAATATTAACATGATATTAAAAATACTATAAACATAAAATAGTAAAATGTATAGTCCTTTTAATGTTTCTATTAGAAAATCAAGTTTCAGAAAAATTATGTTTATATACATTTAAATACACATATGTATATCTAGTACATATGTATATAGTTATATTATGTATAAATGTAGCTATATTATGTATAAATACAATTGAATAAATTTAATTGTGTAGAAAAAGACCAAATTTTGCCTAACAAACTGTTTACAATGTTGCCTTGGAAAAGATAGTAGAAGAGGGAAAGATGCAGCCAAAGTAACAAATGCAATTTTTCTATCAATATTTCTCTATTACCTAATTGTAAATATAAAATAATAATTTTTAAATTATAATTTTACAACGTATATCTACATGCTGACATGAAGAGATGTTATAGCACACTGTTAAGCCAAGATAAGCCTATTGCAAATTATATTCAACACAACTTCATTTGGGGAAAAATCATATCTACTTCCAGTTATATTTGTATGTTATATTTCCAGTTATATATACTATGTCTGCACACATTTGTATGTATATATATACATAAATGTGTAAACACACATATATATTTATATATACTTAAATATTTGTACATACACTGAAAAAAGAATGGAAGTATATACATCATTTAACAGTGGATACCCACAGGAATTGAGTTCTTTTGAATGAGGACCATTTCCACATTTTTCTATCTACCCTTCATGTTATTTGACTTTTTAGAACAAACATGTAATATTTTTAGATTAAGGACCATTATTTTCATAAAATTATACAAACTTATTAAAAAAATAAAGCAATGCATAAAGGAACAAAAGGAAAAATAAAAATCAGTTCCAAAATCTATTGCAACTCTTACACCCCAGAAATAAATAACAAAATCTGGTGGATGTTATTCCAAACATCTTTGTATGTCTTTGTCCATGTAGGATAACTATACAGATAGATAAGGAGATAGGAAAAATGGAATTTATTTCTGCTAATGTTCTGATAATATATTAAATTTTACTTTACTTGATTTTATTTAGAAAAGAAAATTAAGATCCAAGGTAAAAACCAAAGTAATTTTTATACTTCTCAGGTAACCTTACTCATAAGCATCCCTCTCTGAATAAGACAATATTGTATTAGAGGTTGTAGCCAGTCCATAAAGACAAAAAAAGTAATGAGTGGCTTAAAGATTAGGAAAGAAAAAATGAAAGTCACCATTCCTAATGTATGAGATGATTAACAGTATGGGTAACCCATAGATTCTCATCCAAGTAACTAGAAATAATCAAGATGGGCAAACCGGCTGGATGTGATATAAATATATAAACGTCAATTAATTGGATATTTGTTTCTGGCTATAATAAAGAAACATGAACCATAATGTTCTTATGCCATAAATAATTAGAAAACTAGACAAATAGAGAAAAAATTGTTTTTAAATATTGAACAATAGGCAGCACTGAACTGTTATCTATGAGAGAAAGGAAACAAGATAAGCAACAATCACCCTGGCTTTCTGGCTTGAAGCATTATCTGGACCATGGGCGCAGGGAAGGAGAAGACAAAAAAAAGCTTGGCAGTCTCACTTAGTTTAGCAGATGGAGAAGGAAATTCAGGAAAGTTGAGACAGCTGGAAACTGTGTGGCAGAATTTTGTAGAAGGAGGAGATATTAAGAAAAAAAGCTTCCAAAATTGTCATTGAGGCCCCTTCGTCCTTGGTATGTACGAGTCTATGCAAGTTGAATGTAAAACTCAATAAAAGCTAAGCAAAGGGTTGTAAGATGAACAATTCTTAGATCTTATACGAGGCAGCAAGGCAACTGAGCTTTGACTAGAGATTCTTCGTCATCACTGGGGCACTCAAGAGCCCTCAGAGGGTCACAACTAGGTAAAGGGATCAAGGTATGCCTAAAATGAAAACTACCGTAGACATGCTATAGAAATGCTTAAAAATAGGAATTAAGTGGGTCAACCTAATCTTTTAGTGGGTTAATTGCCTACCAGAACAAAGCACAACACTCCTTAAAGGAAGACATTAAATTACAAATACTCAACAATTTAACTTCATAATGTCTAGCATACAATAAAAAAATTACTATGCATACAAAGACACAGGAAATTATAGCGCATAATCATTAGAAAAATCAGTCAAGGGGCACCTGGGTGGCCCAGTGGTTGAGCATCTGCCTTCAGCTCAGGGGATGATTCTGGGGTCCTGGGATGGAATCTAGCATCTGACTCCCTGGAGGGAGACTGCTTCTCCCTCTGCCTATGTCTGTCTCTCTCATGAATAAATAAATAAAATCTTAGAAAAAAAGAAAGAAAAGAAAAGAAAAGAAAAGAGAAGAGAAGAGAAGAGAAGAGAAGAGAAAAGAAAGAAAAGAAAAAGAAAGAAAAGAAAAGAAAAGAAAAAAGAAAAGAAGAAAAGAAAAGAAAAATAAGTCAATAGAAACACACTGAGAAATGAAGGGGAGGACAGATTAGGAAACAAGGACATTAAAACAGTTAAAATAAATATGCTTAATATGTTTAGAGATTTAAAAGCAAAGTAGTAAACTAAAAGAGAAAAGACACAGAAAGTTAAATGAAATAGAGATAAAAAGCAAGGTATGTGAAATAAAAAATTCACAGGATGGGATAAAGAACAAATTATACTGTGCATACCTAGCAATATTATCAATTCAGATTGAAGCACAGAGCAAGAGAGAGAGAGAGAGAGAGAAAAAAAAAAAGCTGAAAACCAATAAACAGAGCCTTATTGACCTCTGGGACTATAGCAAGCGATTGGTCTAGCTTGAATTTGGAGTCTCAGAAAGAAAAGCAGTAAGTGAATTAAGCAAGATCACAAGATATAAAGTTCAAAGTCAATTTCATTTCTCTATACTTGCAATAAATAATTGGATGTTTAAGTTTAAAAATATTTACAAAACTATAGAATGTGGACTACTTCAAAATATATTTACCAAAATATATGCTAATCTTGCACATCAAAAATTATAAAATATTGCTAAAAGATATTTAAGAGACCTAAATAAATGGAGAGGTATGCCACATGCCATATTCATAAACAGAAAGATTTAACATTGTTAAGATGCCAATTCTCCTCTAATTGGTCTACAGATCAACTTTATTAAACGCAACTGGAGGAAAGACAAATTTTACTCAAAATGAGGAAAGCACATCAGTAATTAGCAAGATCTGGCAGGATGATTGACTGCTAAAGGGCATAGGATCTTGTGGTTACATGGGTTTGTGCATCTATCAAAACTTATTAGGGTGGCCCGGGTGGCTCAGCGGTTTAGCGCCGCCTTCAGCCCAGGGTGTGATCCTGGAGACTGGGGATTGAGTCCCATGTCAGGCTCCCTGCATGGAGCCTTCTTCTCCCTCTGCCTGTGTCTCTGCCTCTCTTTGTGTCTCTCACGAAAAAATAAAATCTTAAAAAAAAAAAAAAACTTATAGAACACCTGAAATAGGTGCATTTTCTTATACGGTTAAATTATATCTCAATAAAGAAGATTTAAAAATAAGTCAATTGTATTTCAATACCCTAGCAAAAATTGGAAACTTAAAAAATAATCTATAACAGCCAGAACAAAAATTATCTAAGAATAAATCTACCAAAATGTATATACCTCTGCATGTGTACATGTATGCATATGTGTGTGCACCCATGTATGTGTGTATATGTTTTCCTGCAGTCTATTAATCTTATGCTTGATAGTATTTTCAGTTATTAATATTAGTATTAGTTATTAGTATTCTGTTTTTTATGGCCTTTGTACTTGAAAGGGCTTTTATTTCTATAATAAAGTTTTTTTATCTTCCTGTGATTTGAGATTTTTTTTTATTCCAGTTAATATATTAATGTATTTGATATTATGGAGAACAATGGATCTGAACTATTTTTCTCTCCATTTCTCTGGATAAATCTACATGATTTAGATCTTTCGTTTTCTTTTAGCTTGTGTACACTTCCTGATTTATAGCATTTATGTTTAGATTCCATGTTTTGTTTTGTTTTGGATTATTGCTCATTTTAAGAAATATATTACATATTTATAATGTATTTTATTTATATAACTATATTATGGAATAATAATCATACTATATTAAATAAAATAGGTGGAATAGGGCAAATAAAAACGGGTCAGGCAGTTCATGGTTTTGTTTCTGACTTCACCAAATGTTTTATCTCCTTTGCCCTGATAGCTCATTTTTCCTTAGTGTTTGATGCTTAAGAGATTTAAATTGCTTAAAACAAAGCCTTTAAGTGACAGGATTTTGATGCTAAATTATAGCAATTACTGCCCCACCTCCATAATTTACCCCACTTCATGTCAGGAAGTTTCCCTTGTCTAGGGTTATAATTCATAGAAAATGTAAATTAAGAATAAATATAGTTTCTCTTTCAGCTCTACCCTCTCACATTATGCTGTCTCTGAGTTTATATGATTCTCCTTACTTCTGTTGTGATCTAACCACACCTCAAAATCTTATCACTTTAATTAATATATTTGGACAAAACTGAACTTTAAGGCAAACTGGTTTCCTGTTCAAATTCTGAAAAAAATATATTTCAGCTCTCAGTTTTGTCCAGTTCAGTCCAATTTCAACATTGTATTTTATACATTTTAGCATGTAGCTAAATCCGTACTAAAATGTATAAATTCATTTATATTAACTCACTGATGACAATATAAATTTTCCTTCTATCTTTTGTTCACTTTTTGTGTGGTTTCTAAGAAAGTAACTGAAATAAAACTGTCTCTGCCAATTTTCATATGGTAATTTAAAAAATTAACCAAATTCATAAAAAGAAAAAAAAAGTACACCAGGTATGAATTTATACATTAAATATACAGAAAGAGACCAGTCCCTCCAAATAGATTAGTTTCTTTCAGTTCTATCTATCTGTGGATTATGCTGCTTAGAAATAAAGTGCTTATTTATACCTACTTTAATCAAAAGTTTCCACAAGGCACATGGGTGGCTCAGTAGGTTGAGTGTGGTATTCTTGATTTGGGCTCAGGTGATGATCTCATGCTGGGGGCAGTGTTGTGAGGCTGAGCCCCACTTTGGGCTCCCGACTCAGCCCAGAATCTGCTTTTCTTTCTCCTTCCCCTTTCCCCTCCCTCTCCCTCTCTAAAATAAATAAATAAAATCTTTAAAAAAAATTTTTTTTTCACAAACAAGATACCCCTTAACAATGGGCAAGAACAGTGACTAGGTAATCTCCAGAAAGTAACTCTAAGAGAGACCTAATTGTTCACATGATAGCCAAACCAAATTAAGAATAAATGTTAAAACCTCTGTTTATATTTGAATACATACCCACTCTACTTGTGTCACTTTTATTTCTTCATACATTGTTAGCTTGAGTGATCCTCAAGAAAAATTTTCTTCAGCTATATATGCCAAAATAAGTGAACATACCCTCAAAATGATATAGCTCATTTTAAAAGAAAGTATTTGAAATTATCTGTCTAATAAGGAATTAATACACAAAATGTATAAAGAACTCATATGACTCAGTAACAAAAAAACAAACAGTATAATTCAAAAATGGGCAGAGGGCAAGTAAAGAAGACATACAGATAGCTGAAAACATGCTCAATGTCACTAATTATCAGGGCAAATCAACCTCATACCTGTCAGAATGGCTAATATCAAAAAGGCAAGAAATAGCAAATATTGGTGAGGATGTAGAGAAAAAGTAATCATTGTGCACTATTGGTTGTTATGGTTGTTATAGCCACTGTGGAACACAGTATGAAGGTTGCTGAAAAAATTAAAAATAGGAATACCATATAATACAGTAATTCCATTCTGAATATTCATCCCCCCCCAAAACAAAAATACTAATTCAAGAAGATATGCAGTCCATGCTCACTGCAGCATTATTTGCAATAGCCAAGTTATAGAAGCAACCTAATGTCCATCAATAGATGAATCGGTAAAAGAATGAAATCTTGCCATTTGGGACAAAACAGGTGGACCTAGAGATTATTATACTAAGTGAAATAAGCCAGGCAGAAAAAGACAAATATCATATGATTTTACATATATATGGAATCTGAAAAACAAAACAAAACAAAACAAAACAGAAACTGACTCATAAATACATAGAACAAACTGGTGGTTGCCAGAGGAAAGGTGAGTGGGGGAATGGGAAAAATAGGTGAAGAGGGTTAGGAAGCACAAATGTCCACTTATAAAAATAAATAAGTCACAGAGATGTATAGTGCAGCATAGAAAATATAGTCAATAATGCTGTAATAACTTAGTGTGGAGACAGATGGTAACTGCATTTATTGTGGTGAATATTGTACAATGTATAGAATTATTGAATCATTATGATCAATCATACTTGAAAATAATATAACATTGTATGCCAACTATACTTCAATCAAGAATAAATAAATTATTAAATAAATAAATAAATACATTCATGCAATGTAGAATTATATAGATGGTAAAGAAGAATAAAGCAGCTCCCTAAGAGTATCTATGGAATGATCTCTAAGTTAAAAATAAATGCAGCAACTCTACATGAATGGGTATGGGACAATCTCCAGGGTATAATCTTAAAAGTAATATGAAAATCCTGTGTAAATATAGTACTATAGCACTGCAGAATTTCTCCATGGGAAAAAAAGAATCTGAACAAATAATCAGATAATCAGATGCAGTTATTTCCAAATCTAGGTAATTCATATGAATTCAATAAAATTCATTTTTATAAAAAAACAACTGACGTTACCATCTTTAGCATCTATGTCCTCTTGTGGATCCTCCTATTTACCACTCAAAATGGCTTAAAAAATAATAAAATTTTATGATTATTAAAAGAGTGAAACAGAATTCTGACAACTATTAAAGAGAAATAAAATAATTTTTAAATGATACCATTGAAGGCCTACATAAGTGTTTTGGCAACATCTTTCTAACCCCTCCTTTAGCCTCACTGCCATGTTACCATCATTGTTTTTTTTTTCCCTTCACCTCCAAGTCATTATTTTTCTGTCTAGTTGTTCTATCAATTATTAATAGTGAAGTATTGACCTCTTTAGCTATTAATATTAAATTGTCTTTTGCTCTTTAATTCTGTTCATTTGTGTTTCATATATTCTGTAGCTCTGTTATTAGCTGTATAGGTTTATAATTGTTTTTTTGTTGTTGTTGGTTTATAATTGTTATATCTTCCTGATGAATTGATCCTTTATCATTACAAAATATACCTTTTGTTAACCTATTCTTTCTCTTAAAGTCTATTTTGTCTGATATATGTATAGTCACTCCAGCTTTTAATTGGTTTAACCTATTTGAATTTAATGTCTCTTATGAGCACCATATATCTGGATTCTGTTTTACAGTCTCATAATCTATGCTTTTAATTCGGATTATTTATTTCATTTATATTTAATATAACTATTGATATGGTAGGATTTATACCTGCCATTTTGCTATTTGCTGTCTATATGTCATGTTTTGTTGTTGTTGTTGTTGTTGTTCTCCATTAGTCTCTTTTTTGTTAGATATTTTCTAGGGCACAATTTTACTTCCTTCGTTGTTTCATATATATGTATATATATATATATATATATATATATATATATATACATATTTTGAAACATTTTGTTTATTTATTTATTCACTAGAGACACACAGAGAGTGGCAGAAACATAGGCAGAGGGAGAAACAGGCTCCTTACAGGGAGCCCGATGCAGGACTCAATCCCAGACCCCAGGATCATGCCCTGAGCCAATGGCAGACTCTCAACTGATGAGCCTTGCAGGCATCCCTATATATATATGTTTTAAAGATTTTATTTATTTATTTATTTATTTATTTATTTATTTATTTGAGGGAGAGAAAGTGTGTGAAAGACAAAGCACAAATAGGGGGAGGAGCAGAGGGAGAAGCAGGCTTCCTCTTGCACAGGGAACCCAATGCAGGGCTTGATCCCAGGACTACGGGGTCATGACCTGAGCCAAAGGCAGATGCTTAACTGATTGAGCTACCCAGGAGCCCCTTAAACTGTATTTTTTAAGTTACTTTCTTAGTGGTTGTTCTAAGGATTGCAATGTACATCTTAATTTAAGGCAATCTAGTTCAGATTAATACTAAGTTAATTTTTATGGTATATTGAAACTTTGGTTCAATATAGCTTTGTCCTCCCTCCTCTACTTTGTGCTATTGTTGTCACACAAATCCATTATCATTCAATTATTAACAATACAGTTTTATATTTACTGTTTATGCAGTTGTTTTTAAATCAGTAAGAGAAGAAAAGAGTTAATATTCCCCAAATACCTCTACTGATGCTCTTTACTTCTTTATGTAGATTTGAGTTACCATCTAGTATCTTCCTTTTCAGAGTAAAAGGGTCACACAACAGTGTATTAGCCACACATTTTTTTTCAGTTTTTGCTCATAGGGATGATAACTTCTCCCTCAGTTTTGAAGAATAGTTTTGTTGGATATAGAAATCTTGGTTGACAGAATATGTCATCATCTTTTCAGAATATGTCATCACCCTCTGGTCTCTATGGTTTTGATGAAAATTCAGCTATTAATCTTACCAAGGATCCTTATATTTATATTTTAATTGCTTTCAAGTGGTTCTCTAGGTCACATATGTGTATGGTTGTGGATCTTTTTGAGTTTTTTTCTAATTGTAGTTCATTGAGCTTGTTAGATGAGTAGATTAATGTTTTTCATCACTTTGGAAGTTCTTGCACATGATTTCTTCAAATATTTTTCTGTCCCTTTTTTTAATCCTCTTCTTCTGGGTCTTTCACTATGCCTATGTTGGTAAACTTATACATGCTCCATAGATCTCTGAAGTTGTATTCATTTTCTTCATTCATTGTTCCTTTTGTTTCTTATACTGGATAGTTTCTATTACTTTATCTTCAAGTTCACTAATCCTTTCTTCTAACTTCAAGCTGACTGCTTCTTCTTTTTTCTGCAAGGTCAAATCTGTAGCTAATCCCTTCTAGTCATTTTTTTTTTTCACTTTAGTTATTGTATTTTTGTACTACTGTTATTGTATTTTTTGTTGTATTTTATTGTATTTAGTTATTAGATTTTAGTGTGTTTAGCTATTGTATTTTTCAATTCCAGAATATCTGTCTTTTCCCCCAAATTTCTATCTCTATTGATTTTCTCTATTTGGTGACATACAGTTGTTTTACTTTTCTTTAGTTCTGTGAACATGATTTCCTTTAGTGCAACATCTGAGTTCCCTCAAGGATAGCTTTTATTGACTTTTTTCTATAGTTCTGTGTATTGGCTATCCTTTCTTATTTATTTGCATGTCTTACAATTTTTTGTTGAAAACTAGAATATTTAAATAATATCATTGCTTCTCCTTATTCATGGTAGTCATGCTTAATAAAGTCATTTCAAACACTGAATTAGTGAATACTGAACTATTTCCTAGAGGATATATGTACATATACATATCTCACATAGATTTTAATCTTAAATACTAAAAACAATATATCCTGTTAAACTCTATTATCTTTATTTTTCAAAAGAGAAAATAGGTTTAGAAGTGTTAACTAACTTGTGTGAGGCTGCCCCACTACTGTCTCCATCCTCTTTTTTTTTTTTTAATTAATTTATTTATTTGAGAGAGAGAGAGCACATGAGTGAGAGGGGAAGTGGGAGAGGGAGAGAGACTCTTAAGCAGACTTCCTGCTCAGTGCAGAGCCCAGAAGTGGGACTTGATCTCACAACCCTGAGATCATGACCTGAACCAAAACCAAGCCAGACACAACCACCTGTGCCACCTGGGTGCCCCTGTCTTCATTCTTTGATCACCTCTGTATGAAAGCTAAAAGGGTGAGGCAGAGTATCACTTTGTCTGACCTCATCTGGGAATATGTGCATTGGGTGACCCAAATTTTTTGCCATTATGCACATTCACAATCATGTGAATGACTAGGAAAGCACCATCAGTATTGACTCTGATGTTACAAGTAAGTTTTAGCAAGTAGGTGAATTTACAAATACAAAATCTGTGAATAATAAGAATCAACCGCACATTTTAGCAACTCTACACTCAGACCCCTTCCCAATTTTGTCATTACTATTTTGTTGTTGTTGACACTGCTATTTGTTTAGTGACTTTCCAGGACTGATTGTATACAGTAATCTATTCTCTGAAGTGTGTGGCCCCTGAAATCCTTGCTTTTTATCTTTCTATCTATCTATCTATCTATCTATCTATCTATCTATCTATCATCTATCTACCTATCATCTATCATCTTAAGCAGATATCTATCATCTATCTACCTAACATCAATGTTTTGTTGTTCGTATTTTTAAACCTGGATTTGTAGAGTTCATCCGTGGGTCAGTCAATAGTTGGTGAGGAGATTTCCTTGAGCCACTAAACCTTCCTCTCTTTCCAAGGGCTCAGTATCCATGCCGAGGCACACATTCAAGTCCAGACAGTTTACATGTCTGCATTAGCTTTCATTGCTGCTTGTACATGGTGCCAATGTCAGCCAGATATTCATAAATAACTGGGGCTTCCTTTAGTTTTCCTGGGCATGTGCCCAACTCACACATGTATATGGATTTCTAGAACCCCAGAAATATGTTGAGACTTTTCAAAAACCCTTTAAGGTTGTGTTATTTGCTAGATCTTCCTCTCATAGTTTTTGGCCAGTCTCATTTGTTTCAACTGGTATTGCAGTCTCATTTGTTTCAACTGGTATTGCAATAGTTAATATTGCAGATAATTGTACTAATTTTTGACAATGACCTGAAAATAGGGCTTTCCTACCAAGCTGATCTCCAAGTCAGACTAAATTGCAGCAATGTACTGGAAATGGTACTTTTCCAGAAAGCTGCAAGGTTTGTCCAATAATGACACCTCTCTGGGTAATAGGGTTGTTTTCAGAGCTCTGAGACAAATCAAATCTTTTTGATGGCTGTGAGGCTGGTAGTTGTCAATAGCTACCATGCCATGGATGGGGGATAGGCATGGGAATATCCTCAAAATAAACTCCACAGATCCTACTTTTGTTACTAAAGTTCAATAGCTTTTCTTAAGCATTTTCTATTTTGTAGTATACTTCTGGTTAATTTCTAGAGTTCTGAAATGGTTTTGAAAAAATTCTGAAGATTTTTTTCTAGTATTTGTTGTTGCTGGTGTTCTCATGGAGGCGATTTACCAAGTTTCTCACTCTGCTTCCCAAAGTTCCACTTCAGGCAATTACTGGTTTTTTGTTTTGTTTTGTTGTTTGTTTGTTTGTTTGTTTGTTTTAGAAAAAAAAAGTTTTTTTTATTTGAGAGAGAGAGAGAGCATGTGACTGGCTGGGAGGAGGGGCAGAGAGAAAATCTTCAAGCAGACTCTGCTGAGCGCAGAGAGGGTGGTGGGGTTCAATCTCACAGCCCATGAGATCATGACCTGAGCCCAAACCGGGTCTGATGCTTAACCAACTGAGCCATCCAGGTGCTCCTAGGCAATTATTTTTATTGCTTTGCTTGGAAACTAACTTTTGTAGCAGCAGTCTATGTCTTTCTTCACCATGATATTATGCTTATCTTATATACCTTCCCTAGGTAAAGTGATAAGCTTTAATCAAATTTCATATAGTCATTTATTCAACAGTGTTTTGAGCATGCACAACACACAAAATTCTTTGCTATTTACTGTAGGGGATATTAAAGAAAACTTTAGATACCTACCTCACCCAGAAGGACCTTACAGTTAAATTGAATAAGATAGGCACAATAGAGATAAATATAAAAACTTGAATTATGTTATAAGTTCCATAAAACAACAAAATAGTCAAGTCAAATAGTTCTAAGGAGTGATGATTTACCTACAGGCACTGTGAATATTTCATGAAGTCATGGCATAAAAGTTAATATATTCATGGTTGATAATATCCCATTCCAGTTTCTAAATGTTTATTCTTAATAGGTCAACTTATCCAAAGTCTTATATGAATGTAGGTATTTTAATCACTGATACAAATCAATAAAAAGACAATTTGGAGCAAACAGGATTTCATTGCCCCTCAAATCTCATTATACCAGTGACATCTTATTCCAATTGTTCAATGGTATAATCATCCTTAGTTATTTTCACTTTTCTCTAGAGGTCACAAAACCGTTTAATATTTGCCTGTGTCTATTATTATAATCCATCTGAAAGTTATAATGAGAAACATATTTTTGTTGGAGGACAAGGCCAGTATTCCATATAATTAGAGAAAACTAAAAGCATAAAGTTCTAAATTAACAGCCCAACACTGCAGATATTTACATGATAAGAAAGTGCTAGCTTCTATTTCATCTGAGAGCAAGCTGGTCATGTCCATATTTGGTACAATAGAAGATGTTGAATGAACGAATGGGGCATCTGTGGAAGCCCAAAGAGAACGAACATCTTCTAAATAAATGTCTGGGTAAAAATAAACAATCAAAGAACAGGTCTGTTCAATTCCACTGTGGGCTCTAAAAATAGTTATACATGAAAATAGAGTCAAGGGTTTTACAAAGGAACTTGGCAATAAGAAGTGCTATTCCAGTGAGGTGTAAGTCCCAGGAATTCAAAGAGTTGAGCACAGCAACTAAATGGCTAAGTTATAAACACAGGGAGAGGCATTAGTAATAATGACATGCATGGTGGGAACCCCTGTACAGAGCACCATAAATCTGATTGCCTAATGTCAGCAAGACACAAAACAGCAGCTGAAACAAAAGATCTGAAAAACTGGCTGAAAAAATGTCACTGGGGAACTGTGAATAACTTAGCAGGAATAGTAATGGACAACACCAGCCAGTCTTTCTACGTGATCAGAGCATTAAAATTTGAAAGTACACACATAAAGATGAAATACTAGATGTTAAAATGCATTCTGTGTGTTTACTGGAAGGTGGTTCATACTAATCCTTTTAAATCTCTGCTCGGTATTAAAGCTTAGAGAATCCTTCATATGGCAGCAAGGAGTCATTTTTCAAAACAGATGTAATGGAAGGATAATCTTAATATTTGTTGCTCAACTTTTAGTTTTCATTCAGCTCACGTGATATTGGGACTCGTTTTGCAGGTTGATCATAAATCTCAAAATTTAGCCAAAGCCTGCATAAGTGAGTTCCAAATTATCCATCATGTGAAGCAGAGGAGTGAGGATGTTGAAGGTTCAGTCCTAATAATGATACTTCCATTTTCTATAAATGTGCTACTTTGTAGATCTTTAAGCTATCAAGAATTTTTATAATAATATATTTATTAGGCAGAATAAATCTGAATACCATAACAAGGACTACTGCTTGAGACTTTGACTTCTGTATCATTCCTATTGGGACACTTTGTGGGGAAAAAAATGGCTTAGCAGCCTCCTGCTCACTTAATGTGGCACAATAGCCCTTGAATTAAAAGCCAGGTCTATTGATGCTAATCTGTAATTCTCCTACACATGCCAAAGGTAGTGGCTAATTTTATGTGTTGGCTTGGCTAGTCCACAATAATGAGGTTTTTTTGGTCAAACATCAGTCTAGATGGTGCTAGGAAGTGATTTCTTCAATGTGATTAATATTTAAATCAGTAGACTTTGACCTAGGCAGTTACTCTCCATAATGTGGGTGGGCCTCATTTCATCAGTTGAAAGTCTTAAGAGAAAAGACTGAGGTCATCTGAGGAAGAGAGAATTCTGCCTACAGATTGCCTTTGCATTAGAGACTACAACATTAATTCTTCTCTCAGCCTCTAGCTTGCTGGTCTGCATGTAGATTTTGGATCTGCCAATTCCCACAATCACGTGAACCAAGTCCTTAAAATAAATCTTTCTCTCCATCTATCTGTCTATATACACACACATATCTAATTGATTTTGTTTCTCTGTAGGACATAGATTAATACACCAGGCAAAAGAGGACTCTCCGACCTCTTCCGTGTTTGTCCATCAATGTGTCTAAATCACCCATAAAGTTAGGTGGGTTGACTATCTTGAGAAATGCTGGACTGTGGTATAGATATATATACTGGATAGAATTTTTATAGCTATTGACTTGAAGTACTGGGGTTTCCTTTAACATTGAGGTGAATAATATACCTCCAAATGCTTCTATTTTCCAGTTGCCTAGAAGTGAAACCAAGTGAAAATTGAATTGCAACATAAATCTGCTGGCTTTCTGCACAAAAACCAAATAATAATAATAATAATAAGCCTATTTCAAAACCATTACAAAGTGTTTTGATATGTTTCTCTAGTAGTGGTAATGTCTTTAGATATGCTCTATCTCCACATTTTTTTGGTTCCCATTTTTGACCAACAGTAGACAACAAAATATATACAAATTCAACCCACTTCATCTCAATACAAAAACATTTGGTGAGAGCCCACTATGTTCAGTGGTTAAGATAAAAAGATGAGGTATAACTCTACCTTGAAAGAGGTTACTACTAAGTGGGAAGACCAAATATAAACAGATTTTTTTTAAGAATGAAAATGTTTAATTAAGGCATTGGATTAAAGACATTTTTAATCTACCCTTCTACCTCAAACCCCAACAAAAAAAGAAAATAAGTAAAAAGAAAATCTTCATTAAAACAAATTGCCTGAACTCCTAACCTCACCTTATGACCCACACCTGGTCTGAGAGGGAAAAAAAAAAACAAAACAAAAAAAAACATGCTTAGTACCAACATATTTTATTTTAGATATTGAGCCAGAAACAAATCTCCCTCCCTTGTCACATTCTAAAGGACGTATACTATAATGTATATTTTAATTAAAATGTTCTGTTAGAGTGACTTATATAGCTCAGAATTATGAAAAAGATATATTAAAGAAAAACTCATGGGTGTACATGTCATTCTTTTTTTTTTAATAATTTCAACTCTTAATTTAAAGGGTTTATTTTTTTTTAATTTTTATTTATTTATGATAGTCACAGAGAGGGAGAGAGAGAGGCAGAGACACAGGCAGAGGGAGAAGCAGGTTCCATGCACTGGGAGCCTGATCTAGGATTTGATCCCGGGTCCAGGATCGCGCCCTGGGCCAAAGGCAGGCGCCAAACCGCTGCGCCACCCAGGGAACCCTGTACATGTCATTCTATTGTCCATGATCTAGCTTCTCTGCCAAAGGAGATAACTCAATAGAAAGAAGGATTGAAGAATTTAAGATTCTTAAGATTATTAAGGGTAGGTTGCTACACCTAGCAATCTAAGAAGACATTTGTTCCTTGAATAAAGGAAACAACTTGATGAAAGCAGTGTTTGTAATAAATTCCAAAACCATCCTTCAGTAGGTACCACCATTATTCAAAGGCCAGTAGTAATTCAGAAAATATATTATCAAGGGGCTATGCCTGAAAAGAATAAAGAAAAAAGTAGACTGGAAGCAAGAAAGAAAGAGAAAGGGAACATGAACCAAAAGAAGCTGAAAAACACAGGAATAGGTAAATCATATAATTTTACATAGAATCATTGAGAATAATTTATCTTATCATTTCTAAAACAAATTTTAAGTTTAAAGTACACACTTATAGTGTACAAAAAGACCATGGAAAGAAATAAAAAAACCTTTTTATAAGACTTGGGAATTGAAGACAAATAACATTCTAGAAATAACCCCCAAAATGGGATATATACAAACTGAAAAAGTCAAATATAGAGAGTAAGTTACAGAAAGTATCACCAAAAATAATGAAAAACTACTTTATTTCAGAGTAAATAATTTGCAGAGATCTAACATATGCAAGATGGTTGTTTCTGAAGAAGAGAAAATAAATGGTTTGGAAGTTATAAGGACTGTTCACATAGATTTCTGATTCTCCACTTACTCTTCACGTGGCATGATTGCAATTTTTTTGATAGGTTTGTGACTAGATTGAACCAAAGAAATATGAATGATAAAGCCTTTGGAGTTAGTGTGTAATTTACTACATTCTCTTTTCTCCTCATTTGGTTCAACAGTATAAGTGTGCATCAAAAAGGAGGCTTCAATACTGCCTGGTAGCACTTAAGTATGATAAGTTTAA
The DNA here is from genome assembly GCF_048418805.1 of Vulpes vulpes. NCBI lineage: Eukaryota > Metazoa > Chordata > Mammalia > Carnivora > Canidae > Vulpes > Vulpes vulpes. The sequence goes on along the minus strand of NC_132789.1, from coordinate 67,528,454 downwards.
AAAAAAAGTCTTAACTCTAGAAACAGAAAGTAGAAAAGTGGTTGTGCCAAGGGTTAAGGGGGTGGGGAGAAATAGGGAGAGGTTGATGAGAAGGTACAAACTTTCAACTATAAGATGAATAAGGTCTGAAGATCTAACATATACCGAAGTGATTATAGTTGGTAACATTGTATTATACGATTGAAATTTGCTAAGAGAGAACATAAATGATGAGTAGAACTCATTAAAAAAAAAAAAAGCAGATGAGGTGATGATATCTTAACTAGATGGTGGGAATCCCCCACAATGTATAGTGTATCAAATTACCACAACTCACACTTTAAATACATTTTACAATTTTATAGTCAATTATACCTCAGGAAAGCTGAAAAAATAAAAAGGAAAAAGGAAACTTCATTACCTTGGCTTCATAAGTAACAATAATCATCAGAGCCCTGGTGATCCATGTTGCATTTGTAGTACTAAGGAGAAACAAACCTTTAAGGGTATCCCTGGGTGGCTTAGTGGTTTAGCGCCTGCCTTCGGCCCAGGGTACGATCCTGGAGTCCCTGGATCGAGTCCCACGTCGGGCTCCTGGCATGGAGCCTGCTTCTCCCTTTGCCTGTATCTCTACCTCTCTCTCTATGTCTATCATAAATAAATGAATAAATCTCTAAGAAAGAAACAAACTTTCATGTGTCAAGCCACTAAGATTTTAATTCTGCTGCATAATTTATATAAACTGGCATGGAAAAATCTTTCGAGAAAAGCAGGATATCCCAAAAGTCTTAGAATAGTTTCAAACTTTAAGTTCAGAAGTGTAAATGACACGAACGTTTTAAAACTGGTATTTGAAAGTTTAATTATATTTCTTCTAAACTTATTTTTGTTAACCTTACTAATGCATTTAATTTTTTATTCTTTCGATGTGTGCCATCTTAAATAAGAGGTAATAAGAGCCTTAAAACAACAAAGTTCTTCTTTGAAATTCACAAAACTAAGTAAGTATAAAAACATATAAAGGACTTTCAAGTGATGAAGTTGGTGAGGAGGTATTTGCTTTCCTCACTAATTTGTGAGCTACTTGAAGCAAGACTGTTCTTTCTTCCCTCTCTATCTCTCTGTCTTCCTTTTTTTTTCTTTCTACCAAATATGTTGCCTGGCATGCATTGTAGAGATGTTAAATAAAGTTTTCTTGAACAAAATTGAATTATTACTGCTTTCAATATTGGCATGTAGATCATTCAGGAGGATTTGTTTGACTAAGAATTATGATTGGAACCATTTGGAATCTACATACATATGCATGATTAAAAAGATTTCTAGAGTTTCCTTACTTTTGATAGCAAGGCTTTTATTTAAATCAACTCAGCTGAATGTATTGTAAGTTAAGTTTGGGATTGAACAATTGTAAAAGTGATGATTGATAGAAGCCATTATATAAGTATGTCAAAGTAATCCTTCATAAACTGGTTTAGAAATGACATAACAGCATTTTACAATTAAAATGAAGTTCAGATTGAGACATCTGAAAATGTAACTGACAGGGTTTTACTTTTTGTCTTTGAACGCGAAGTGATCAGTCATGTTCTCGCAAATGAATTACATGCATGAGACTTACCTTTAAATATTTAAAATATCTCAGTTTAAATCTCTTCTTAAACTACCATAATTCTTCTCCATTACACACCCAACTCTATCTAGATAATACATGTGCTCCTGAAAAACCTCCAAAGATCTTTCACCTTATCTCTAATACAGAAGAGAGGTGGTTTTGAAGAATTGTTTTCAGGTATATCACCTAAATACAACAAACTCTGATCCTCTTTGGGATCATACTTTAGTTCCAGTCCTTGACTGACTACCTTATAACACTGTCCTTGATCTCCTTCATATCTCCTGTAATTCATCATATCTCCTGTAATTACTCTTTTTTCTCCTCTTGTCCTTTGATTGTAGATAATTTATTGAATTCAATTCTGAGTTCTACTGTTTTGCTCCCCTTGATGATTTCTCTAACTTCCATGACTTAAAATATCATCCCCACACTGAAGATTTCCAATTTAATCTTATAAGCCTTAACAAATTTCCTGAACTCCATATATCTTCATTTTCAATTTCCTGCCAGACATGCAGACTGGAATTTTCTGCAAACTTGGCATATCTAATAACTGAACTTATTGTCTCCCCTGGGCATTTCTTATCAGATTGTAGACCAATGGTTCTCAATTCAAGTTTTGGAGAGGGAATTTGGAATTGTTAGGAAGTAAGGTTGAATCAGAATCATGTATGGAGGTTTTCAAAGCAAGCTTTTTCTACATTTCATGAAATGTATCAGAATTTCCTGGGCAGGGAACTGAGGAAGAGGACATAAAGTGAAAAAGGCTTATGGGTGATTTTGCCCAACCTTAATCCCCCACTACCTCAAATTAATAAAGGCTGTATTAGTTTATTAGATATTTAGATTAGATATCATGGATATCTAAAGTCCTTCTTCCTTGTCCATTCCTTGCAACTGCCACCACCATATACGACCAAAGGTGAGGGTGATCTTATTTACACCAGAAGAAGAAACGAGAAAGAATGGGGGCTAGCAAATTCAATAGAATGGTCCTAATTTTGAAATATCTCTTTCATGTTCTATACTCCCATACCTTCTACAACTGGCTTTCTTCAGGACTACCAGGATTACCTTGACCTCTGTGATGATCTAATAAATGACTTCCCTATCTTTAGTCTTTTTTCTAATCCCATCCACTCCACATACTGCAACCTGATATATAAACAGAAGTTATGTCTGTGTGTCATATATATATAAAATCTTCAATTACATATATATTTATGCTATATACTATATGTGTATTATATATGTAATATATTATTTATATGTTGTAACATACATGTATATATTGTAATGTATCCATGTAATATATAATGCATGTATATGTGTAATTCAAGCATAATTTAAGTGCAATAAAATTAATCCATATTTGGTGTACAATTAGATGAATTTTAAAATTGAATACAGTCATGTAACCACTGTGACCATCAGAGTACAGAATGTTTCCACTGCCTGTAAAAGTTTCTCATACCTCTTTGCAGTTTATCCCATCTCCCAACCTCCAGCCCCTACACACTACTGATCTAATGTAGTTTTTTTTTTTTTCTAGATTCAAATAACTGGAAACATACATCATGTAGTCATTGTGTCTGGTTTCTTTTATTGAGGATAGTGCTTTTGAAATTCATCCGTATTATTACATATATCAGTATATTGTTTCTACTTCTTGCTTAATAGTTATATCAGAGTATTCCTATATCACAATTTATTAATCATTCACTAGGTGTTGGGCATTTGAATTGTTTCTAATTTTTAGTTAATATGAATCCAAATATTAATGGAAACTTATGCTTTCATTCCCTTAAATAAATATTTAGGAGTAAGATTTTTTTCTCCAAAGTGACTCTACGATTTTACCTTTCCACCATCAATGCTTGGGCATTCTGGCTGTTCCATATCCTCGCCAGTAATTGCTATTGTTAGCTCTTTTTTAGCCATTTTAGAGGATGTGCAGTGGTATTTCACTGGGGTTTTAATTTTCATTTTCCTGATGACTGATCATGTTGAATACTTTTCCTCTGCATATTTCACATTTATGCGTCTTTCTTTGTGAAACATCTGTTGAAATCTTTGTATTTTTCAAAATTTATCTTTTAATTATTAAGTTATAGTGTTTTTTTCATAACATGGATACAAATGTATTTCAGACGTATATTTTTATATTTTCTTCTACCCTTTAACTTACATTTTCAGTTTCTTAACAACATCTTCTGAAAAGCAGAAGTTTTAATTTTGATAAAGGCCAAGTTAACCATGTTTTTCTCCCACGGTTCATGCATTTTGTGGCATATCTAAAAAAATCTTTGCTTAACCTAAGGTCAAAAAGATTTTTCTCTTTCTTTTCTTCCAGAATTTTTATGGTTTTAATTCGTACATTTAATTCTTACAATTTGTTTGAGGTAATTTGTGTATATGAAATAAGCTAAGGGCCAAAGCTCCTGTTATTTTCATAGAAATATCCAATTATTCCAGCACTATTTGTTAAAAAGGCTATTCCCTGACTGTTGAATTACTCTGGCTCCTTTGTTGAGATTGTTGCTGTCTATTCTATTTCACTGATCTATATGTTGATCCTAATGCCAGTATCACATTGTCTTGATTATAAAGTTTTATGGTAAACCATAAAATCAGGTATTACAAGTCTTTTAATTTTGTTCTTTTCACCAGAAATCATATTTTCATCAAAAATCATCTTGACTTTTCTAGATATTTAGTATTTCTATACAGATTTAATCTTGTCAAATTCTATTTAAAAAGCCTGATGGGTTTTCAATTGGAATTATGATTCTGTAGACTGTATATTGGATAAAATTTGAAGTCTTCATACTATTAATCCTTCCAAAAACCTAAATACCTCTCATTTATTTGAATCTTCTTTAATTAATTTTAATAATGTTTTCTAGTTTATAGGATTTGAACATATTTTGTTAAGTATTACTAAATATTTCATTTTTATGTTACTTTTTAAAAGATTTTATTTATTCATGAAAGACCCAGAGACAGAGACACAGGCAGAGGGAGAAGTAGGCTCCCTGCAGGGATCCTGATGCAGGACTCGATCCCAGGACCCTGAGATCATGACCTGAGCCAAGGGCAGACACTCAACCACTGAGTCACCCAGGTGTCCCTTTATTTTATGCTATTTAAACTGGTATTATTATTTTTAATTTTTTAAAAGATTTATTTATTTTAGAAAGAGAGAGAGTCAATTGGAAAAGGGGCAGAGGGAGAGAGCGAATCCTCAAGTAGACTCCTCCCTGAGCCCTGAGCTCAATGTGGGGCTCAATCCCAGGACCCCAAGATCATGACCTGAGCCAAAATCAAGAGTTGAATGCTCAACTGACTGAGAAAACAGGTGCCCCAAGGAATTGTTTTTTAAATGTTGTTTTCTAGTTATGTCTTGTTTATATAAAGAAATACAATTGATTTTGTATGTTGACTCTGAATGTGCAATCTTGTTAAATTCATTTATAAATTTTTGTTGTTTTGTAGAATCCTTAGGATTTTCTCTGTAATCAAACATGCCTTCACCAAATACAGTTTTATTCCTCTTTTACTATTTTTACACTTTTTGTCTTATTTTGTTTTTGCCTTATTCCCCAGGCTAGATCTTCTAGTACAAAAGAAGTAGAAAGAGAGGATATATTTAATTCTTTCCAAATCTAATGGGAAAATATTTGGTGTTTTAATATTAAATGTCATGCTAGTTTTCGGTTTCCCATAGACATCCTTTGTCTCATTGAGGAATTTCAATTCCTAGTTTACTGAGAGTTTTCAATCAGGAAAAGATATTAAATTTTGTCAAATGTAGGACAACTGGGTGGCTCAGCGGTTGAGTGTCTGCCTTCAGCTCAGGGCGTGATCCCAGAGTCCCAGAATCGACTCCCATGTCGGGCTCCCTGCATGGGGCCTGCTTCTCCCTCTGCCTGTGTCTCTGCCTCTCTCTCTCTGTGTCTCTCATGAATAAATATAAAATCTTAAAAAAAATGCATTTTGTCAAATGCTTTTTCTGTATTTATACGGATGAGTATATCATTTTTTCTTCATTGTCTGTCAGTAGGTGAACTTCACTGAATAGTTTTTAAATGCTTGAACCAACATTGCATTCCTTTGGATAAATCCCATTTGGTCATGTTGTATTTTTGCTTTATATATCGCTGGATTGTGTTGTTTTTGCTAAATGTTAAGAGTTATAGTTCAATTTATTGGATCTACTTTTCTTGCTTAGTTGCTTGCATTGTTTCTAACAATGCTGTCTTATTTTTGTTCCTCTGTATGTAACATTTTTTTTTTTTTTTGGTGGAGCTACTTTTAAGATTTTATCACTGGTATTGATTATTATGCACTTTGATGTAGTTTTCTTCATGTCTCTTTTGTTTGTGATCTGAATTTCTTTACACTATAAGTTAATAGTTTTCATCAAATTTAGAAAATTTGGGCCATTTTTCTCTTTTCTTTTTTTTTTAAGACTTTATTTATTCATGAGAGACACACACAGAGAGAGAGAGAGAGAGAGAGAGAGAGGCAGAGACACAGGCAGAGGGAGAAGCAAGCTCCATGCAAGGATCCCAACATGGGACTTGATCCCAGGACTCCAGGATCATGGCCTGGGCCAAAGGCAGGTGCTAAACCACTGAACCACCCAGGGATCCCTAGGTCATTATTTTTTCAAATCTTTTTTTTTTTTTTTTTATCCTTCCTTCTCTCTCCTATCCTCCAGGGATTCCAAATACTTGTAGGTTAGGTGGCCTGAAGTTCTCTCATGATTTCCTGATGCTTTGTTCATATTTTATTTTTTAAAAGATTTTATTTATTTATTCATGAGAAACACAGAAAGAGAAGTAGAGACACAGGCAGAAGGAGAAGCAGGCTCCACGCAGGGAGCCTGATGTGGTACTTGATCCCAGGACCCCGAGATCATGCTCTGGGCCAAAGGCAGACACACAACTGTTGAGCCACCCAGGCATCCCATATTTTATATAAAAAACATACTTATTGTCTTTTAACCCTGTACCAATGACAAATACTACTTTGTTCTTTTGGGGGGAAAAAGATTGAAATGGTGGACTTTGTTATTCAGCAAATATTTTTAGTCATCTACATGCAGGGCACTAGGGATACAAAAGTAAATATGACATACTCTGATTTTTTTAACCTTTTGTTATAAAGTATTCCAAATATATACAAAATCAGACAAAAGAGTAATAAACCCCGTCATATCCATCACTTTGCCTTAATGATTAATAACTTGTGACCAGTATTCTTTCATTTTTGTTTTCACACAATCCCTTCTCTAGCAATTACATGTTGTTTTTAACATTTTATTTTGAAATTATAAATTCACAGGAAATTACAAAAACACTAGAGAGAATCTATGTTATCCTTCACCCAATTTTCCATAATGGTTATATTTCATATAACCATAGTACAATATCAAAATTATTAACATTGTACCAATGTGTATATGGGGTTTTGTTTGTTGTACTCACATATTAGATTCCCTTAACTACCACTGCAATAAAAAAACAGAACTGTTTTACTAAGATCTCTACTAATCTATTGTCACACTCATCCTTTTCCTCCCCACCATCCTAATTCCTGGAAACCACTGGTTTATTTATTTTTTATTTTTTAAAATATTTTATTTATTTATTAATGACAGAGAGAGAGAGAGAGAGGCAGAGACACAGGCAGAGGGAGAAGCAGGCTCCACACAAGGGAGCCCAATGAGGGACTTGATCCTGGGTCCCAGGATCACATTCTGGGCCGAAGGCAGTGCTAAACCACTGAGCCACCTGGGCCGCCCAAAACCACTGGTTTAAATATCATCTCTATCATTTTGCCATTTCAAGAATGTTATGTAAGTAGAATCATAAAGAAGATTATTTGCGAAATTTGCTTTTATCATTTAGTGTAATATCCTTACAATCCCCCAAGGTGTTGCATGTATCAAGAATTTGTTCTTTATTGCTGAGTAGTATTCCATGGTATGAATATACTACAGTTTATTTAGTCATTTGTCAATTGTAGGGCATTTCAACTATTTCTAGTTTTGGGCTATTATAAATAAAGCTGCTATTAACAATTGTGTACATGTTTTTGTAGGAACATAAATTTTCTCAGGATAAAATGCTCAGCAGTGTGACTGCTGAGCCATATCATTAGCTTATGTTTATTTTTAAAACTTTCTAAAAATTTATTTATTTATTTTAGAGGGAGAGAGAGAACATGAGTGGGAGAGGCAGAGAGAGAGAGAGAGAGAGAGAGAGAATCTCAAACTGACTCCACACTGAGCATGTAGCCCAATGTGGAGTTCAGTCTCATAAACCTGAGATCATGACCTGAGCTGAAACCAAAAGTAAAATGATGCTCAACTAACTGTGCCACCAGGCACTCTATGCTTAGTTTTGTTTTGTTTTTTAAAATAGAAACTAATATAAATAGATTGATTTCCATTTTGTACTACCATCAGCAATGTATGAAAGATTAAGTTTTTCTTCACCCTCACCAGAATTTGGTATTGTCATTATTTATTTTACTTGTTTTGATAAATGCATAGTATTATCTATTGAGTCTTCATTTGTATTTCTATGATGGCTAGTGATGTTGACCATTTTTTGAGTGCTTACTTGCCATCTATATATCTTTTTTGGTAAAATGTCTCTACATGTCTCTTGCCCATTTTCTAATTGGACTGCTTGGTTTTTTATTGTGGAGTTTTGAGAGTTGTTTATACATTCTAGATGTGAATCCTTTGTCAGATATGTTGTTTGCAAATATATTCTCCCAGTCTTGGTTTGTTTTTTCATCTTCACATGGTCTTTCACAGAACAAAAGTCTAATTTTTGACAAAGTTCAAGTTATAATTTTTTTTCTTTTATATATATCATGATTTTTTGGTGTCACACATAAGAACATTTTACCAAGCCTTAGGTTCTGGAGATTTTCTCCTATGTTTTGTATTTTTTTTTAAAGTCTTACAGTTTTACATTTTGTGAACTAATGACTTATTTTGAGTTCATTTTTTCACATACAGTGTAAGGTTCAGTTCAAGGCTCTGTTTTGCCTGTGGATATCCAATTGCTCTTGTATCATTTGTTGAAAAATCTATCCTTCCTTCATAGTATTACCTTTGCACCTTTGTCAAAAATAAATTGGCAGTACTTGTGTTGTCTATTTCTGGGTTTGTTATTCTGTTCTATTGATCTATGTTTCTATCCACGATGAAATACCACACAGTGTTGATTACTGTTGTTGTATAGTTAAACTTGAAATCAGAAAAAGTGAATCTTCTCATTTTATTTTTCTTTTTCAAAATTGACTATTCTAGTTCCTTTTTCTTCCCATATTAATTTTAGAATAATCTTGTCTCTATCAAAAAAATCTTGCTGAGATTTTGTTAAGAATTGTATTAAATGGCAATAAGAGAGATTTGACATCTTTATTACATTGAATCCTCTGATCCATGAACATAGTATGTCTCTCTATTTAATTAGTCCTCTTTGATTTCTATCATTAACATTTTTTTCATTTTGTATTTTTATTCAGCACACAAGTCCTATATATGTCATGCCAACTTTTCATTCTGTTATTTCTTTCTTTCTCTTTTTTTTTTGAGAGACTATAAATGGTATTGTATTTTATTTTCATTTTCATTTTCTTCATGTTCACCGTTAGTATACAGAAATACAATTGACTTCTGTATGTTGATTTTGCACCCTGCAATCTTGATGAACACATTCATTAATTTTTTGGATCAATTTTTTCATGTAGAAGTATACCCATAATTCTTTTTACTACCTTATGATACCAGATAGAATTTCTAGTACATGTTCTTTAAAAAGTTAAAGAAGTCCCTCTCTGTTATGGGTTGAACTGTGTTTTCCCAATTGTTGAGGTCCTAGCCCTCATACCTCAGAATGGGATTTTATACAGAAAGAGGGAAACTATAGATGTAACTAGCTAAGTTAAGATGAGGCCATATTGGAGTAGGGTGAGCTCCTACTCCACTATGACCAATGTTCTTATCAGAAAGGGAAATAGGGAGAATGCCAGGTAAAGATGAAAACAGATATCAGGTAATGTTTCTATGTGCTAAGAAATGCCAAAGATAGCCAGAAAGTAGAGAAGAGGCATGAAACTGATTTTTCCTCAAAGCCCTCAGAAGGAAATAACCCAGTTGACCTTGATCTTGATTGTCTAATATCCAGAACTATTAGATAATATGTTTTTGTTGTTTAAACCTTTCCGTTTTTAGTATTTTATTGTGGTAATTAGCGAACTAATATGCCTGCTATTCCTGGTCTTTCGAGATTTTTGTTTTGTTTTGTTTTGCCATGAATGTGTGTTGAATATCATCAAACGCTTTCTCTGCATCAAATCACATGGCCATGTGATTTTTTCTTTAGCCTTTTGATATAGTGGATTGCAGTGATTCATTTTTTAATGTTGAAGTAGCCTTATATGCTGAAATAAATCCTATTGGTCATATTATGTAATTTTTAATGTATATTATTAGATTGTTAATTTATTAACATTTTGTTGGGGATTATTTTTTAGTC